>NC_133693.1:6632500-7220000 GCF_048934315.1 Petromyzon marinus | reverse complement strand
GCCTGGAACTGATCCATTTGTACGCTCCAACGGGGGTCCCTGAAATATTCGGATCGCTTTCTTCTCAGTATTTTGCCACTGCGCAACTCCCAAGATTTTGTAACGCTTTTCCTTTGCTAATACGACAATCAGATTCGTCAGAGATATTTAAGTCTGTCTATGAAAACTCGCCTCTTCAAACAGCCTGCCTCAGCAGCAGACCATGCTTTCCCACCTGATGATGGACGCTTGTGTTGCGCCCGAAACGTCGTGATTTATTTTATTTTATACCCACGTGACTTTACCGAAAGAACCAAAGAGTATGGCATTGAACCCCCTCGTTCTGGCCGTTGACCCTACACGGTCTGTCCATTCCCCGCTTTCTATACACGGTGGTGCATCGGGATTCTACGGATGAAATGCGCCGCGCAAATGTTAATAATTGTTACAATTCTAATTGTGAGCGTGGCTGTGGAGAATTTAAGCAACAATAATTGAAAAAGCAGACAACAAGCTTTGTGGCTGATGGGATGGGCAAAATTATACTTATTTCTTATTTTTGTTACGTGAAAGGACAGACGCGTGAAGGAGGTAGATTGTCCTGGTGATCTATTTTGCTGCTCTCAAAAACTGAGCATCGATGATTCATGCTAATGAAGGATATTAACAATAAAAGGTGGCATTCATTCACTGACAGCTATAGCTTTGACACTTCAGCTGACAGACATTTTAAGAGAGACAACAGGCGGACTAGGGCACGGGAAACATGACGAAGTTTCCGCCTCGTCAGGGCTCATCAGCAAGCCTCGGCCAACCGTGGAAAGAAGGTGTGCCGTGGGATGCTTGGCCAATTCCATGTTGAGTATTTCTCCACGTGCCTGGAGAAAATTTCACAACCACGAGAAGACAATTCTCGCAGATGACTGATTCACAGCGTCAGTGACAATTGGTAATTGTAAACTGTAGCCTGGGCCTTCCCCTCGGTCAACTGAGCATAAAAATGGGTAAAAGGTGGGCGGTGTTGTTGTCATGAACATCACGAGCACTGGGGGAAGGGGGGGGAGACAAAGGCAGCCAGGCCACGCATGATGGCCGTGCACGGATGGTCACAACCACACACTCCCACGCCACGTACCCCGGCGGACCAAAAATTGGTGCTCATTAGGAGCGGTGACGCAATAGGTGCTCGCTGACAGCGACCAAGTGACGCACTTACGTTGTGGCGGTATTTCCTGTGCGGGCGCGCGGGTGAGTACCTGGTACGTGCTCGCAAATCTACGCAGCAGGCGGACAGACGTTCAGTTTAGTTGACGGAGGGTAGGGGGGTGGGGTAGATGAGAGAGACGTTTGAGTGAGTTACGATTACGGCCAGAGGCTCCGCGCACGTTATTGCATTATTGCATGCGCAATGCATGCGTGGGGGGGTACGCGTTGTGCGTGTGGGATGTTGCGGGGGTGTACGTGCGGGATAGGGTCGGGGCTCTTCTGGTCGGTGAAGGTCACCGCGCAACAAAATGAGTTAGCGCGACTGCGTTTGTGTGATTTAGGCCCTCTCTGCGTTCGCGGTGTGGGTCTGGCCGCTCGCACGAATTAGAGACCATTAGAGAGGAGAACACAACCAACTGCGTGCCGTGCGCTAGTTACAGCACTCTCGCGTAAAACACACGCCCAGCACACACCACCCACACGACACCCCGCTGATCTCGTCAAGGAGCGTAAACCATCATCACGCGAACTCCGGGCATCCTCGCCATCGAACAAAGACGGCCAATGCATCGCGCGCGCTTTCAGATGCGCCTCTGCGGCCGTCTGGAACGCTCTTCTTTCCGATATTAGGAAGCCACTGGAGCTTTGCACTTTTAAATATACATTGAAAACCAATTTATTTAGAACTGCTTTTAGTGTTTAGTTTGCTGTCCTTACCCCCCACTTCCGATTACCAAGGTTGGCTTCGTACGGTGCGAAAGAAGTTCAACAAACATACACCCCACACAATCAGCATCGTTACGAACCACCGCGCCAATAGCTGCTATGGTTAGTGAGCCCTATTTCCACGCAACGCCCGGCCGCCTTTGTCTCTGCGCTGCGGGTAACTTTGACGGCGATGGCAGTGGTTTTGTTTTGAAGCGACGTACAGTAGGGGTGGCCGGATGACTCAGGGTGGCTCACAATGGCAGCGTCGGAGCCGCTGAGCCCAGGACCTGGGTTCGAAACTGGGTTTCAGCCGCCCGCAGTTAAACTGGATTCTCAGGTGGAGCGAGTTGACTGATGGTCTCAACCTGGTCATCAACGACTGCACGAGTTTATTGGGGTTGATGTTAAATTAGTGTTAGGGTGTTATGGTGAGGGTTAAGATTTCTGCGCGGTTACCAAGATATAACGTTTCAAGATGCTTTACATTTTCATGAGACGGCGATTAAGGCGTTATCAATTTCCCATGACTCTGTAAATACATTTCACATTTTCATTGTCTTGTGTTTGTGCTTTTACTAAAATCTGAAATTCCACCGCATACGCCTGCCATTAATCATTCTAATCGTAACATCACTGTCATTACTCCTCGGGTCTTTCGGTAAAGTCACGTAGGTAGAAAAATAATAGATCACGACGTTTCGGATGCAACACAAGCGTCCATCATGACGGACGCTTGTGTTGCGTCCGAAACGTCGTGATATATTATTTTTCTATCCACGTGACTTTACCGAAAGACCAAAGGAGTATGGATTCCTGCAGTCACGAAAGCTTCAAATCAACATCACTATCATTCATAACGCGCAGAACGTACACGCTGGCGTTCACACGATCAATAATAATCAAATTAAACATGAAAAAGTATGACGTCATGCAATTGCCACGCTTGTCGTTATACTACACTGCAGTATATATTTTAAAAAGTTTGACTGGCTGGCTGGCTGACTGGCTGGCCAGAGAGCGGGACGGACGGACGTTTACGTTCAAAGGACTGCAGGGTTGATATATTACTCTGAAAAAAAAACTTTTTTGCAAAGCACGAATAAAAATTTATAATTTTATATGTACAGTGAGGGAAAAAAGTATTTGATCCCCTGCAGATTTTGTACGTTTGCCAACTGACAAAGAAATGATAAGTCTATAATTTTAATGGTAGGTTTATTTGAACAGTGAGAGACAGAATAACAACAACAAAATCCAGAAAAACGCATGTCAAAATTTTTATAAATTGATTTGCATTGTAATGAAGAAAATAAGTATTTGACCCCCTCTCAATCAGAAAGATTTCTGGCACCCAGGTGTCTTTTATACAGGTAAGGAGCTGAGATTAGGAGCACACTCTTAAAGGGAGTGCTCCTAATTTCAGCTTGTTACCTGTATAAAAGGCACCTGTCCACAGAAGCAATCAATGAATCAGATTCCAAACTCTCCACCATGGCCAAGACCAAAGAGCTCTCCAAGGATGTCAGGGACAAGATTGTAGACCTACACAAGGCTGGAATGGGCTACAAGACCATTGCCAAGCAGCTTGGTGAGAAGGTCACAACAGTTGGTGCGATTATTCGCGAATGGAAGAAACACAAAAGAACTGTCAATCTCCCTCGGCCTGGGGCTCCATGCAAGATCTCACCTCGTGGAGTTGCGGTGATCATGAAAACGGTGAGGAATCAGCCCAGAACTACACGGGGGGATCTTGTCAATGATCTCAAGGCAGCTGGGACCATAGTCACCAAGAAAACAATTGGTAACACACTACACCGTGAAGGACTGAAATCCTGCAGCGCCTGCAAGGTCCCCCTGCTAAAGAAAGCACATATACATGCCCGTCTGAAGTTTGCCAATGAACATTTGAATGATTCAGAGGACAACTGGGTGAAAGTGTTGTGGTCAGATGAGACCAAAATGGAGCTCTTTGGCATCAACTCAACTCGCCGTGTTTGGAGGAAGAGGAATGCTGCCGATGACCCCAAGAACACCATCCCCACCATCAAACATGGAGGTGGAAACATTATGCTTTGGGGTGTTTTTCTGCTAAGGGGACAGGACAACTTCACCGCATCAAAGGGACGATGGACAGGGCTATTTACCGTCAAATCTTGGGTGAGAAGCTCCTTCCCTCAGCCAGGTCATTGAAAATGGGTCGTGGATGGGTATTCCAGCATGACAATGACCCAAAACACACGGCCAAGGCAACAAAAGAGTGGCTCAAGAAGAAGCACATTAAGGTCCTGGAGTGGCCTAGCCAGTCTCCAGACCTTAATCCCATAGAAAATCTGTGGAGAGAGCTGAAGGTTCGAGTTGCCAAACGTCAGCCTCGAAACATTAATGACTTGGAGAAGATCTGCAAAGAGGAGTGGGACAAAATCCCTCCTGAGATGTGTGCAAACCTGGTGGCCAACTACAAGAAACGTCTGACCTCTGTGATGGCCAACAAGGGTTTTGCCACCAAGTACTAAGTCATGTTTTGCAGAGGGGTCAAATGCTTATTTCCCTCATTAAAATGCAAATCAATTTATAACATTTTTGACATGTGTTTTTCTGGATTTTGTTATTATTCTGTCTCTCACTGTTCAAACAAACCTACCATTAAAATGATAGACTGATAATTTCTTTGTCAGTGAGCAAACGTACAAAATCAGCAGGGGATCAAATACTTTTTTTCCCTCACTGTAGGCTTTCACGACCAACTCAATTAAGTCACGACGTTTCGGAGGCAACACAAGCTTCCGTCTTCAGGTGGAACTGTCACAGCAAAATTACGAAACGTCGGAAGCTTGTGATGGTTCCACCTGAAGACGGAATCTTGTGTTGCCTCCGAAACGTCGTGATTTAATTTAGTTGTTTTTACATTTAATTTTTTTACCTCCTTGACTTTACCGAAAAAAAAACAAAGAGTATGAATCCTTGCAGTCACGAAAACTTCAAATATAGAATTTCACGACCAACACTCTGATTCATAGTGCGGTTATTTTGGCGAAGATCATCGTGTAGGTCAAAACGCATTTGAATGTATTGACTCTGTGGAGTGGTGGAGCGTTACAGTAGCGGTTACATTGCATCGACACGACGTAAACCAAAATAAACTAATTGTGAGTTTTAAGTGAACAATTGTTCTTTATTTACGACTTAAATTGTTGCGTTTGTTACGTCATACGTGACTAATGAGCAAATAAAACAGTCCGGAAAAACAATGTCACAATGCACCCACATTCAGCAAAGCAGGACAATACGATTACCGTGAATCGCACATCCGTGCACTATAATATATCACGGCCTCCTCCTCCACAGGCCACCTGTGGAGGAGGTGGCCGTGGATCACACAAAACGTTGCGAAACTCCCTTCCCTCGGGCGTCCAGGCAGTGCCAGGAGAAGGCGGTTACAGAAAGGTGTGGACTATTAAAATCTGTGCCTTGCGATTAGCACGGTTGGCTACGTACGGTGCGAAAGAAGGTCAACATACATACATGGGATACAGCGTTGCACCCTTGCACGTGTGGAGTTTTCTCTGGGTGCTCCGGGTTTCCTCCCACATGAGTAATTGGCTGAAAACATGTTAATATATAGAAGAATGTAGAGCTTGGGTAATTGTTGGCACGAGGCTCACTGTCTGCATTATCCCTTCCAGCTTTTCTGTGGTTCCTCGGTGATGGTAAGATACAATTTACGTGAAGGATGACGCTATATAAAACAAGACATTCACACTACTAATACAGCAATCGCTTCTGCCCATCGTGGAGACGCAGATAACAAGGCAGCATTGCCCTGTGCGCTGTTCAGCTTTTGAACTTCGGGAATACGATTTATAATTTTTCCTCTGATTTTTTTGAAATATTTATGGGGTCCCCGAGAACCCCACCCCACCTTGAAATATACGGCCCACCGTAAATCTGGCCGTGTTATTTTGAAGTCGCAGTGTACAGGACTGCGTAGGAGACGAGGGCTCGTAGGATACGTTGAGGATCATGGTGAGGATGAGATTCAAGGTGTGAGTCGTGGTTGTAGTCAGGGTTCGGAGTTTAGAGATCTGTATGGGATTATGTGTGCTAAGTAGGATAAAGGGTTAGTGGTAGGAGTAATGTAAGGATCAGGGTTATGGTCCGTAGTTCTATGGTTTGCCATTAAAGGGATGTGTAGGAAATGAAGTTGGGTTTTAGTTCGGATGAGGTTCAAAGATAGGTTCTGGACGAGAGTTCTGTTAAGTCTATATGGTCATCCTCATGGTGAGAGTTACATTGCAGGGATGTGCAAGAGATGATATGGATTTAGTAAAGTTTAGTGTTAGGATTCTGGATAGAGTTACTGTTAATATTGAGGTTAGGAATCCGGTTTCGGGTTACGATTATGGTTAGGGTTAGAATTATGGTAAGGATTAAGGTTAGCGTTAGTATTACAGGGATGTACAGGCGATGATGATGATGGTGATGATGTGTAATGAGTAGGGCCGAGTGTCTGGGTACTAATGAGCTGTTAGAGGAGCGGGTGGTGTTGTGGTGAAGCTATTGTGGCGGTGGTGGCAGCAATGGTTGTGGTGATGGCCGGCGGTGGTGTTGGTGATGGTGTTGGTGATGGTGTTGGTAGTGCGGGGCAGGCGTGGTCGTGATGGCGATGTTCGCGGTAATTGTGGCGATAGTTATGGTTTTGGCGGATCCCACTAGGGAGGAGGTTTCTGTGGGAGTTCCTGTGATGTCTCCACATGAAAGAAACTCCCACTTTCTGAGGTGCAACCCTTCAAAGCTCCGCGATCCTGTTTGGAAATTCCTGTAAATCTCTCTAAGGCTGGAAGTGAAAATGATTGTTCGGGACAAGGTGACCTCAGCGATCGCCCTAATTCTTCCTCGTATCTGGAATTTTAGGCCGAGCCGACCCAGGTACGGGCCACGCAAACATCACGGCGTGCCAATTGCCAGCGGTGATAATTATGCGCATCACTGGAAACAGGAATCTAACCCGTAGGCCACTGCGATTATCGTAGCGCGATTCATATGGCAAGTGCTGTTATCGAACACCTATGAAGACCGGTACGGCACACGAGGGGGTGGGTGGCAAGCACCACGCCCGGCCGCCTTTGCCTCCCTAAAGGCGATGTTTAAAAATCACACCAATTACTCATTTCAGACCGAGTCAACCTAGGGGAGGCCCGGGACCGAATAATATATATGTTAAATCACCACCGATTTTAACAGCGGCCGGGGGCTCGTAACGCAGTGCGTAAACCACTGCACCATCACTCCCCACGCTCACACACACACATGCATACAAAGACATACATACCCACGCATAGCAACACAGTGCACACACACACCGTGATTAAGCCCACACGGGTGTTTATAGTCTCTTTTATCAGCGCAGACTGGAAATGCAGCCAGTCACGCGGGTGGTCCGAGACTTCGACATATCCAGCAAGCTCCCCCTGTCTCTCTCTCTCTGTCTGTGTGGGTGTCTCTCTCTCTGTCTGTGTGGGTGTCTCTCTCTGTCTTTCTTCCTGTGTCTTTATCTCATCTGCATCTGTCTGTTTCCCTCTCTGTGTCTCCCTCTCTCTCGGTGTCTGTCTGTGTCTCTCTGTGTCTCTGTCGATTATTTCTGTCTCTTTCTCTGTGTCTCTGTCGCCTCTATGTCTCTCGATCTGTCGCCCTGCCTCTGTATCTGTCTCTCTCTATCTGATTCTCTCTGTCTCTCTCGGTCGGTGTCTCTATTTCTCTCTATCTTATTCTTTCTGTCTCTCTCGGTCTGTGTCTCTCTGTCTCTCTCTATCTGATTGTCTCTGTCTATCTCGGTCTGTGTCTCTCTGTCTCTCTCGGTCTGTGTCTCTCTGTCTCTCTCGGTCTGTCTCTATTTCTCTCTATCTTATTCTTTCTGTCTCTCTAGGTTTGTGTCTATCTGTCTCTCTCGGGCTGTGTCTCTCTGTCTCTCTCTATCTGATTTTATCTGTCTATCTCGGTCTGTGTCTCTCTGTCTCTCTCGGTCTGTGTCTCTCTGTCTCTCTCGGTCTGTGTCTCTCTGTCTCTCTCCATCTGATTTTCTCTGTCTATTTCGGTCTATGTCTCTCTGTCTCTCTCGGTCTGTGTCTCTCTGTCTCTCTCGGCCTGTGTCTCTCTGTCTCTCTCGGTCTGTGTCTCTCTGTCTCTCTCGGTATCTGTCTCTCTCTCTATCTGATTCTCTCTGTCTCTCTCGGTCTGTCTCTCTGTCTCTCTCGGTCTGTGTCTCTCTGTCTCGACGTCTCTATATCCTCTCTCTATCACCCAGCACGAGGCGACAGGACCCGTATCCCTCACGCGACACGCGGCTCACGTCAGACTAAATACAAACAGCCTCCCACACGATACGGGGAGGGGGGCGAGGGAGTTGGAGGGGGGCTTAGTCGAGGAGGACCCCCCCCCATATTTTTAATATCGCCACCCATTATTATTTATTTCGCTTACTCATTCCTACTTTCACCCACCCATTCATTCACGCACCCACTCCTTAATTCATTTACCCATTCATTCATTGACTCATTCATTCACTTATTCATTCTTACACATGCTTACCTGTTCAATCATTCATTCACGCACCCGTTCTTTAATTTGCTTACCAATGCTGTTGCTCTCACTAAACTTTTCAACTTGCTCACCCTTTCGCAAACTCACCCAGTGACTCAATAATTCGTTCACTACGTTATCATCAATACACTCACTCACGCGCCTATCCACTCGCCCGTTCGGTTCCGCAACAGACTGAAAACGTTGTTGTTGTTCCAAAGACCCTGCGTCAATGTGTGATCAATGCGCATTCGTGATGGACTGGACTCATAAGAGTGCGCCATATGAAATGTTCTTACTTACACACCCTCCCGTCTGCCCGCATTCTACCCGCCAGACACGAATCGCCCCGCAAGTCTCAGGACGGGGTCTTCCGTGTTCGGAGATCGGGGATTACGATCAACGTCAACATCGAAAAATGTGGAAATATTAAGACGGCAAAACTTCCTCCAGATTACGTGCGATTGTGCGCATGTATGTGTGTGTCTGGTGATAACTCACAAGAAACAATGGGAAATATTTGAATTGGTCCTGGGACTCTCCTAGGTCGACTCAGCCTCAAATGAGTATCTGGTACTGTGTGTAAACATCAGCATTGGGTTAGTGCAGCAGTTAGCGCGCTGCGCTGCGAACCTTAGCGACCCGAGTTCGATTCCCGCTCACAGCACAACATCGGTGACGTTTATCTGAACCGGTCGTGGGCCTCCCGTAGGTCTACTCAGCCTCAAATGAGTACCTGGTGCGGTGTGTAAACATCGCCACGGGGGAGACAAAGGCGACCGGGCGTGGTGCTGGCCATCCACCCCCTTCGCCTGCTGTCCAGGCTTTCATCGGTGCTCGCTAACAGCACTTGCCCCTACAGCCTGTTGAAGGCTACACCGGGGGGTTTCTTTGCCTTTTGTGCGAACTCAAAGCCACCTTGCAATTCCGTGCAAGAGTTAAAATATGTATTGCCCTTTTCCCAAATGGATTTCAATTGTGCTGGCACGCATCCAACTTAGTGAAAAACTCAAAGCGATTATGGCGAGTCTCGCGCAGAGCAGTGCACCACCCTGTGTTAGAGAAGGGCACGCGGAAGCAGATATCACAGAACTACGTTTTTAGATCATTTCAAGTGGCCGAGCATGTTCGCTAGGGGGGGGGGGGGGGGGTCTGCACTTTCAAGCGCGCACTGCTTGAGCGAAAATGTGCGTTTCATTGCAAGCTAAGGGGCCGTCCATAAATGACGTCACGCACCTGGGGGGGGGGGGGGGGTTAGACATTCGTAACGATGTGTGACGAGAGGGGGTGGGGGTTTAGAAATGTGACGTCACATCAAAATGCGCAACTTTAAATGCAACATCAGAGTGCAGCGCCACATTAAATACGCACTACAATAACAATAGTTTAAAGCGATTTCAAGCATGTTTTATATTTGGGGGGGGGGCAGAGCTTTATGACGTCATATTTGAGGGGGGGGTCTGACTTTTTGTTTTGTGACGCCGTATGACTAGGGGGGCGGGGGGGGGTCAAAAATCGTCAACAATCGCGTGACGTCATTTATGGACTGCCGCTAAATCGATACATTGAAATATCAAACTTATAATTAATGTAAAAAAGTTAAGAGATACGTCGTTAATTTGTGTATGTACATTCGTTGGTGACTGGGCTGAGACCATCAACTCGCTACACTTGAGAACCCGGTTTCATTGCGGGGCAGGTGAAACCCGGATACGAACCCAGGTCCTAGGCGATGCTGGCTCGTCTAGCCACGGAGCCACGCGGCTGACCAAAAGTAAACATTCTCCCGATTTTGTTTAAATCCTTTGCTATCGCTTTGGTGGCATACGCCGGGCACTCTCGCAAATGACACTCGAACGGTGGTCTCTTGAGTCGTCACCTGGTTCAACAAAATAAACTGACTCACCGACGATGATAACGACGACAACAACAAAGCACTTGCCCCAAGCCACCAATTGGTCTATTTGGGATGTTGTTGTCTTGCCGTGCACGTGGCGATTCAGGGATGATCGTTTGAGCCTCGGAGGTGGCGTCCTTAAGCCCTGTCACCATCAATCGTGGTGCAAAGGGTGTGTGTGTGTGTGCGTGTCTGTGTGCTCGTGTGTGTGTGCTCGTGTGTGTGCTGGTGGGTTTGTGTGTGTGCGTGCGTGTGTATGTGTGTGTGCTAGTGTGTGTGCGCGTGTGTGTGCGCGTGTGTGTGCTAGTGTGTGTGTGTGTGTGCGCGTGTGTGTGTGCGCGTGTGTGTGCTCGTGTGTGTGTGCGCGTGTGTGTGTGCGCGTGTGTGTGCGCGTGAGTGTGTGTGCTCGTGTGTGTGTGCGCGTGTGTGTGTGCGCGTGTGTGTGCGCGCGTGTGTGCTAGTGTGTGTGTGTGCTTGTGTGCTCGTGTGTGTGTGTGCTTGTGTGCTCGTGTGTGTGCGTGTGTGTGCTCGTGTGTGTGTGTGCTCGTGTGTGTGTGTGCTTGTGTGCTCGTGTGTGTGTGTGCTTGTGTGCTCGTGTGTGTTAGTGTGTGTGCGCGTGTGTGTGTGCTAGTGTGTGTGCTCGTGTGTGCAATCGCGTCGTGCCTTGCCTCACTTAAAGGGCCCTCCCGCCTCCTCCTCGATGGGGGTTATCTGACGATCTCTTGTCTGGGTTCCGAGAGCTGTCTCGCGCCCCCCCCCCCCCTGTGAGGGACGGCTGTGTGGTGGGAAGGGGAGAGGCGAGACAAAACCTCACGTGGAGTTATTGGGGAGGGGGGGAAGGAGGTGGGAGGCGGTGCTGCGTGCATTTGTCAAAAGCATTCCTTCCCCGTGCCATATCAGTCATCAAACTGCACAAAGACAAAGATCCCCCGCATAGTCTGAACGGACTGTTGGGGCAAGTGCTGTTAGCGAGCACCTATGAATGTGCCGGCACTGCACACGAAGGGGTGGGTGGCCAGCACTACAAAGACAAAGATCCCCCGTATAGTCTTAACATACTTTTTTCGGGCAAGAGCTGTTAATGAGCACCTATGAAGGCCGAGGGGGTAGGTGGCCAGCACCACGCCCCCATACTCACACGCATGCATCCAGACACACGTGCGTGTATATATTTGCTTGGCACGTACTTTAGTTGGCACAGGTAAACACCCATTACGCAATGCATGCGCATGTTCGATGGGGACCTGGTTACACAATAGAAGCCTGGTTCTGGGAAAAAAATACATAAAGTAATAACATAAGTTGAAAAAACATATTAATTGTATGTGGTTAAGTTCCGAAAGGCAAGTTCGTCCATCAACATTTTACCATCAGCATTACAAATAATACAAGGCTAGTAGAGCGCATATTTTATCTACTGTATGCTGTATACAGAAAGTGGGTGTAAAGTAGGAACATATATCAGTCTTCATGAATGTGCGTGCCCTAAGTACACGCACATGTAAACATGTAAACATGAGCATACATATTACATATGTAGAGATATACGCACACAGTATGTATACGATAAACTTCTTTCGAACAGTACGTAGTCAACCGCGCTAATCAGAGGTGCGGAGGAAGGACAACAAACTAAACACAAAAACAAGTTCCAAAGAAATGCGTTTTCAACCGAGATTTAAAAGTATACAGCTCTAGCGGCTTCCTAATAACGGAAGGAAGAGCGTTCCAGACGGCCGCAGAAGCGCATCTCCACTCAATGGTTAACCAAAAGCCGCTGCTGCAAAGACGACCGGAGTTCGCGTGATGGATTTATGCTCCTTGAGATCAGCAAGGTGTTGTGGTTTCCTTAATATATCTTTCAGCGGGACTGTCCGTGCAGGTGCGCTAGCGAGCACCTGTCATGGCTGTGAACAGTAACAGACCCGGCCGCCTTCGTCTCTCCAGTATCGATTTGTGTACGACACCAGGCAATCATTTAAGGCTGAGTTGACATAGGGGAAGCCCAGGATCGGTTCAAATATCAACGACCACTGATGTTAGCCGTCGTCCGAAATGGAAGTCAAGTTAACCAGGCAAATGGGGCAGTTCTAAAATTAAAATACATATTTTTTAAATTTTAAACTAAACTATTTTTTTAACAGGTAAGGCCCACTTAGTATCCGAGTTCAATTCCCGCTCACGGCCCACACCAGTCCTAGGCCTCCCCTAGGTCGACTCAGCCTCAAATGAGTACATGGTGCATTGTGTAAACATTGCCACTAGGGAGACAAAGGCGGTCGAGCATGGGGCTGGCCATCTTCACCCTCGTGTGCCGTGCCGGCCTTCATAGGGGCTCGCTAACAGCACTTGCCCCGACAGTCTGTTAAGGCTATACGGGGGATCTTTGTCTCTCTCAGTGATACCCAGACACTCAGCAGACAGAGAGCCTCTGATGCACAGATACTCGCACGCAATCAAACATCCACCTGTTTAGCCTGACAGGCTGCAGAGGCAAGTGCTGTTAGCGAGCCCCTATTAAGGCGGTCGGGGCTTTCAGAGCCACACGTGCGCGACCGCTTTTGTCTCCCTGTGTCACTTATTGTACTAATTGTCGGCTGATTTGACCTCGCGAAAGCCCCGATCCAGTGAGATTAGAATTGATACTGGTGTTGATACGTATCGCGGACTGTGCTGTTCTTCATGGGTGATCGTTCACAGCAACTTGTCCCAGCAGTCTGTGTGGTTTACACGGGACATTTTTGTTTGTGTGCGTGTGTATTTGCGGTGCATGTGCATATCATCGCGCATGCCTCTGTGTGTGCATACGTGTAAGTGTACGTTGTGTGCATGGGTTTGTGCGCGTACATGAGTGTGTGTATATATCTGTATGCATGTGGCGTTGGCCACCCACCCCGTTGTGTGTCGTCTTCGTAAGTGTTCGCTGCTTGCTGTTACAGTCTGGTAAAGGCTATATATGCTATATATATGGGGGGTTCTTTGCCTTCTATATGTGGGGAGTGAGCGGTGACACACTGCGCTAAAAGCAACGCGGCGACCCGAGTTCGGTTCCCGCTCACGGCCAACATCGTTGACGATGAAGAACAAAACAAAACAAGAATGGCAATAAAACATTTGTGTTAAGATGTTGCATCCTTTAATAATGGCAAAAAGGTCCCATCATTGACGATTATCTGGACCGATCCTGGGCCACCCATATATCGAGTAGGTGGTTGGATGGGTGTGTAGGTGATTGTTTGGGTGTGTGTAGGTGATTGGTTGGGTCTGTGTAGGTGGTTGTTTGGGTGTGTGTAGGTGGTTGGCTTGGTGTGTGTAGGTGGTTGGCTGGGTGTCTGTAGGTGGTTGGCTGGGTGTCTGTAGGTGGTTGGCTGGGTGTGTGTAGGTGGTTGGCTGGGTGTGAGTAGGTGGTTGTTTGGGTGTGTGTAGGTGGTTGGCTGGGTGTGTGTAGGTGGTTGGCTGGGTGTCTGTAGGTGGTTGGCTGGGTGTGTGTAGGTGGTTGGCTGGGTGTGAGTAGGTGGTTGTTTGGGTGTGTGTAGGTGGTTGACTGGGTGTGTGTAGGTGGTTGGCTGGGTGTCTGTAGGTGGTTGGCTGGGTGTGTGTAGGTGGTTGGCTGGGTGTGAGTAGGTGGTTGTTTGGGTGTGTGTAGGTGGTTGGCTGGGTGTGTGTAGGTGGTTGGCTGGGTGTGTGTAGGTGGTTGGATTGGTGTGTGTAGGTGGTTGGCTGGGTGTGTAGGTGGTTGTTTGGGTGTGTGTAGGTGGTTGTTTGGGTGTGTGTAGGTGGTTGGCTGGGTGTGTGTAGGTGGTTGGCTGGGTGTGTGTAGGTGGTTGGCTGGGTGTGTGTAGGTGGTTGTTTGGGTGTGTGTAGGTGGTTGGCTGGGTGTGTGTAGGTGGTTGTTTGGGTGTGAGTAGGTGGTTGGCTGGGTGTGTGTAGGTGGTTGGCTGGGTGTGTGTAGGTGGTTGGCTGGGTGTGTGTAGGTGGTTGGATTGGTGTGTGTAGGTGGTTGGTTGGGTGTGTAGGTGGTTGTTTGGGTGTGTGTAGGTGGTTGGCTGGGTGTGTGTAGGTGGTAGGCTGGGTGTGTGTGTGTAGATGGTTGATAAGTGTGTAGTGGTTAACGCGCTGCACTACGAAGCCGGTTTCCTGAGTTCGATTCCCACCTACCAACACCAGTGATGATTATCTGAACCGGTCCCGGCCCTCCCCTATATCGACTCAGCCCCAAACGAGCACCTGGTGCAGTGCGTAAACATCGCCACTGGAGAGACGAATGCGACCAGGCGAGGTCCTGGCCACCCACCCCCTCGTGTATCGTGCCGGCCTTTATAGGTGCTCGCTAACAGCACTTGCCTCAAGTCTGTTAAAAGGCTTTATGGGGGGGGGGGGGGTGGCGGTATTTGTCTTTATATATGAATGTGTGTATGAATGTGTGTATGAATGTATGTGTGTATGAATGTGTGTATGAATGTGTGTGTGTAAACCAGTTTCCAGTAACAAAGGAACCATTTCCTTTGTTGTGCCGCTATCTGTGTGGATGCCGGATAAGACTGGGGGCCCTGTGTTGTTGGTCGCTAGAGAGAATGAATTCGTGTGGGGGATGTGGTTTTTGACAAACAAGATGTGACTTTAATCAATCTCCAGGGCAGCTGAGCCTACAGAGGAGAGAGGGAGAGCGCGAACGGGGAAGCGTCCAATCTGCACCAGCATCAGGTCGTCGGCGGCTGTGCGAAGCGGATAAGGTGACAGGGATATGCGTGGGGTTGGCGGCTAACGTCAACGCGAAGCCATATTCAAAGATGAGTGTTTGATCGAGATGCGCAAGCAAACTGCCCGAGACGGTGCATGTGGTGGTGGGGGGGGGGGGGAGCGGTGGTGTAGCTGCGCTACGAACCCGACGACCCGAGTTCGATTCCCGCTCACGGCCAACACGGTGGCGATTATCTGAACCGGTCCTGGGTCTCTCGCTAGGTCGACTCAGCCTCAAATGAGTAAACATCGCCACGCGTAAACATCGCCACGAGGGAGACAAAGGCGGCCGGGCGTGGTGTTGGCCACCAACCCCCTCGTGTACCGTGCCGGCCTTCATAGGTGCTCGCGGACAGCACTTGCCCCTACAGTCCGTTAAGGCTACACGGGGTGTTTCTTTGTTATTTTGTTCGTTTGGTTTGTGCAGTACAGCAAAGAGTCCAAGCGTCACGTTTATTTCGTTCAACCAGGGCAAGAACCCAAGATACCAATGATAGAGAGAGGAGTCCTCATTTGTAAGAGTCACCAGGGTCACCAACATTACAAAAGGAGAAAACAAATACGACCAACCACAATGCAGAGTTTTTTTTTTAAAGTTAGATTGCGTAAATATAAATGTGTCTTTAAACCCGCCACCACCTGACACAGCCAATTAGTGGGGTTTGTTACGTAAAGATAACACGCCAATTCGTCACTAGTTGCAGCACACCGGTGTGTTGGAGAGCAAAGCCACAACATTTACAATCTGAGTACGACGTTTCGCCAGTAATTACAACCGGCATCATCAGGCGGACAGCCAGGAAGCTTACGTGCTAAAGACAACCAAGTGCAGCAATGAAGCAAAAGTCAAAACAACAAAAAATAAATTATAATAATAGGATTTTTCCCCTTTTTTCTGGCAACAAAACAGAAACCTTTTACAAGGAATGATGTTTGCATTGACCACAATACTTGTGTGGTCTAACACCAATTAGATCGAGGCTCAAAAGAAAGCCGTCCCTGGTGTGGACCAATCAGTTTCAATGACAATGCATCATATATTATCATAGCATGTTTTTGGTTGCATTTTGACCACAAGTATTGTGGTTAATGCACACATGATTCCTTGTAAAAGGTTTCAGTTTTGTTGCCAGAAAAAAAAGGGTAAAAACCCTATTATTATATTTTGGTACTGGCAAAGGAGGTCTAATGATGTAAAAAATAAATTGCTACTACTTAGCTGTTATCGAAGATTTCCTCTCACGGAGAACAAAAAATTAGCTATTGGCCAAACTTCCCAATGCAGGACCCTCCTGTAAAACGAGTCTTGATTCTCGTTTGAAGATTTCCCAGCTTAATAACGAAATAAGCAATAATAAAATATTATTTTAAATCAAATCGATTTTCTTCACGAATTAAAATTAAGGTGGTGCTCAGCTCCGAGAAACGGTCCAGGGACTATTGGTGGGAATTCCACATTCCTATGGCTAAACCGAGTCTATCCATAGGTCAAGCGCTGTTGACTTCCTCAAAGAGTGTTATCTTCCCGGGAGGGATGACGGGCTGAGTCAACCCCATCTAACCAAGATTTTAATTCTCAGCCTTCTGCTAGTGAACACATTGCTCAGGGCAGTCCATAGGTTGACAGTTGCTGGGCCTAGGACAAATCCCACCGCGTGGGCCTCCCGACGTCTTCAAACTAAACTCGAATAATTACATCTGAGACAGAGATGTCGAAGCCGCCCCCCCCATCCCAAAGCGCAGGGCGCGGGGCGGTCGACCGCCATTCGCCGAGCCCCGAGGGATGGCTCTGGCCTTGCTCCAGCGCTGAGCCACTCAGTCCGACACCCGCACACACATTCAGTGATGCCGGGTGTTGTATTTGCCAGTCCGACACACGCACACACATTCAGTGGTGCCGGGTGTTGTATATGCCAGTCCGACACACGCACACACATTCAGTGGTGCCGGGTGTTGTATATGCCAGGCCGACACACGCACACACATTCAGTGGTGCCGGGTGTTGTATATGCCGGGCCGACACACGCACACACATTCAGTGGTGCCGGGTGTTGTATATGCCAGTCCGACACACGCACACACATTCAGTGGTGCCGGGTGTTGTATATGCCAGTCCAACACACGCACACACAGTCAGTGGTGCCGGGTGTTGTATATGCCAGTCCGACACACGCACACACATATTCAGTGGTGCCGGGTGTTGTATATGCCAGTCCGACACACGCACACACATTCAGTGGTGCCGGGTGATGTATATGCCGGGCCAAGTTGGAGAAGCAACGACAAGTCACAACAACAGCAACAACAATCAAAAGGTCACATAGCCCACATCTCAAATTGCCTGCAACTCTAAACATTGACACAGACATCTGATTTACGAATAGATGAAATGTTCTACACCTGATTGCGGCAAGCGATTCTGTATCGGGCGAGATCGGTGGTGGCGCTAGGCATAAGAAAAACAACCACAAGCGTAGGACCACAATTGGCTCAAGAGGGCTCCAGGTAAATCAACAAATAGGGTTGAAACAAACAAAAATCGTCTAGAATTTTGATCCTACCAAACGCAATTTTTTTTTACTTAAAATACGAATAAACCTCTATTTTGTCGGCATCTCCTCTTTCATTTTAGCACGTAGTATCGTCTACACGTCTCCCATCCAACTGCATCTCTGTCTGTCGTCTGTATCTCTCTTCTTTGATCTTGCTACATCTGTCTCTCTTGCCTACATCTCGTCTGTCATCTCACTGAGAGTTTATGAATTCCTAAAAATGATTCAGGGCCCCCAGTTGGCCAACACCATCAGTGGATGAAATCACGAATGTGCATCGATACAAGGGTTCAGTTTCCCAATTGCAGTCCTGTGGATTAAACTTAACACATTCCCCAATACAACACTGTGGTCTTAAATAGGAAAACTATTTTTTTCTTATTTTACCAGGCAAGGCCCACTGAGCTATACAGCTCTCTTTCAGAAGCGACCTGGCCACAAAATGATCGCCCAAACAAAGTGGCACATCGCGTGGGGATTTATAGCAGCCAACTACTCTGAACGCATGTTTTTTTTTTAAATGTGGAGGTAAAAACCGGAGGCCTCGGAGGAAAAAAACCACGCGACCACGGAGAGAGAGAGAGAAAGAACATGCAACCTCCAAATATACAGCAGGCGTCAGGGTCGGGATCGAACCACTCTTTATCTCAACCACTCTCATTTTATTGCTATTGTATAATTGCTGTAAAGCGCCTTGCAATCAGGCGTTATATAAATCTAAACAGGATAAGATTAGATGTAATAGGCGACGTTTTAGCCAATAGGCATTCAATCTGTTCATTGTGTGCCACGACCGACGCAGCTTCACCGAATAATTAGCATAACCATGCGTAACTTTATCGATTAATATCGATTCTCAAGCCCAGGATATATGCACCGACTTGCATTATGTAAGAACTGATCTTTATCAATTCTCAAGTGTTGTTTGTTGTAGCTTCGTGTGCCCCGCCGGTCACTAGAGGCGGATACAATCACCACAATGTAAATTACGATTGAATTGAATCACAGCTTTGAATCGCAACAATTCATCGGGGTTGACAGCTAGCACAGACGATGGTTCCCTGTCACTGTGATCCACCAACCCGAGGCTTATAAATAAAGACAAATATCCCCTGTGTAGCTTCAGTAGGTTGTTGGGGCAAGTGCTGACAGCGAGCACCTGTGAAGGCTGCCACGACGCACTAGGGGGTGGGTGGCCAGCACCACGTCCGACCGCCTTTGCCTCCCCAGTGCTCATGTTTATGCACCTCGCCTGGTACTCATTGAAGGTTGAGTCGACATAGGTGAGGCCCAGGACCTTGGTTCAGATATTCGTCACGAACGTTGGCCGTGAGTGAGAGTCGAACTCGAGCCGCCGGGTTGGTAGTACAGTGTGCTAACCACTCTATTCAATGAGACGACGATTCTGCGTCAAGTGAGTTGAAGGTTCTGTATTGGACAAAACAAGGAATCCTTATTGCATGAGATGTTGATTCCGATTCAGACAAGCGTTACCTATCAGATCGTATATTGATTCTCCGTCAGATGAAACAAGCACACTACAGCATATCAGGCAAATGTTCCTTATTTGTATAATAATTCTGTATCAGATGAGATTAGGGTTCTGTATTGGACAAGTTTTCCGTATCAGATGGTAGATCGATTCTGCATCGGATGAGACGGTAGTTCTGTATCTAGCACATCATGTTTCCGTATTGGATAGTATCACGATACTTTAACAGAAAAGACAAGACCACTATACAACATAAATATACATATACCAATCAGAAAAGTGTTCCGTATCAAATGTTTGTTGAACTTCTTTCACACTGCTCGTAGCCGACCATGCTAATCGGAGGTGCAACCGGAGGAGGTGGCAAACGACGATTCCGTATCGGACGAGACGACGGTGGCTCGGCGTGGGGACGAGACAGGGTGCCCCCTGTACCGCACAGGTCACCGCAGGAGTATTCCAGTGGATTCGGGCCGGCGGCACGAGGTCACGAGGTCAAGGAGGTGGTCACGAGGTGCGCGGCGAGCGGTGCGGCGTGACCGCTGCGGCGTCCACTCGGGTAGCTGGGAGCCTCATGGGAACGTTTACAAAACGCGGCCTGGCAAAGAGCACCGGGCCACCGATCATCTGACCCCCCACCCCCCACCACCCCCCACTGTGGCCACAAATGTCACGCCGGTCCCAGACACAGGCGAGCTCTGCTCGCGCCCCATCGTCTATCCTCGTCACCGTTTGCTTTCTAATGGGTTCCTCAAAAGTAAACACGGGCACACCTGTGTTGACAAGCCGGCCGACAGCGGGGTAACCACACACCCCTGGGAGGTTTCGCTGGAGCGAGCGGTGCCGGGTGGGGGGGGGGCACGTGACAGGAGTCGTGTTGGATCCAGAACTCCGTTCCTGGATTTACTTCCTGTGAGCAAAGGCTGATTGGATCATCGTCATCATCATCATTGGTGTCATTATTGTTGTAATCATCGTCATCAGTTGTCTTCATTGGTTTATTATAATGATGATCAGGACCATTGTCATCAAAAGTATGTAAAATTAGCATCGTCGTCAAAATCAACAACGCCATCAACTTCGGGAAGGACAAACGTAGTCTTGGGTAGGACGAAATTGGTATTGGGGCAGGATACATTGCTAAGAAAGGATGATAGCAGATGGACAAGACTGGTGAAGGAATGGCACCTTGGAGATGGAGCGATGGGAGAAGATGATTTACGGGAGCGAGATGGGTTGTGGACGTCTGGGACTATGAGAGATGGCGGCGACGTGGGGAGGCCTTAATCAAGCAGGGGATAGATCATGGCTGATGATGCTGCTGATGACGATCATCATCAGAATTCATCATTGGCAGCAGCAACATTAGCGTCATCATCGTCAGTGTAATCATGGTCATAATCATCATAAAAGGTGTGTAAAACGAGGCACACCCAGTTGAGGCTTTACGTATTGGCTCTATCATAGGAAGGTGGAATTCCCACCACTTGGTAAGTTGGTAAGAAAGCAAACACTGAATGTGGTGCTCAAGAAGGACAGACTCGGCTCTGCCAATAGAATGTGGACTTTCCACCCACTGCCATTGTGGGCAAATAACAAATAAGTGTTGTGTTACCGATAACAGTCATGCCATGATAATGTGGAATTTCCACTATTGCTTGAAGATTGGCAACAGCGATGAGCACTGCTCCAAATGTCTTAAATGATAACATGTGAATGCCAGAAACTGTACCGTTTTTTTATTTTCAAGATTTAATCTGCGTGAGATTATATTGTGCCCCTTTAATTGCTTCACATTTTGCCCAGTAAATGTTTTACAGCTGGGAATTAGAATGTGGGCGTTTAAATGTGGGAATAAAGCAAAACAAAAACATTGGCATAACCAAGTTAAGAATACTGAAGTAATAATAATTATTCTTATTATTATAATTATTTTTATAATTATTCTTATTATTAATTCACAGCCCTTGACAATATTCTGTGTGAAGGCCTCCACACACCCTGTCGGGTTATAGACTTGTTTGACCATACTTCACCACGCTGGTCAGTGCGGGTGAGTGAAGGAGTGGTGAAAGGTGGACCACTGGGTTAACACTCCTCCATTGACCACAGTGTTTCCATCACAGCTGGACTGTTTCTTCTGTTCTCGTCTGGCTTCAAGCTAGTTTATGTGTATTTTTCTCTGTAATGACTAACGTAGTGCATGGGTTAGTACAGGCAGGGTAGGAAGCACATTCCATGGGTGTGTTTTGAAGGTGGAGGGTGTAAGACCAGGGCGCTGGCGGGTGGGTGGCTGGGTGGGTGGTTGGTTGGGCGAATGTGCGGATGGGTGACTGTTTTGGGTTTGCGGGGGTGACAGTGTGATTCGCTGGTTGGATGTCTGTGTGAAGGTGGTTGGTAGGTGGGGAGCGGTAGTGCAGTGGTTAGCGTGCTGCGATACGAACCTGGCGACCACCAACACCATTAAGGATGATTTGCACCGGTCCCGGGCATCCCCTAGGTCGACTCAGCCTCAAATTAGTACCTTGTGTGGTGTGAAAATATTGCCTCTATGGAGACAAAGGTGACCGGGAATGGTGCTGGCCACCTACCTCGTCGTGTGACGTGCCAGCCTTCATAGGTGCTCGCTAACAGCACTTGCCCCAAAAGTCTGTTAAGCCTATACGGGGGATCTTTGTTTTTGTATTTTGGTAGGAGGGCTGGGCGGTTGCTTTGGTGGGTGTGTTGGTTGGTGAGTGGCTGGGTAAGTTGGTGGGCAACTACTGTAGCTGGGTGGGTGGCAAGATGAGTGGGTAATCGAGTAGGAACTGGACGGCTGATTGGCTGAGTAGGTAGATATGAGACTAGCTGGGTGGCTGGTTGGATGTTTGGGTGACTGAGTAGATAGCTGGGCGACTGGACGGATAGGTAGATGAATGACAGGCTGGATAGGTACAAGAGTGGCTGGATGGTTGGGTTGGTGGGTGGATGGGTGGGTTGGTGGCTGGATGGTTGGGTTGGTGGGTGGATGGGTGGGTTGGTGGATAGGTACAAAAGTGGCTGGATGGGTGGGTTGGTGGCTGGATGGTTGGGTTGGTGGGTGGATGGGTGGGTTGCTGGCTGGATAGGTACAAGAGTGGCTGGATGGTTGGGTTGGTGGCTGGATAGGTACAAAAGTGGCTGGATGGGTGGGTTGGTGGCTGGATGGTTGGGTTGGTGGCTGGATGGTTGGGTTGGTGGCTGGATAGGTACAAGAGTGGCTGGATGGGTGGGTTGGTGGCTGGATGGTTGGGTTGGTGGGTGGATGGGTGGGTTGGTGGCTGGATAGGTACAAGAGTGGCTGGATGGTTGGGTTGGTGGGTGGGTGGATGGGTGGCCGACTGGGTGTTGGGGTCGGGTGGCTGTCAGATTTACTGGTTACAAAAGGGAGGGGCTGACGGGACTGGAATGGGGTTCAGGTAGAGGGATGTTTGACATTTCCTGAGCAGGAGGGAGAACAGGGATATACGTGTGTGCGTGTGCATGTGTGTGTACGTATTTATGTGGGAAGCGGTAGTGTAGCGGTTAGCGTGTTGCACTATGAACCAGGTAACCGGAGTTCGATTCCCGTTCACGGCTAACACCAGTTACGATTTTATTAACCGGCCCTGGGCCTCCCCTAGATCGACTCAGCCTCAAATGAGTACCTGGTGCGGTGTGTAAACATCGCCACTGGGGAGACAAAGACGACTGGGCGTGGTGCTGGCCACCCACCCCCTCGTGTGCCGTGCCGCCCTTAATAGACGCTCGATAACAACACTTTCCCCAACAATCTAGTAAAGTCTACATGGGGAATGCTAGTTTTTTTGTGTCCACGTACATGTGTCCTCCCACTCTAGCGACCAATGTTCGTTTCTCAGCCACGATACAGTCCATCACCGGGGGACAATTGGCATCTGAACGTTTTCCGGACATCCACCGCTATGTCAACTCACCTTGAAATGGCTACCTGCAAAGTGGCGCGGTCAACATCATTAACACCGTGGGAGACAAAGTCGCTGGGAATTCATGTTACCGGCCACATCACTGCCAAGTGCCCTCACGCACGAGGGCCTAAACCTCACCCCGTGGACTCCTTAACAGGTGCTCAGGAACAATGGCACTTACCCACAAACCCTCCGAACTCATGGTTAATCCCGACTAAATGGAGGGATCTGAATTTCCTTTGTTGAGAAGCTTTAACTGGGTTTTGTCGAGGCTGCGGGGAATTGAATTACCGTCCCACAACAATTACACGCGGCTGAGTTTTCAAGATAAACACGCAGAGTCAAACGCGCCCCGTGCCCTAATCGCGCTTTGCTTGGGCACTAAGTGGACGCTGGGGTTGGTGGGGTGAAGAGCGAGCCCCTGGCATTGACGTTTTTTTCCCCTCCACATCTAGAAACATGCTTCTAGGGTATTTGGCTGCTATAAATCTCCGCACGATAAGCTGCGTCGTTGAGCTATCATTTGCGGCCAGGTCGCTTTGGAAAAAATAGCTGTCTTAAAAAAAAAGAGCTATCTGGACATCTATGAAAAATAACTTCATAGCTCATCGGATTCTTCCAGTATAAATAAATATTCTGCCATATCAGAAATATTCTGATTCTGATACAGCTAAGTGGGCCTTACCTGGTAATATAAAAAAAAATGTTTAGTTTTAGCTTAGTGCTGTGGCTGCCGACGCGTGGTACCGCAACCCCGGCCACCGAAGGACGAATTTGAACGGCGCTCGCAATTTCCTTACGAGGCGACCTTCGCCGCTCTCTGCGAACGCAACGCTGTCGCGTCTCTGTTTCGCAACGCTGTCGCGTGTCAAGGAGCCCATCGCCATCACGCGAACCGCCACGGGAACTCCGGTCACCCTGCAGCGGGGGCTTTTGGCTAGCCATCGAACAAAGACGGCCACCGTGTCGCGCGCGCGGGCTGTCAGATGCGCTTCTGGCAGGCCACAATGTCGGGACCCTTTTTGCTCAAATCCATTCTCAAGACGTTCCTCTTCTCTCCTGCCTGCGACTCTCTCTCTCTCTGTCTGTGCCAGGGGGCCGGCAACCTGCGGCTCCGGAGCTGCATGCGGCTCTCGTGAGGACTGGTTAGTGACGTCATTTATCAAGGATCGCGCTCTTGTATTCACCGCGTGCATTGCGGCTCTGAAAATGTTGAGGTTTATTTTGACGGATTTCGAAAAAAAACGCCTCTTTAATTATTATTTTGGCTGCCGATCCTTGGTCTATGCAGTGTCTTCTTTGGCTCCTCTACTATGATGCAGTCTTGGGCTCTCTCTATCTGGCCTATACAATTCTACCCATAATCTCCTGCAGTACTGCAAAACACAATCCTCTTGCAATGCTTTGGACGTGCACGCCTCCCCCTATTCGTACTGAGTCTTGAGATGCTGTGGGATTTATTTGTATATACACTTTCCAAGTCGCGGGTAGACGGTGCATCTGAAGCAGATTCGGGCAGAGAAAAAGAAGCTACTGCAGCATTAGCTGCGATGTACTCTTTAGCTTGAGCCACGTGAGCTCTGAACCTGCGGCGCACTGCTCTTCAATCGGGGAACATGCCCCCTCCCCCCTATTCATCATCATCATCATCACGATCCATGGTCAGATAGCCCGCAGGTGCCCACTGCACATGCCGTCATTTGGTTCCACTTTCCTCTGCTTTGTGCCAATATGCTCACGTAGTGCCACAACTTTCTGGCACCAAGCTCCCTCGTGTTGCCGTCAAGCCGTTCTCTGTTAGATCTTCCTCTTTTTCCTGTTCCATCCGTTTTCCCCGAACAAAGCACATTAACATTTTTCCTGTTGTTTTGTCCATCCTGCACATGTGTCCAAATAGTGCCAGTTTATATTCTTCGGGTCTTTCGGTAAAGTCACGTAGATAGGTTCAAAGAAAATAACAAAAAACTACGACGTTTCGATCGCAACACAGGCGGTCGTCATCCCTCTTCCTGATGACGACCGCCTGTGTTGCGATCGATTCGTCGTCGTTTTTTGTTATTTTCTTTGAACCTATCTACGTGACTTTACCGAAAGACCCAAAAGAATATGAATTCCTGCAGTCACGAAGGCTTTAAGTCAAGATTTAGTGCCAGTTTCCTTCTCATCACTGCCTGCATCGGGTCTTCTTCTATGTGCAAAGCTTTTTTTCTAACTTATACATTGGCCACTGTTTTTTGGGCCCCTTTTTACTCCCATAGAATACTCAGGGCGAGGGAGACACATCCCGGGCCAGCGTGAGCCGACTGCCTTGTTTGTTTGTTTCCTTTGGACAGAGATTGTGCGTCGACAATTATTAACCATCATTTCAACGAGAGCTGCTTTCAGTTTGGGAATTTTAGAAAGAGGCAAATGAAATGCCTGCCGACCGCACAGATGGGCCCTCATACATCGGGTCAGCTTGGGCCCTCAGGCAAAGCCACGTCCCCCCCCTCTTCCCTGCCTCCGCACCCCCTCCCACCTCTGTAGTTGAAACCATCAGTCCAATAATCGTTACTATTCATCCAGGAAGCCTGAGTATCAGGAATAACTTTCAAGAGGGTCCCGCTACATTGGAATGTTTTGCCAATTCTGTGAATGAGTGCGTGGCTTGCTGCAGGATAACCGGAGTAGCCGGAGAAAACCCACCACAGATATGAGGGGATAAGGCTCGAAGTTACGCCACACGTGTAGGTCAGCAGCCCTCTATCGATGCCCCTGCTGTGTGATAGGCCTCCCTATGCCGTGTCGGTCATGGGGGTCGCTGGACCATACTTCACCACGCTTGGCGAAGTGGCGTGGTCCGCGACCGTTTCAGATATTGTTCGCTGCTGATTGACACGCATGGCCTGGATTGGAACTCAGGCAACCAGGCTCGTGACGTATTGGGCAAACCGCTGCACCACCGCGAACGTTGATTGAGCTGCCAATTTGTTTTGCCCTCATTCGGCCTTGGAGATTAAAACACCACTGTGGCATTTTTGGCTTCGAGTTAACCGAACATCCGTGAAGAGAATGGAATGAACCAGCGCGAATTCTACCCTTAAACCCTAAGCCACACGTTGTACACCACAAAATGCGTCCGGTTAATATAACTTAAATTGTTTTTGTTTCCCTTCCTGAACTCGTTGCTCCTGTGTGTGGGAGCGGTGGTGTAGCGGTTAGCGCCACACTGCGCTTACGAATCCGGCCGCCCGAGTTCGATTCCCGCAAACGGCCAACACCCAGTGACGATTATCTGAACCGGTACTGGGCTTCCCCTAGGTCGACTCAGCCTCAAATGAGTACCTGGTGCGGTGTGTAAACATCGCCACTGGGGAGACAAAGGCGGCCGGGCGTGGTGCTGGCCACCCACCCCCTCGTGTATCGTTCCGGCCTTCATAGGTGCTCGCTGACAGCACTTGCCCCTACAGTCTGTAAAGGCTATACGGGGGATCTTTGTCTTATTTAGTTTGTACTTTCGACTTCAGGGTCCCGTGGAAGAGCTGTCTAATTTGGTTTACATTATTAAGTTGTCCTGCCTACATACACAGATATGCTTGTCAGCCTACCAGCCTATTTTGGTTAATCGAACTTCCACTTACCTACAGTACCTATTTATTTACAGACCTCCCTACAAGACTGCATACCTGAGTATCTCACAATCTGCCAAACCACTGGACCGTGGAGCGGCCGACCAGTAGCGCGCTCACCGTTTGTTGCAGAGATTCAGCCGTTCGAGCCTGGCGGCTGCCCTGGTTAACGCTGCCGGCCTATGAAGAGTCACGCCGTCCTGCTTCACAGTGGACGGCGAAGGGCGTTGCCGCATTCGAAAAAGAGTAGGCCGTGTCGTGCTGGAGTCACGTTAAAACAAAAAAAAAACTAGTTACGTTTTAAAGTTACCTGCAAATTAATGAATTTGGTTAAGACAGATTGCAACATCGCCCACTACGAATCAACCTACCTGCCTACAGGGCCGGATTAATTCGTGGGGGCTTTAGAGGCTGCAGCACAGGGGCCTCCGCCAGCTGGTGGGCCTCCAGAGATGAAGTGAAAAGTAATTCAGCATTTGTGAATGCTGAATTTTATTTGTTGCTAACCTTGTAAAAATAAATGTTATTTCTTTATTTAACCTTGTTTTCCTTTTTAAAATATTACTGGGGGCCTCAGTACCTGTAGCCCCGGGGCCTAGAAAATCTTAATCCGACCCTACGTGCCTACCCCAAGTCTACACGCTTACCTGCCTATCTGAGAGCCTACGAGCCTACCTAAAAGTCTACACGCCTACCTGAAAGCCTGCAAGCCTACCTCCCTACGTGTAAGTCCACAAACCTACCTACCTGTCTACCTGAGAACCTACAAACTTCACCTACCTGCAGTTGTCCGGAGAGGGCCATTCCTCGCCCATGAGTTTTGAGAGGGACGAGGCCAGTATCGTGGTAGGCGTCAATCCAGGATGACAGCTAACAGGCGTCTCACTTTCACTGGATCTCTGACAAGGGCCCTCACCAGGTTAAAGATAGGGCCCAGCGCTGACTCGCATGACTGATGGGGCTGACACACCGGCATTTCTGTCGGTCATTCTAGGGGATAGCTTGCAGTGAAACATCAATGTGTGCCCGTGTGCGCGCGTGTGTTTTCCCCTTCCTCTTTAAACATTTCTGACCTTTGCTCCGGGGCAAGGTGCAGTGCAGGGGTGTGCGGTGAACCCATCTGTGGCCCAACCCAAGCCCCTCCCCCTGCCCCCAGTCCTCTGTGTGTGACCTTGGGCCAGACTTGGGGAAAATTGGTGTACGATTCTCGTTAAAGGCACATTCCTAAGCAGTGCAGAGCGAGGGAGGGGGGGGGATTCTAACTTATGCCCAGACTCGTGTGTCTGTTAACGTATGTGCGAGTGTGTGTGTATGGTGGAGCAGTGGCGTAGTGGTCAGCGTTACAGAGCTAAGAACCTGGCCGCCCGAGTTTGATTTCTGCTCACTCACAATATCAGTGGCGAATATTTGAACCAGTCCTGGGCCTCCCCTAGGTCGACTCAGCCTTAAAGAATTCGTTTTGCCGTGTTTCAAATCAGATTTGAAACACGGCAGAACGAATTATTCTGCCGTAGCTGATCACTGTTACAACGCTGTGGGTGATCACGATATAATTTTATCCGATACCAAGTAGCTTTGCAAACCCACGGGTTTTTATCAGAGATTTGTTCACGAGGCAATTCAGATCTACAAACACAGACACAATTTCAACCGAGAAGATGGTTTCAAATTAAGCAACCATTGGAAAAATGTTCTAAATCGAACCAAACATTAAACTAATTTTCAATGGTACAGTATATTTTTTCAAGTAGTGGTACCCCAAACTTTCGCAGCACATGCGGGTGCATGTGCACCCGCATGTTCACCCTCTCTACACCTTTCATCATGCTAAGTCCGCCAATTAAATGCACATTTTTTTATGCTAATTCCTTTGTCAAGGCACCTTAATCCCTCTCACACAGCTTAAAGGCCGTGGTCTAAGCTTGGCTGTGTTTCACTCCAGCGCAGTCTTCGAGACAGTCTGGTCCCCTTCACCTGATGAAGGCCGCTTGTGTTGTGGCCAAAACGTCGTGATTTTTTTTCGTTTAATTTTTTACCTACGTGACTTTACCGAATAGAACCAAAGAGTATGGATCCTTGCAGTCACGAAAGCTTCAAATCTAGACACGAAACGTGTTGTTGTTGTTATTGTGTCATTGTGCACCACTGGCAAAGCAGCAGCAGCATCGTTAAGTGTTTTAACTTTTTTGTGTGAGTTAAGTATGGCTTAGTAAATTTGCACATGATGAAGCCACTTGGTCGACCTATTATTTGTGATGGCCAGGTCACTTCTGAAAAAGAGCCTCAACAGCTCAGCGGGCCTTACCTGGTCAAATAAAAAATAGTTTTAATAAGATAATTTTAGTTTTACTATAAGAACTTTAGTGCCCCCAACCTCGTCCGTCACCCCCCCCCCCCCCTTCCTTAAGTTTGCGTATGACCCACCCGCAGCACCCACCTTTAAAACAAAGTCACTGTAGCCTTGATAGCGTTTTCAATATTTACATTAATAGCCGAAAGTTGTAAACATGTTTTTTTTATAAACCGCAAGTCCCGCGGGAAGTCAGGGGAAAGAAAGTGAGTTCATGATTGCAGGTTAACAAACGCCTCATTATGTTCAAACAATCGGCAACAGCGCTTGTTGTGAACCTCGAGGTTTCAAAATATGCTCGGAGATGCAAACATTGTGGGTACACACACACACACGTGTGCGTGTGTGTGAGAGAGAGAGAGCTTGCTGTGGTTTATAAACATCGCCACTGGGGAGACAAAGGCGGCCGCGCGTGGTGTAGGCCACCCCGAACCCTCTCATATGCCTGTGCCGGCCTTCAGGGGTGTTACTCGCTAACAGCACTTGCCCCCAGCAGTCTGTGAAGGCTACACGGGGGACCTTTGTGTGAGCTCGTGTGGGGAGCGGTGGCGCTGTGGTTACGAATCCGGCGACCCAAATAAAAAAAAAATCTCGCTCGCGACCAATAACAGTGGCGAATATTTGAACCGGTCTCGGATCTCCCCCTAGGTCGACTCGGCCTTAAATTAGTAGCCTGGCGCGGTGTGTAAACCTCAGCACTGGGGGAGACAAAGGCGACCGGGCGTGATTCTCGTCACACCACCCCTTACCCAGCCGTTGACACGGCCCTGGGCTTGCACCAGAGGTTCACGGTTCGAATCCAGCGGCCGCCCTCATCATTACTGCGCGGTGTAACGACCGTATACACCGTGCGTACGTTGCACCTCTTTCGCACCGTACGTTTGCCAACCGTGTCAATTCGGAGGTGCGGGAGACCCTAGCAAAGCCACGCCCAGCGACAATCGCTCCCTGCCGGCAGACTGATGCCCCCTGGTCACTCATCCCTGGTCCCCAGAGCTTCTCACCACCTGGGCTGAACATTCCAAACGTTGAAGCCACTAACAAGGTGAAGGCGCGGCCCTGCGAATGCTTGCAGGAGCCACCGCTGCTGGGTGGAAAGGGTCACCGCGTTCGGGAGCCTCGAAGAGGTCCTCTCGAGAGTAACTTGAGGGCCTACTCTTCCACGCTTTGGAGGTGGGTTGGTAGGTGAAGGGGGGTGGGGGGATTACCCACACTTTACACCGCAAAATTACTCAATTAGGATCACGCAGCAGCAGTGATCATTCGCCCCCTCTACTGGCAGACCAATGGCCCCAGGTCCCAGGGCCGTCCATTAGAGGGGTGTGTGGGGACCGTGGAAAATCCCATTGTGTGGGCCACCCTGACGCCTTCAAACTAAACCGGTATTACAAGTACCGTATTACGTCTGATGTCGAAGCGCGCCGCCCCCCCCACCTCCCCCCAAAGCACGGGGCCTGGGGCGGTCTCCACCGATTCGCCGTACCCTCGGGACGCGCTCTGCCCAGGTCACTCTTGCACAATGAGACTCACACCCTGCCCGCGTGAGTTCTCACCGCCTCGTTACAACAACAACCACGACGACAACAAAAAAACATCAACTTAATTCCATAACAGGCGCTCGCTGAAAGAACTTTGTTCGCAGAACCGTCCCATGTCTGACCGACGCGCGACGCTGGGAAGGGGTCGATGGGTCGTTACGCAACGCACGTACAGTGCCGCCGCTTCTGCAGCTGCGATTGCCGATTTATTTGATTAATTTTCGTTTCATTTAATCCACGTGGGTTCCTCTCCCACCTCTCTCACTCGCCATCACCTCTCTCCTGCTCCCCGTCTCTCTTCCACCATCTCTCACACTCTGTCTCTCCCTCCCCCCTGTCACTCCTCCCTAACCTGTCACTCTGCTCATCACGTTCACTCCCTCTGCTCAGCCTCTCTCACCTCTCACCTCCTATCCCTATCACCTATCTTGCCCCTGCCCCCCCCCCCCCCCCATTTCCCTCCCTCTCTCCTCCCTAACACCTCAAACCCTCTCCATCCCGCTCTCTCTCTCTCACTCCCTCTCTCTCTCGCTCCATTCCCTTCGCGTCTCTCAAAATGAAAGTCGCCCCATTTGTGAGTGTGGTGAAGGGGAACTCTGTTCACCACGTAACCGACCACTGCCTATGACACGCGTACACCGGAGGCAAGGGGGGGGGGGCATTATGCACCAAGCAACTCGTGATGCCATCGCATGGATTACCAATGTCAACACAACAGTTATGTCTTTTTTCTCCCAGTTTCCTTAAAATGCTATCCAAGAGACAGAATGATCTCTTCTCCCTCTGCCCTCTCTCCCTCCTACCCTCTCTTTCACCCCGCCTTCCCCCCGATCCCTCCCACTCCCGCTCACCCCCCTCTCTCTATTCCCTTCATCTCTCCTCCCTCTCCGCTCCCTCCCTCTTCTCCATCCCTCCCTCTCTCCTCCCTACCTCTCACCCCACTCCCCCTCGCTCACCCTTCATCTGCCCCCCCCCAAACCCCGCCCCCTGTCTCCCCCACCTCTCTCTCCCTGTAGAGTCGCTGCCACTGATCACGCAGGCGCAGCATTCATCATCAGGTCGCTTCGCGGCGCGTGGAGAGCAGAGAGACCTCCCGGTGAGTGGGGATGTGTGAGAGTGTGTGGGAGGGTGTGAGAGTGTGACAGTGAGTATCAGGGTGAGTGGTGATGTGTGAGAGTGCGTGGGAGGGTGTGAGAGTGTGACAGTGAGTGTCCAGGGTGAGTGGGGATGTGTAAGAGTGTGTGAGAGAGTATGAGCGTGTGACAGTGAGTGTCAGGGTGAGTGGGGATGTGTAAGAGTGTGTGAGAGGGTGTGAGAGTGTGACAGTGAGTGTCAGGGTGAGTGGGGATGTGTAAGAGTGCGTGAGAGAGTATGAGAGTGCGACAGTGAGAGTGTCAGGGTATGTGAGTGAGTGTGGGTGTGAGAGAGTATGAGAGTGTGACAGTGAGTGTCAGGGTGAGTGGGGATGTGTAAGAGTGCGTGAGAGGGTATGATAGTGTGACTGTGAGTGAGAGTGTCAGGGTATGCGAGTGAGTGGGGTGTGAGAGAGTATGAGAGTGTGGCAATGAGTGACGGTATGTGAGAAGAGTTGGACAGAGGTTGTGACAGGGGTGGGTGAGAGTGTCTGAGAGAGTGCGTGAGAGTTCAGTGTAAGAGCGAGAGTATGTGAGAGAGTGAGTGAGTGTAAGATTGAGAGTATGTGAGAGAGTGAGTGTAAGAATGAGAGTGTGCGGGTGTGTGAGAGTGTATGACAGTGAAGGAGTGTGTGACAGGGTTTGTGAGGGTGAGAGGGTGGGTGACGAGTGTGAGGGTGTGTCTGAGAGTGTGAGGGTGTGTCTGAGATGTGTACAAGAGTGACAATGTGAGCGTGTGAGGAGTGTGTGCTTTTTTTACGCATGGGCTTGTGAGGGGAGCGGTGGCGCAGTGGTTAGCGCGCTGCGCTGCGAATCGAGCGTCCCGAGTTCCATTCACGTTCATGGCCAACATCGGTGAGGAATATCTGAACCGGTTACTGAGCCTCTCCCAGGTCGACTCAGCCTTAAATTAGTACCTGCTGCGATGTGTAGACTTCGCCACGAGCGAGACAAAGGCGTCCGGGCATAGTGCTGGCCACCCACTTCCATCGTGTGCTGTGCTTATCTTAACAGGTGCTCGCTAACAGCACTTGCCCCAACAGTCTGTTAAGGTTATACGGGGGGTTTTTGTCTCCGTCAGTGATATCCAGACACTCAGCAGACAGAGATCCTCTGATGCACAGATACTCGCACGCAATCAGACATCCACCTGTTTAGCCTGACAGGCTGCAGAGGCAAGTGCTGTTAGCGAGCTCCTATTAAGGCGGTCGGGGCTGTCAGATCCACACGTGCGCGACCGCCTTTGTCTCCCTGTGTCACCACTTATTGTTATGAGGGTGTGTGGAAAGTTTGTGCGTTGACTGAGATGACTGGCAGATGCATGCAACACAACCTATGCTCCCTACTGCGTCAACTCGATGCGTTTCATCTCAGTCAAACCCGTGGCACCTGGGTCTGTTCCATGACCTCCAGCCTCTGACACTTCACGTGCTCTCAAAGTGACCCTAGCCTGGCACAAGCTCATTGGTGACGCCACCGCTACATAGTGGCGAATAGCGGTTGTTGTTGTTGTTGAGTTTGTGCGCGAGAGTCTATAACGTCTGGTATGATAGCGGCCCAAATCAGTGGCGATTTCTTTAACGAGTCCACTAGGTCGACTCAGCCTTAAATGAGAACCCGGCGCGGTGAGTAAACATCAGCACTGGGGAGACAAAGGCGGCCGAACCTGGTGTACGGCGCCGATCTTCAGGGATGTCTCGATAGCAGCACTCGCCCCAAGCAGTGTGCTGCTAAAGGTTATCCGGGGAGGGATGTTTGGCGTCTCTGTTTGTAATTTGTGGCACTCCTTCACCGTCACGCGTCTCCGACAGGCAGCGAGCGGCATGGGAAGAAGAGGAGGAGGAGGAGGGGCTTAGAAGAGGTGGGCAGAGAAGGGGGAAAGCAAAGGACAAGAAGAGGAGAAGGAGCGGGACTCGGACGATATAAAGCGGACCATTAAAGAGAATAAGCTAGGAACGAGAAAACCAAGAATACAATTCGTCATCCATTGGTATCGGGACAAACAGAATGAGAGGGAGTGGCGTTTAAATGCAAGAACGAGATTAGGGATCGGGAGTTCTAGGAGCGAGACTAAGCGGAGTTACCGAAGGTATACAAATTACACGAGGGAAGAGGAGGAGGAAGAAGAAGGAGGAGGGGGAGATTTAACGAGAAGTGAAACTGAGAAGAGGAATAAAATAACAGCAACAAGAGGAGGTAAAAACGCATAACTCGAGGAATGAGAAGTCACATCGAGAGTGGGGAGAATTAAAAGGAACGAAACTTGGCAAGTGAAGAGAGAGAGAGAGAAGCGCAAGACAAGAAGAGCTACTGGGAAGAGGACTTCGTGGAGAGAGAGGGAGAAAGAGGAGGGGAAAGCGACGAGGTAGAGAGCGACTCTAGACGAGCAAGGGGGGTGGGGGGGGTGGAGAGACGACACGCGGACAGAGCGAGGGAGGTTCTGACAGCGAGGAAGAGAAAACCCGCAAACATCTCGTTCGCAACATTAAGGAAGACAAGCAATTAAGAGGAGGAAGAGTGACGAACAGGTGAAGAGATACAACGAGAGAGATAAGGGGCAGGGAGAGGGAGGAAGGACGGCAGGGACCGACTGACGGCCCAGCGAAGACTTTCAGCAGAACGCGAGACGCATTTCTTTTTTTAAACGGTGCCGTGTGCAGAGCTTGGAGGCGCGTGTTGATGCACGGATAATTGGTGTGCACGTGGGGATAAGACACGTGGTGTTTTCCATTTGTGTTTTTTTTTGTTATTCCGTAAAGTTCGAGGTTGATTTGCTCCACCGGGCCTTAATAGGTGCTCGCAAACTGCAACGCGATCGTCATTATTGTTATTGGCGCGGCTGTGTGGAGAGGGGAATGCGTCGATCAGACGGCTGGGTCCGCGTCGCAACTAACTCCAAGAGCGTTCGACGTTCCGACATCGGGGAGTGAAAAGATGCGCACAAGCGATTAATCAGCGTGAAGGCATCCATCGATACCATTGATTACTCAACCATCCAGCTAGCTGCACATACATCGCCCACTCGTCCTCGATCGCACACTCTCCACCCATAACTCATTACACAACGCACGCACATCCACGGCTCGCCATCACTGACCAACCACGCTTATCCACCCGTTGCTCACCCATCAACCCATCGCTCACCACCTCCATTACTCACCTGTCCACCCATCATTGACCTATCACCCGCTTATCCACCCTTCACTCACCCTTCACCTACTTATCCACCCATCACTCACCCACCCATCACCTACTTATCCACCTATATCTCACCTCTCCATCACCGATATATCCACCCATCACTCACCTCTCCATCACCTACTTATCCACCCATCACTCACCCACCCATCACCGACTCATCCACCCATCACTCACCTCTCCATCACCGATATATCCACCCATAACTCACCTCTCCATCACCTACTTATCCACCCATCACTCACCCACCCATCACCGACTCATCCACCCATATCTCACCTCTCCATCACCGATATATCCACCCATAACTCACCTCTCCATCACCGACTCATCCACCCATATCTCACCTCTCCATCACCGATATATCCACCCATCACTCACCCATCGCCGACTCATCGCACCCTCCACTGACCCCATCACGCAGCCGTCACCCGCCCATCTCTCGGGGCCACGGAACATCTGCGAGTCCTGCCTCACACATTCGCCAGCACGCATCTCCCAAGGAAGAAACAAGACAAGTCTTCGACACCGGACCACGCACCGGTCCTTACCTGCGCGTAACCTTAACGCAGCGAAACACTCGCGCGCACGTGTCCATACACCTGTGCGCGCGCGCGTGTGTGTGAGAGGACCTGTCTGTCAAATTGTGCGGCGGAACCGAATCAAGATGCCTCGTGTTCTCCGAGACTCCAGAAGCGGTCCTTTTCCCTCCTCCTCTTCGATGGTTCACGTCGTTATCTTCATCATCTTCGCCGTGACACAAGTGTCTGCAAAGACGTGGAATTATAACAACAACCATCAGTACAACTATCACCAGCAACAGCAGCAACAGCAGCAACAGCAGCAACAACAGCAACACTATCAGCAACATTACCAGCATCATCAATCGAATCAACAGCATCATCAGCAGCAGCAACAGCAGCAGCACGTGCAGCAGGTGCAACTGTCATCGCAGCAGCAGCAGCAACAGCAGCAGCATTACCTGGTGTCTAACGGGAAGGAGAACGGTCGGAATAGGTGAGTGATGATTGTGGTGATGTCACGATGTTGACGGATTGACTGAGCTTGTTGCTAGCAATGCATTTTGTTTTAGTCATGCGTTTGTTTGGTGTCGTGGCCCAGTGGCAAAAGCACGCGCGCTCGCCACTCGTTGCAGATGTTCGCGGTTCGCATCCGACAGGCCGCCCTGGTCAACGCGACGGCTTGTACTCGCCAAAAAAGATAGGCGCCGTCTGCTTGACAGTACACGTTAACGTTCCCGTGACGTTATTCTAGGAACAGTAAGCCATCGTGTGCCGGCATCATGGTCCAAACTTTACAACAACAACAACAACAAATGATCCGTGCATAAAATACTTTATTTGGAAACGCCGGGCAATGCGTCACCACCTCCTACAAAAACTTAGCAGCACCTCTCCCAGAGAAGAGTCCTATAAAGACTCATTGAGGCTTTTGCTGGGTCAACAGTGTGCAGAGATGAATGGTCATGATGACGATACACTCTAATCGTTCTTACAATTGTCCGTAGCACGAGTGGCTTGAATCATCTCGAGGCTTTATCCTTCAACGCCCAGGTGCGTTTTTATTTTTCCATACCGGGTGTAACGTACCTCGCTCTGTCCGCCAGGCGGCGCTCCTGACAATGTTGGTTAGCGTGATGACGAATTCTTGGTCACGCGTCTTTATGTTTTTTTTACACTTAGGTCAAAGGTGGTAACAATGGTGGTGGTCCTTGATATAGTTTCTTTAGGGTTAGATCGCGTAAATATAAATGTGTCGTCGTTAAACCCGCTACCACCCAACACAGCCAATTAGTAAGGTTTGTGACGTAAACAGAACGTGGCCAATTCGTTACGAGTACAGCACACCGGTGTGTTGGAGAGCAAAACCACAACATTTACAATCTGAGTTCGACGTTTCGCCAGTAATTACGACTGAATTTTTCGCGATCTATCCAAATTTTGTTTTATTATGGATGATATTCGTCGCGAAAGCCTACATGTTAAAGGTGGTGGCCCATAGCTCAACACTTCATCCATACACTTACAACCTGTAGTCATTACTATATTTTAATTGAGTTAACAAAAAACTCAACACATTCGCCAACAACGATATGAGCTTAAAAAAAGCAAGCGATATAAAAGGCGCCGTTTAATGCACGGACTCAACTTCTCAGCCCATAGATATAGAGGCCAGTAGCAAGATAGCAGGGATAAGAAGTTGGGGTTCTGAACTTTTACATCATGGGACCTGATGAGAATTACAATTTAAACATCCTTTCTGATGCCCAGTTTTTTTAATCACAATGGCATTGGCATATGTACAGTTACCGAATAGTCGATGTTGGAAAACGAGACAACCCCTTCAGTAATTGCAAAATATTACTGCCAAACAAACGCATTCACATTGAAAGTAAAACGTATCACATTTTGCTGGTACATTGCATTGTGGGAAGGGTTTGTTATTGTGAGAATAAGACTCAAACCACCTAGCAATGAATTATCGGGCTCCAATTACCATCTCAATAAAAGGAATTTCACTGAGCTACATTCCAGCTCTGGGTAGGTTGTTAGTGCACCGAGCTCTGAATCCATTGAACTAAGTTATAATCTTACGCGGGCAGTACAGCATGTAGGTTGCTGGCAGGCTAACTGCATATATTGGAAGGTTTTTTTTCTGTTCTTTCATCCTTGGCATTTATCCTGGAATGCTGCTGCCCTGCCACACGGATACACTATCACACTACCAAGATAAATATATATTTTTTTGTAAACAACTAGCTTTACTACCCGGCTTCGCCCGGGACTTGGATTCACCACGCCTGGCCGCCTTTGTCCCCCCAGTGGCGATGTTCACACACCACACCAGTTACTCGTTTGAAGCTGAGTCGACCTTGGGGAGGCCCAGGACCGGTAAAAATAATCGTCACCGGTGGTGGCCGTGAGCGGGAATCGAACTCGGGTCGCCGGGTTCATAGCGCAGCGCAGCACGCTAACCACTACACCACCGCTCCCCCACACACACACACGCGTCCATAGGTACACATACACGCGCTTGCTGCAGACACACACAACTTTCAGGGTGCGTACGGCAGTAAACGACTGCAATAATAAAGCAATGCTGCGCGAAGAACGCCTTAGACCTGCAACACATTTGTATTTCACTTTACCCGAGGAGGGTTGAGGGGGGGGGCATGAGCAGGCACACTGCGTTACTCTTCCGCATACGGATCACATGACAGAGATGGGACGTCACAGCTCACTTGGCGTGCAAAATATATTCATTGTATTTTTATAAATTGTGCATGGTGTACAGTCTGGAAAGTACCCACAAGTTCGTTGCATGTCGGGAAGTACGCTAAACATTTTGAACAGACACACATATTCACAAATTTCCCTTTTTTATATATACAGATAACAATATTCTGATTGAGTCGAGCAGTTGGTCAAACGTCCTCAGCAAAACCCTCCTATAACGTAGCCTTGAGACTCAGCAAGGTTTGTATGGGTGATTTTCGGGCTATGTGAGTAGTCCTTTGCCTGTGAAGCAATGAAAAACGTTGATAAGATAGTGTGAACAATGAAATAATGTAGGTGACCAAGTGGTTTAGGGGTCAAAGTGCAGTCTGTATCTCTTAGATCCTCATTTTGACTCCACCCACGAGTGAAACACTCTCAAGCAAAGCGAGCCGATGGTGTCAGCCTGACCAACAATATCATTGCTACGCTAAACGTCACGAAATATTTGAGTTGCACAGTGTTCCAGCGCTGAATTAATGACATCGGTGTGACTGCAGGATTTACGTGGGGAACTTCAGCACTCCTACGTGTGTGCTGCGCATATACTGCATTGTATAGCGGTTAGCGCGCTACGATGCGAACCCGGCGACCTGAGTTCGATTCCCGCTAACGCCAGCGACGATCATCACACGTTTAATCACGGTGTGGGTATCAATGCAGTGTGTTACTATGCGTGGGTATGTATGTATGTATGCCTGTGTGTGTGGGAGTCTGCCCCGTGACCTCCTGCCAGCGGGCTTTCGACACTTCACGTGGCCTCAAGGTGCACGTGGCCTGTCACAAGCGTCGTGGTGACGTCACCGCCACTTAGTTGTTGTTGCGTTCGCGTGGGGAGTGATGGTGCAGTGGTTTGCGCACTGCGTTACGAACACCGGCCGCTGCTAACATCGGTGGTCATTTCAAATACTGTATATGATTGTTGACTCAGCTTCAAGTGAGTACCTACTGAGTGCGGTGTGTAAACATCGCTACTGGGGAGACAAAGGTGGTCGGGCGTGGTACTGGCCACCCCCCTCGTGTGTAGTGCCGGCCTTCATAGGCGCTCGCTGAAAAGTATATTATTGGTTCTTTCGGTAAAGTCACGTAGAAGGGAACACAATAAAATAATACAAATGTAAAACAATAAAATTCTCACGACGTTTCGACTGCAACACAAGCAATCATCATCAGGTGTGAAAACCACAGCAAGAAAGTAGTTGTGTGAAATCTACTTTCTCCACGGGGCCATTCTAAAACACGGTGCGAGGCGCTGCTGCGCCTTGGTTTGAGCGGGCACGTCGTCTCGACGCGCAACGCTTCGGGCCTATTGAAATAAAAGTGTCAATCTTGATTTGAAGCTTTGGTGACTGCAGGAATCCATACTCTTTGGTTCTTTCGGTAAAGTCACGTAGGTAAAAAAATATATATCACGACGTTTCGATCGCAAGCGGCCTGCGGACGACCGCTTGTGTTGCGATCGTGACTTTACCGAAATAACCAAAGAGTATGAAATAAAAGTGGTTAAAAAAAACACCACGAATACATATATATTTTTTGATCAAACTGCGTCAAAGGTCAAAGGTTCGACGAGGACGTCGAAGAGCCATGCCGAGCGCGCAACGGCTGCGAGCGAGGAATTTACTCTCGGTGAAAATTGCCCAATTTTTTTTCTGTACGCAGTTGCATTTTTTTTGGTGTTATTATAAAAGCACGCGCGTTCTGAATGCAATACTTTGTTGTCGAGATTGACTGTATAATTTAAATATATTCGAAACCTTTAAACGTGAGTTTTTTTCCCCCCTCGGTAACAAAGAAAAAGAAAACTATTTCCAATGAAAACATAGATTTGTTTTTTTAACCGCACGGAACTTGCTGTGTTAAAACGAAACAAAATGTGTTTTCAAAGCACAGAATTTTTTTTCTGGATTAAAAAAAAGTGGTTTGTGTATACAAAGTTAGCGGTTTCAATGAGAGCTCGCTGAGATTCATCATCTCTTCATCATTTACATATTTTATTTAGTCAGATTGAAATTCTGTGAAAAATTCATGATCCCTTACGATTGACACCGTTTACTTAATGATTTAAGATCCCGTTGGGATTCATCACCCCTTGTGATAAACGTCCTTTATTTACCCAAGTGATAGCTCTTTGAGTTGTGTTATGTATCGTGCCTGCCATCCTTTATTTAACCAGGCGACAGGTCATTGAGATACCTTAACTGTTGTGATCGGCGTCCTTTATTCAGCCAGGTGAGAGTACAGGGAGATGCATTATCTTGTCGTGACGAATGTCCATTATTTAACCATCGTGAGAAACCCATTGAGATTATTTTCTTTTCTCATTCACAAGAGACCGGTGGTGTACCACAGCACTGTATTCTTACACTGTCTATAATATTTGTAATGTGGGCTATGACACGGGCTCATGGGAGTTTGTGTGTCATGCGCACTTTCGTGTGACGCTGCATGTGAATATGACGTTGTTAAACATCCGGTTTACTGCGGGCTGGCCAAGGTTATGGCCCAAAGCCATAAACCATGCAGAGAGACACGCTCAACGCAAGCACGCACGCACACCTACACACAACACACACACACGCATATATATACATGCAAAAACATAAAAAAGTCAAAGATCACCGGTTTTTAGAATTTAACAGACTTGTGGGGGCAAGTGCTGTTGGCGCACGAGGGGGTCGGTGGCCAGCACCACGCCCGTCCGCCTTTATCTCCCTAGTGGCGATGTTTATACGCCGCACCAGGAACTCATTTGAGGCTGAGTCGACCTAGGGGGAGGTCCAAGATCGGTTCTGAAAATCGTCGCTGGTGTTGGTTTCCGTGAGCGGGAATCGAACTGGGGTCGCTGGGTTCATAGCACGGCTCGTTAACCACTACACGACCGCTCCCCATACAAGCTTGTACGCAAAAAATGTGCACGCACACACCCACACGCTCACGTTCACGTTCTCTCACGCTTACCCACTATCGCTTCCCACATACCACCAACGACAAAGCCACCACCATCACCGCTACCACCACCATCAACAAAATCACCATCCACGACAAAGCCACCACCAACTACCACATTACCACTACCACCACCATCAGTACAATCACTACCATCTATAACAATGACAAAGCCACCACCAACCTCCTCCACATCACCACCACCATCACCCGAAAAGAAAGCCGTGCGTGAGACGGAGAGGGGAGGGGGGGGGTCTGGGTGTACGGATGGAATTCGGTCACTCCAACCTCGTGCCGAACTTCGTACGGCGGAGTGGCGTCAGTCAAGGCTGCTGCTATCACAGCGGACACGTCAAACAGCAGATCATCGTAGACTGTGTTCTATCATTGCTATCCACTGCACGCGAAGACGTGTCTGTGTGTCTGCCTCTGCGTGTGTGTGTGTGTTTTCATGCCCTCCTTTTGTCCCGCTGCGGCTTGAGTGATGCCGAGCTGAATTAAATCGTGCATTTATTTTCTTGGTGACGATTGTGACAGGATCATTGCGTCCGCTTCATCATCAGCACCATCTTAATGTACACACATTTGTGCATTCCTGATTTATAGCAGAAGCAATGTCATTAAGCAGAATGAGTCGTATAATTTTCATCATCAGCAGCAGCAGTAATAGAATCATTTTGATCGGCAGCAAAAGTATCATCATGACTTGTAGCAGCGATTTCATCATCAGCGGCGGCATCATCAGCATCATTTGTAGCATCGTCATCACTGGCTGCAGCAGGATCATCAGGCATGGATGAATGACTTCTCACTCCGTTGCCATCCCTCATAGACCGGGGATTCCACGATCCGTCTCTTGGCCACGAGCTGATCCCATCGCTCCATCTCCACGGCTCGGGTGTCTCTCTCGGGTGTCCTCTCTCCTTTGACCGACAATCTACCCCCCCCCCCCCTAGTCTCGGCCACTGTTCATCATCCAGCCCGTCTCGTGAGATGTCCTGCCCAAGGCCCCACGAACTTTCCCGAACAGTCGCGACGATGTTCTCTCGTTCGCACTGTGGTCCCCGATCCGCGCGTTCCTCGCTCTCCCCGTCTCTCATTGTAATTCGAAACGTGTAGCTCCCCCCGGGTTTTGTTTGCGCACTTTTTCAGCCTTTGTCCCGTCTCCTTTGTACCGCGTGCGATGCGATTAATACAGCGCTAGGGGCTATAGGAGATGTTAAATACCTCGCCTGGTATGCAGGAGGTCGTGGGTTCGATCCCGACCCTGACGCCTGCTGCTGTATATTTGGAGTTTGCGTGTCTCTCACTCATCATCATCACGGTGGCTAGGAGATGTTAACTACCTCGCCTGGTATGGAGGAGGTCGTTGGTTCGATCCCGACCCTGACGCCTGCTGCTGTATATTTGGAGTTTGCGTGTCTCTATCTAGATTTGAAGTTTTCGTGACTGCAGGGATCCATACTCTTTGGTTCTTTCGCTAAAGTCACGTAGCAGGTAGAAAATAAAATAAATTAAATCACGACGTTTCGATCGCAACACAAGCGACCGTCATCAGGTGGAACAGACACAGCAGGAGAACTGCTGACATAGGAGAAAGAGCTGCTGCAACAACAAGAGTTTATATCGGATTTTGGTGGGCTCAACCCAAGGGTAAGTGTGCGGAGCTATAGAAGGAATTTGTGCGTAAATGTAAATGTGGGAGATTAGCATGTCATTGTGAGACGGTCCCCAGCCACCGGAGGTGATGGGAATCCTGTGCCTGGGCTTGCCTCACTCAAGGGTAAAGTGTGCGGAGCTAGAGAAGGAATTTGTGCGTGTCTCTCTCTCTCTTTGTGGCCGCCTGGATTTTTCTCCGGGTCATCCGGATTTTCCCTGCACATTTAGAATCAACATCACGCGTTTGGAATATTTGGCTGCTATAAATGTACACGTGACGAGAAGCCACCTCGTTGAGCTCTCATTCGTGGTCCGGTCGCTTCTGAAGAATATATATTTTTTGTTATCTCAGTGGGCCTTACCTGGTAAAATTAAAATGTTTTTTTTTTATAGTTTCATAATTCTTCGGAAACTCCAGGAACTACGTTTGCTTTAAATTCCAAAAATGCACTTTCCCCAAAAAGCTCGCGACGCACGCGTCGAATTGTGCGCCTGGGAAGTGACGCTTCACAGTCCGCGCCGACCGCGTGAAGCGATCGCGTTGACGTCTGGGCTGTGACGTTTCAAAGCGAATCTGCACAAACGAGACAACGACGACAACAACGACGACGACAATGACAAAACCCCCACTGAGAATCGATGCAAAAGGTGACGTTCTCTTCTCATTGTGCCCGTCCGCCTGGAGTAGCCGTGTGGTCACAAAAACAAAACACTCAGCGCAGACGGCCGCAGGCGAGACGGGACACAATGACTTCACCAACTCAGCCGGAACAGTCCGGAAAGCGTTTTCTGCAAATCATTTTGACACCCAGCCACACTCATCTCTCCTCTTATTGTTCTCATACTTTATATATTTATATATACATATATAAAAAATATATTTGTATATATTTTTATATATAAACCCGTTCATAGTATAATAGGAATGCAGTGAACAATAATATAGGATTGCTGTGGGTAGGCGGTGCCTTTTACTTGGGTGTATGTACCGTATGTGGCACTTATTTCACACGGTACATAGACAACCGTGCTCATCGTGGTTGGTCGTGCCTTATGCCGACAATGCCTCCTTGAGGCCATCCTCGTGGCAGCGTTCCCCGGGGAATGTGCGGGAAGAGGAATGAGCGAGAGAGGAATGAGCGAGAGAGGAATGAGCGAGAGAGGAATGAGCGAGTGAGATGGTGAGTGAGATGGCGAGTGAGATGGTGAGTGAAGGTTGGCGGGCGTCGACCCGAGAAGGAGGAGGAGAAGTCGGGAGGGGAAATCGACCGAGATGGCTTCGGACACTTTGGCCGGAAGGATCGGAAGACATCGTCGTTATCTTCTTTGGTTCTTTCGGTAAAGTCACGTAGAATGAGAATAAAATAATGAAATAAAACAATAAAATTCTCACGACGTTTCGGCCACAACACAAGTAGCCTTCTTCAGGTGAAGGAACAAAACTGTCGGGACGACAGAGCTTTAAAGCTTTAAAGCTCCTACGTCCCGACAGTTTTGTTCCTTCACCTGAGGACGGCTACTTGTGTTGTTGCCGAAACGTCGTGAGAATTTTATTGTTTTATCTTATTATTTTATTCTCATTCTACGTGACTTTACCGAAAGAACCAAAGAAGATGAATCATTGCAGTCACGAAAGCTTTAAATCGAAACATCGTCGTCAGATAGAAAGTTCAGAACGTGACGAACCGGGGGAAAGAGAAAGAGGGAGGAGAAGTTGTCAACGCGGACCCAGTGGCATGCGGCGGCGTTACCGTGGAGATGGTGACGGATCAAGGACTGCGGGACAAACGCTCAGAAGCTGAAGAAGTACTTCTGCCCTGAGTGCCGGTGATATGCACAGTACTAACGAGGTTGTCAGTACAGATGAGACAGACGGTACAGTACAAGCTGAGAGAGAAAATGAGACGGGGGAGAAAAAAAACCCCAACGTGTTTCTTGAATCAAATCGCAAACCTCAATTGGAATGATCCATGGAATCGCTGAGCGGGTCAAAAGTTGTGCACGATAAATATGTGCGTGTGCATACACAGCGTGGTTTTGCGTTACAACAAATTGAGTAAAATGCAACGCAAAACGAGGCAGCCAGACGTCGTGATTCGGGTCGTTTCGCCCACTCCACTCAGGGTCTTCGATAAGTGGCTTTAGACTATGACTCGTAACTTAATTTCAGCTGGTAAGGCCCAAATTGAGCTCAGAAGCTCTTTTATAATGTTATAATACATCACTCCTTTATCTATCCAGGAGATGAACACCGGGTCGTAAGGTGCTCTTTTTCAGGAGGGTTCTGCGTCGAGTTTTAATTTTCAACATGTTTTCGAACAACGGACGAGTGTTGTTTATAAACGTGGAACGAAATCAGAACACCTGGAGAAAACCCACACGTGCGAGGGGGCAACGCTCTATCCCCGTACAAACAGATTGGCGATTTAGTCCACTTGCTGTGCCGCCTTCTCCTGGCGAGCCAGGGTTCGGCACCTCGTCGAAGGCCACGGGAAGAAGGGAGTTTAGAAACATTTGTGTGCGGTGACCCACCAACGCTCGCCGCTGCCGCCACAGTGCTGAGTTCCAGTGCAGCAGCGTAGCCACCGCCACCGCCACCGTAGCCACCGCCCGCCAAAGGACGAGCACAACTCCGAGGCTGTCGGCAGTGGTGGCAGCGAGCAGCAGGGTGGGAAAGTGCAAACGAGGAGCAAAAACAAAAACAAAAAAACATATTTACACGAAACCTACGCCCGGAACGTACTGCAACGCGAATGAATAGAGACTGAAAATGTAATGAAAAACACTAAAACCGGTGTCAATAAGTCCCGTCACAGACGTAATTTTTGGATGTTGGCGCCTCCTGGCATCTACAGTTACGCCGATTTGTACGACTGCTAAATGTGGTGCAACTTGCAAGGCTCCCACCTCCCTCCCTCCTCTGGTCGAGGTCACTACAATCCAGGGTCGATGGTGTCACGATGCAGTAACCTTGAGAACAACGCATTTGGATTGATGCTGGAATCGCGGGGGGAGGGCGGAAGGTTTGTGGAGCAGGCAGTGATTGACTGCCTGAGCTGTGAAACCCAATGCCCCGAGTTTCATTCCGGGCCACGGCTAACATCAGTGGCGAGCGATATCTCAAATGATCATGGGCTCCTACCTACGCTGATCGCCAACACCTACACTGACCAGCGTGGTGAAGTATGGTCAAAACAGCACCCCCCCATCCCCCACAGGGTGGAGGATGCCTTCAGCAACAAGTGGACCGACTCAAGGTCTGCATCTTGACGTCAGGGTTATACGCTGTAAATATGCTGCGTTCGTTTCAGTGATGCGTGCATCTGTGTAATATAAGTGCTGTGAATGACCGTTGAGCCAAGTGCTGTTGGCGAGCACCTATGGGGGGTGCATGGCGAGCACCACGCCTGGACGCCTTTGTCTCCCTAGTGGGAGACAAGTTCAGATAATCGTCACTGGTATTGGCCGAGAACGAAAATCGAACTTGGGTTGCCAGGTTCAAAGTTCAGCGCGGTATGAACCTGGCAACAGATATACACAATCATCCATAATAGAGGGTTTTTTTGGGTTAGATCGCGTAAATATATATAAATGTGTCGTTAAACCCGCCACCACCCGACACAGCCAGCTAGCTAGGGTTGTCACGTAAACAGAACGTGCCAATTCGTCACCAGTACAGCACACCGGTGTGTCGGAGAGTTAAGCCACAACATTTACAATCTGTACTGAGTACATACAATTACACGCACAGGGACACATGCACATGCCGACACACGTGCATGCATTCACACAGACACAACACAATTGGCAATGTTTAGTCACGAATGTAGAAGCTTGCAAATGCACACGAACCCATTTTAATGACCTTAAATATCGAGGGGAGGCGCATACTTTATGTCAATATAAATACACAATGAACCGGGGGCCCATGTCATGCCTGGCATTCGCCGCCGTCTATTGTTAGTGCAGAGCCGTGACAGCCACACGCACTACGCAAAGGTCACCCACGTCACACAGACCACCCCCCCCAACACCCCCTACATCCCACAGACCCCTCCCCAACACCCCCTACATCCCACAGACCCCCCCCCCACACCCCCTACATCCCACAGACCCCCCCAACACCCCCTACATCGCACAGACCCCCCCAACACCCCCTACGTCACACAGACCCCCCCCAACACCCCCTACATCCCATAGACCCCCCCCAACACCCCCTACATCCCATAGACCCCCCCCCAACACCCCCTACATCACACAGACCCCCCCAACACCCCTACATCCCACAGACCCCCCCCAACACCCCCTACATCCCACAGACCCCCCCAACACCCCCTACATCACACAGACCCCCCCCCCAACACCCCCTACATCCCACAGACCCCCTTAACACCAGCCACGTTCCACAGACCCCTTCAACACCGACCAGGTCCTACAGACCCCTCATCACCCCCTACATCCCACAGACCCTCTCAACACCAGCCATAATGGCCATGCCAAAGCACTGAGTAGACGCATGAAAGGGAGAGATTATGGGTTAAACCATATATAATCACATATATTAATTATTACAAACTATATATTTTGGCCCATACGTCTATTGGCCTTCCAGACCACTGACTGCTGAGTTTATGGGTTCAAATCATGCTTCCAGCCCAGAGCCAGTGATGGAAATTCCACGTTCCTATGGCAGGGGCGGGCGTAGCCATTGAATAACCACTGTTGACACTCCCACAAAGTGATACGCATTGTATCTTAGCTGGGTTGGCTACGTACGAAGGTGCGAAAGAAGATCAACATACGCACGCACACGAACATGAACATACATCTACCGGAGACTGAATCCCCCAGCTGAGCCCGCTCCGCGATCCTTGATCCGAGATAAACAGACGCGTCAAGTGAGAGTCTCGCGCGCAGCGAATCATGGATCGAGTCGAGCGACTGCTCCGAATGAGCCCTCAACTGACTCCTGTGCGATGGAAATGACTAACGCCCGTGCCGTGACAGATGGGACAAATGAAGTGGAAATATATTGCAGATGTACTCCCCTCCCCCAGTGTGTGCATCTGCGTGTCCATGAATGTGCGCGGAGCGGTCGTGTAGCTGAAAGCGCTGCGCTACGATACCCGGCGACCCGAGTTCGATTCCCGCTCACGACCAACACCGGTGACGATTATCTGCACCGGTTCTAGAACTCCCCTAGATCGATGCAGCCTCAAATGAGTACCTGTTGCGGTATTTACACACTGCACCAGCTACTCATTTGAGGCTGAGTCGATCTAAGGGAGTTACCAGGACCAGTTCAGATAATATAATCGGTGCGGTGTGTGAACATCGCTACTCGGGAGACAAAGGCGGCTGGGCGTGGTGTTGGCCACCCACCCCCTCGTGTGCCGTGTCGGCCTTTATCTGTGCTCGCTAACAGCACTTGCCCCCACAGTTTGTTAAGGCTATACGGGGGGTCTTTTTCTTTGTTTGTACATTGCCTTACAATGTGGGGAACCTTGGTTCGATTCTTGACCATGTTGCTGCGCCTCGGTGCCAAGTGGCATCTGTCTTGGACCTCCCCTATAGGTTGATAGCCATAAAAATCCTGGTTCACCCACACACCTGCACACACACACACACAACCACATACGAATACTAACACCCACACACACCTACGCACGCGTACGCACTACCCACACACACTAACCACTCGCACACCCACCCACATGTGTACACACGATGACTATTTGCCCAAACACAAGTGAGGATAAATGAGGCATGAATGGGAAAAAAACCCACATCCGTTTCCTCCAAACTCGTTCATCCCACAAGCCACCAACTCACTTTCCTCCATCTAACCCCCCTTTTAAATTAAGTGGTTTACCCCACAACCACTTGCATATTGGTAGCTCGGGCCACTCACATGGAACTAATTAGGGGGGGGTATGGGGATAATAACACTTGCTGGGATTAAAAAATAATTTGCATCCAAGGTCTGCTGAGAGATACTGGATACCGCAGTGTGGGACAGTGAAGCCGGCACTGCTGAAATCCTGGCTTTAGATCCGGGATTCAGCTCACACCATGTGGTTTGCACGGTTGGCTATGTACGGTGCGAAATAAGTTCAACGTACATAACGTAAAAACCAAGGTTTGCAAGTGCCAGCGAGCTGGTCGTCTCAGCCCGGTTACCGATGATTGCACACAAACACGTGGCTCTGTAGCCATAGAGCGAGCGAGTTCCAATCCTGGTTAAATTATACATTTGTTTATGTTACCAGGTAAGGCCCGCTGAGCTATATAGATCTTTTTCAGAAGCGATCTTGCCACAGATGATAGCTCAACGAAGTGGCTTATGTGGATATTTACAGCAGCCAAATACCGTATTTTCCCGCATATAGCCCGCATACGCATATTACCCGCAGACGCATATACCCCGAAAAAATAGCGTTTTGTGTAAAACAAATTTCAGATAGCCGGCACCTCCATATACCCCACAGGGTCTTGTTTTGTTTGTAAAAAGTGGTATACCCCGCGGGTTATATGCGGGAAAATACGGTACTCTAAACGCGTGTTGATTCTAAATGTGGAGGGAAAAATCGGAGGAGAAAAAACCACGCGACCATGGGGAGAGAGACACACACTCCAAATGTACAGCAGGCGTCAGGATCAGGATCGAACCCACGCCCTCCTGCATACCAGGCGAGATAGTTAACATCTCGCCACCGTGGAGCCCACCGTGGCGTTTGGGGATTGACTCACCCCACCAACCCTCTGGAGCCCAAATAAAATGAGTACGGTAAATCCTCGCTTAACGCGTGTTCACGCTGTGACGCGGTTCTTCCGCGAGGGAACACTTTTCGCACAACGTGGAATGCGCCCCGTTGTTATAACGCGGAGGTGAGAAACTCACGTTTACAAGAGTAACCAGGGGCATTGAGTTTGCCAGCAAGAGCGATGGTCACTGATGCGCATGCGTGCGTGTGCGGTCTCAGTTCAGTAACCTGTGGTGTCATTGAGTAACTCGTGGTGTCATTGAGTAACTTGTGGTGTCATTGAGTAACTCGTGGTATCATTGAGTAACCTGTGGTGTCACTGAGTAACTCGTGGTGTCATTGAGTAACTTGTGGTGTCATTGAGTAACTTGTGGTGTCATTGAGTAACTTGTGGTGTCATTGAGTAACTCGTGGTGTCATTGAGTAACTTGTGGTGTCATTGAGTAACTCGTGGTATCATTGAGTAACCTGTGGTGTCATTGAGTGACTCGTGGTGTCATTGAGTAACTTGTGGTGTCATTGAGTAACTTGTGGTGTCATTGAGTAACTTATGGTGTCATTGAGTAACTTGTGGTGTCATTGAGTAACTTATGGTGTCATTGAGTAACTCGTGGTGTCATTGAGTAACTTGTGGTGTCATTGAGTAACTTGTGGTGTCATTGAGTAACTTATGGTGTCATTCAGTAACTTGTGGTGTCATTGAGTAACTTGTGGTGTCATTGAGTAACTTATGGTGTCATTGAGTAACTTGTGGTGTCATTGAGTAACTTGTGGTGTCATTCTTACATTTGGCAAATTCCGAGTCTGCTGCCCGACACGCGAACATACAGTCGTTACACCGCGCAGTATTAATCAGGGTGGCCGCTGAATTCGAACCGCAAATCTCTGCAACAACAAGCGGCTCAGAGAGTTTATCGGATTTTAAAAAAAAATTCCCGAGCCTGGGAAATATGATGCCTCTACATGCCAGGTCACCCCGACAAAAAAGACAAATCCCCGAACCAATCGCAGTGAAACGTTCAACCACACGGCTCTCACCAACACCAACGCACAAATATTTTAAAAAAAAATCGTAACTGGAAGCTGCCAGCTACTAATGGGGGTGGCCTGTATATGCTGAGACTAAATACAAATATCCCCCCCTTATAGCCTGTGACTGTTGGGGCAAGTGCTATAAGCGAGCACCTATGAAGGCTGGCACGGCACACGAGGAAGTGGGTGGCCAGCACCACGCCCGGCCACCTTTGTCTCCCCAGTGGCGATGTTTACTACACACCGCTACACCAGGTACTCATTTGAGACTGAATCGACCCCGGGAAGGCCCAGCATCGGTTCAGATAATTAGAATCATCACTGGTGTTGGCATCCACATTCACATCGTCATATGCACCAAAAAATACACAGGCAATCCTCAGACACACAAGTGGACAACAAACATCACCCGCCACTCAGTGGCGGTGATGTCATCACAGGGCTTGTGCCAGGCTAGGTGGACGCTGAGGCCACGTCAAGTGTCGAAGGTTCGCCGGCAGGTCACGGGACAGACCCCTGGAGTTATGATGGGTTGATTTGACTTAGATGACTGGCAGATTCGCCAGCTGTGCCTCCCCACTGTGCCAACTCGCCGTGTTTGAACCGCACGGCGCTCCGCTCGTTGCTGTTGTTGTTGAGCGTCGCTCCTCCGTCCTCCGCTGTTGCTGGAGGGTGACTGCCTCCAAGTGCCCAGGAGCGTCCTTCACGAACCGCCTTCCAAAGACACACACGGACACCCGCACAGGCACACGAGTAGGCGCACTAACACAATTCGGGCTCCTTTAACGCACGCGCTTCCCAGTTTGTTATAGACGAGTGGGGAGCGGGAATGTCGTGTGGCTACGCGCGCTGCGCTCCGAACCCGGCATCCCGAGTTCAATCCCCTCTCTCGGCCAACAGCAGTGACAAGTAACTGAACCGTTCCTGAGCCTCCCCTAGGTTCGACTCGTATGAGTACCCCGGGCAGTGTGTGTAAACATCGGCACCGAGGAGGCAAAGGCGGCCGGGTCATGGTGCTGATGCCAAACCACCCTCTTCGTGCGCCGTGCCAGCCTTTATAGGTGCTGCTACTCGCTAACAGCACTTGCCCCAGTAGTCTGTTTAAGGCTACCCGGGGGATCTCTGTCTGTGTGTTTCCACGCGTGTGTGCGTGGTGTGTAGTGGGGAGCGGTGGTGTAGCGGTCAGCGCGCTGCGCTACGAACCTGGCGACCCGCGTTCGATTCTCGATCACGGCCAACATCTGTGACGATTATATAAACCGGTCCTGGGCCTCTCCTAGGTCGACTCAGCCTCAAATGAGTACCTGGTGTGATGTGTAAACATCGCCACTAGGGAGACAAAGGCGGCCGGGCGTAGTGTTGGCCACCCACTCCCTCGTGTGCTGTGCCGGCCTTCATAGCTGCTCGCTAACAGCACTTGGCCCTAAAGTCTGTGAAGGCTACACGGGGGATCTTTGGTGTATGGCTAACCATTGAACAAAGACGGCCACTGCATCGCTCGCCTTCAAATGCGCTTCTGCGGCCGTCTGGAACGCTCTTCCCGTATTACGAAGTCACTGGAGCTATGCACTTTTAAATCTCGGTTGAAAACTCATTGGTTCAGAACTGCTTTTTTTGTTGTCCTTCCCCCGCACCTCCGATTGGCGCAGGTTGGCTACGTACGGTGCGGAAAAAAGTTCAACGTGCGTGCGTGCGTGTGCGTGTGCGCGCGTCCCTCCCGCAGGAACTGGTGCGCGTTTGTGGTGTCGCGCTCGGCCACTTGCACCGTGGAGGACGGGGTGGAGTCGTACGCGCGCGCCGAGTACCAGCCCTGCCCTTGGGGGCAGCGCAACTGCCCCCGTATCATCACGTGAGGACATGCCCTCCACCCAAGCCAATGCCCTCCAACCCACAAAATGCCTTCATCACTTTTTTGACGATTCAAGGCAGAGGCGACGTCCGTGATGGTGTTCGTTGCGATTGCGCGGGCGATGTATGTATGTTGAACTTCTTTTGCGCCCTACGCAGCCACCCGTGCTAATCGGAGATGCAGACGATGATGAAAGTGATGACGGCGATTACGATTGCAATGACGACGACGACGAGGATGTTAACGAGGCCGGCGTCGGCGTGCCCAGGTACCGCGCATGCGTCCGGCCCCGCTACCGCGTCGCCTACAAGAGCGTCCAGGCCGTCGAGTGGCGGTGCTGTCCCGGGCACGCGGGGCCCTCCTGCCAGGAGTCGCAGCCCGGGACGCCTACAGGAGGCGGGGAGTCCAGACCGCCGGGCGTCGACCAAGGATCTCCCAGCGATCCCCGCAGGCCTCCGCAGGGGGTCCCGACGTCCCTGGACGCCCAAAGACCCTCGCAAGGGGTCGCCACGGGGGCGGCCATGCCGCCTGGACACGGCAATGGGCAGGGGCAGCCGCAGAGGCCTGCAGGTAAACGGGGTGGCGGGTTCGACTCCGAGCGGGGGTTTCCTTAGCCGGCACAACGATTCACGTTCCATTTTGGGCTCGGCCCCCACGTTTCGGCATTAGGTCCTGAGACAAAATAAAACTCTCACAGCGCGCAGTGTATCACCCTGTGCCACTTAAATATTTCCATACCCACATTAGAGGGGTACGCATCATATACACTCCCTCCGAGAGTGCTTGTTGCATGGCAATCAAACTAAAATGATTCAGTCACAGAGCAGTCATTGGTGCCAGGGCCAAGATCACCCGCTCGCTGAGCTTGAGAACCCGGTTTAATCATTCGCTGCTCAAAGCCGGATTCAACTCCAGGATCTCTGGGGGTGGGCTGGCTCAGTGCCCGTAACTCTTGAGCCACCTGGCCAACTCTCAATCGCAACTCTTGATCCATCGCAACAGGAGAATGTGTGCAGGCTGGACAAAAAAAAAACAACAAAGAGAAATAACGGAACACGAATGTGTGTTACTCGCAAACGGCTGGAATCCACGATTGACGCCAAGCTTTGTGGGGCGAGTCACGAGACTCCCACATTGCGCCCTGCTGCTTCAGCTCTTTTGAGCTGGTGGTCTAAACAAGGCTGAGAGCATCGCGCTCGCAATGTGGAGGTCACACGGCACGCACGCAGGGCACGATTGGGAGTCGTGCCTTTCCTGCTGTTTGCGAGCTCACCTTCGGGCCTCGTTATCGTTACATCTGTCCGAATTGCCACCCTAACGGCGCCATCTCCAATCGCCATCGCATCCCCCCCCCCCTCCTTGCGCGTCGCAGCCAACGGCCACCGGTTCCGTCAGCTGGAGAGCGACGTGCAGCGCCTGGCTCAGAGCGTGAACACCCTCTCCAGCACGGTGCACAGCCTCCAGCGGGCGTTCCTCGAGGACAGCAATCAGCTGCGCAGCCTGCTCAACACCTACGGCAACAGCCTCAGTAGCAGCAGCAGTAGCAGCAGCAGCAGCAGCGTTCTCAACGGAGCCATAGGACACGCGCCCGGCCGCGGCGGGGAGGCCGGAGGCGCGGCCCCCTGGCTCGGCGACATCATGGGCAAGATCGCGCAGGTGAACGAGACGTTGGCGCGCAAGGGCAAGGTGCTGGACCACCTGCAGGGCGCCGTGACGGGCCACGGCGCCCGCATCAACGAGATCCTCGACAAGGTCGGCGGGGGAGCGGCACGGCCGCCGCCCCAGCAACCGCCGAACGGCGCGCTCGACCGCAGGCTCGCCAAGCTGCGCGGAGAAATCGTGAACGAGGTGCGGTCGGCGCTGGACAAGGAGCGCGGAGGGGCGGGAGGAGGCGGCGGCGGTGGCGCGTGCGGCTGCGCGTCCGAGCTGTCGGCGCTCGAGGAGCGGCACCAGCACTGGCGGGAGTCGGCGGAGCGGTCGCACGAGCAGCTGTCGTCCACGTGCCGGGCCCGCGTCGACGAGCAGGCGCAGCGCCTGCGCTCGGAGTTGGACGGCCTCGCCGCGGGGGCCGAGGCCTGCTGCTCCGAGCTGGGGCGGCGCGTGAACGCGCTCGAGAGCAACGCCAGCTCGACGGCGGCCGCGCTGGCGGCGGCGGCGGTCGACGGCGGCGGCCGACGCGACGGCACCGACCTCCTCCGGGAGCTGCAGGAGCAGGGCAAGCGCCTGAGCGACGCGGAGGCGCGGCTGTCGACGGCGCTGAGCGGCACGCAGCAGTGCTGCCGCCACTGGCAGGAGACGACGGGCGAGATGCTCCAGGAGTCGGTGGGCTCGCTGCGCGGGGAGATGAACGCCCGCTACGCGCGGCTCGGCGAGGAGGTGGCGGCGCTGCGGGCGGCGCTCGACGGTCTTGCCGCGCCCGGCGTTCCCCGCGACGGCGGCGTCGGCGCCGAGCTCTTGGGCGACCTGCGGCGCCGCCTGGCCGGGGCGGAGGAGCGGCTCGCCGCGCTGACGGGCGCCCCGCCGCCGGACCCCCGGCGCGTGGACTCTCTCCTCGCCCGACACCGCGCCACCGTGGCCGCCAACCTCTCGGCGCTGGCGGGCGAGGTGCGGCGTACGGGGTCGCGCGTCGACAAGGTGGAGGAGGCGCTGCTGGGGCTGGGCACGGGAGGAGCCGCGTCCCCGAGCACCGACGACGACGACGAGTGCCCCAGGGGCTGCCGCGAGGAGGTGTCGCGGCTCCGCGATGAGGTGACGGAGCGGTGGAGGAGCACGGCGGCGGAGTGCGACGCCAACCGGCAGCGGATCCACGCCGTCAACCTGACCGTCTGGCAGACGCCCGGTGGGAGGCGGGGATTATTCGGCGGGGTCACGGGCGACCGAGGGGGTGACGAGGGCGAGGAGGAGGGGGAGAGCGGAGCGGGGGGCCGCTCCCCGCTGGACGTGGTGCGGGAGCGGATCGGGGTGCTCAACGAGTCGCTGGGGGAGGCGGAGGGGCGGTTGGACGCCCGCGTGTCATGGGTGCGGGAGGCGTTGTCCAATCAGAGCGCGGTGATCCGGGGTCACGGCGGCGCCCTCCAGAACCTCAAGGGAGAACTCTCCGACCTGTGGAACGAGGTGAGGGTCACGGGGGTCCGGGGCATCGACCAGGGGGTCCGGGGGGGTCTGGTGTGGAGGAGAGGGGGGGGGGGTTGGTCCTGGGGTCCACGGGGTCTGGGGGTTCCAGGGGTGAGGAGAGTCCAGGGCGTGTGACCAAGGCAAAGCGTAAACGTTTCCAATGCTCGCAGTTTCCGTAAATTTTGCAGCTTCCCCCGCACCTCCGTTCAGCACGGTTGGCTACGCACGGTGCAAACAGGTTCAACACATGTACGTACCTATTACCGCACCTCTGATCAGCACGATTGGCTACGCACGGTGCGAAAGAGGGGGGTGACGTTGTGCCCAGGTGGAGAGCGGAGGGCGCGGTGGCGGCGGCGGCGCCGGCGCGTGCTGCGAGGAGCTGGAGCGGCGCGTGGCGCGCCTCGAGGGCGACGCGGCGCGCGTGGCCGACGCGTGCGAGCGGGAGCGCGCGAGGACCGGGGAGCGCGACGGGCGGACGCAAGACGCCCTGCAGCACCTCAACGGCACCCTGCACAAGCTGACCATGGGTGCGGCGGCGACACGCAGGCGTCGGCGCCGCCGTCGTTATCGCAATCGCTGATTTTCCACCTCGTTTGCCCTCGCAAGAACAATCCTTCCCCCGTAGCGCATTGTGCCAGCAATATTTTTTCTACTTTACTTTTAGTAATACATTCGTTTATTTGGTCGTCAGACTTTGTGATTATTTAAGGGTCTGTCTGGTACCCGGTAGCTAATAATAGTGTGACTATTCACATGCCAATTTAAGAACTGGTCATCAGGCCCCATAGTGTAAACAAGTACAGTCTTCCTACCGATATTAGGAAGCCACTGGAGCTATGCACTTTTAAATCTTAACTGTTGTCCTTCCCCCGCACCTCTGATTAGCACAGTTGGCTACGCACGGTAGGAAAGAAGTTCAACATATGTATATATAGTTGCCAACCCCTATTAACTCTATCTCTCTGGCCTATCTGCTTATGTGCCATGAAGAAGGGTTATTGCCCGAAACGTCGCCGATTATATATATTTCATCTCCCAAGGCCACAACAATAATATTGACGAGTGTGTTGAGGATATTTTGTCAATTGTGCTTCTCCACCACTGACAACGCAGCACCAGCAGCATCAGCAAATAATAATTACATTTGTTATAATTTCCTATGAACCGTCATCATTTTGAATTGGAACCCTGGCACAAACTGATGATGTTGATGGGTGTGATGCCAAAGATGGCAGCAGCAGTCTTGTCATCATTTTCAAAGCATTGTCCACTGTGTCATTTTAAACGTGTATTTTGTAACTCCTGTCATTCGTGATGAGCAATCATTGTTTTACAATCGTCATCGTCGAGATCATAATCGTCGATGTTTTAAATGAGCTCATCATCACCAGAAACGTGATTAAAAGCACAACCGGTGTAATGAGTTACTCCCGACCGTTTTGAAACGTAACGCTTTTCAAACGGACACGTCAACAATCTTGATTGTGTGTACTTGCAACAGTGTGTACTTGCAAACGTTTATTGGTTTGTCATTGCATACATCCGGAACGGAGTAGGAGGTGGTAGGGGTGAGGCTGCGTTGGAGCACTTTAATTCTCGCTTAGGTGATCCAGTATACAGCGATGCGCAATCCACGTGCACGCGTGAGTTTTCTAACTTGTGACAACTTTGACTCCTTTGTCGTGCACGTATCTATACGCTTACATACACGCGCGCACACACACACACGCATGTATGCATGTCCCACTATCTGGAACCCCCCCCCCCCCCGCCCCAGATTGGAGGACCCGCCACGCCATGCCAGGCCCCCCTGGTCCCAGCGGCTCCCCTGGTCCCAGTGGACCCACTGGCCTCCCTGGTCCCAGTGGCCTCCCTGGTCCCAGTGGCCTCCCTGGTCCCACGGGCCCCCCTGGTCCCAGCGGACCCACCGGCCTTCCTGGACCAACCGGCCCCCCTGGTCCCAGCGGACGCACCGGTCCCCCTGGTCCCAGCGGCCTTCCTGGTCCCAGCGGCCTTCCTGGACCCACCGGCCTCCCCGGTTCCAGTGGTCTTCCTGGACCCAGTGGCCCAGTCGGCCCCATCGGACCCACCGGGCACCCAGGCGCTCCGGGTCTTGCTGGGAATTCTGGGATGAACGGCCTCCTAGGGCCCCCCGGCTTCCCCGGCTCCCCCGGGACTCCCGGGACCCCCGGGGCCCAAGGACCCCCTGGGCTCAGAGGGGAGCGTGGACATGACGGCCTCCCTGGCCAGCCTGGAGTGCAGGGGCCAGCAGGTGACTGCAGTGTGTGCGTCAGCGTGTGCATCAATGTGTGGGGAGCGGTTGTGTAGCAGTTAGTGTGCTGCGCTATGAGCCCGGAGACCCGAGTTCGATTCCCGCTCATGGCCAACACCGGTGACAATTATTTGAACCGGCCTGCCTTAGGTCGACTCAGCCTCAAATGAGTACCTGGTGTGGTGTGTAAACATCGCCACTGGGGAGACAAAGGCGGCCAGGCGTGGTGTTGGCCACCCATCTCCTCGTGTGCCGTGCTGGCCTTCGTAGGTGCTCGCTAACAACACTTGTCCCAACAGTCTGTTAATGCTATACGGGGGATCTTTGTCTTTTTTTTTGTCAGTGTGTGTGTCAGTGTGGGGAGCAGTGGCGCAGAGGTTAGTGCGCTGCGCAAGGGCCAACACCTGGTGAAATGTGTAAACTTCGCTACTGGGGAGACACAGGCTGTCGGGCGTGGTGCTGGCCACCCACTAAATTCTGTGCCGTGCCAGCCAGCCTCCATAGCTGCTCGCTCACAGCACTTGCCTCAGAACTCTGTTCAGGCTACTTACTCACTCATCCTTGCTCCCTGTGGAGCATAAGGCCGCAACAAGCCCACGCCATGCCGGACGGCCTTTGGCATCTTTCTATTGTTCAGGCTACACGGGGGATCTTTCTCTTTGTTTGTGCGCGTGCAGGCAAGGACGCCATCTCTCACCGCGTGGCCTTTACCGCCGCCCTGAGGTACCGGCCGCCTCACGACGAGGTGATCCACTTCAACAACATCCTGCTCAATGACGGAGGGCACTACAATCCCAACACCGGTAAGTGGCTCCGTGTCCACCGACTCGCCTATCACCCCCCACTCCTCCTCTCTCAGCTCGCTCGACCCCCATGTCAACTCTTCTGCCAACTCATTCGCTCGCCCACCAATAAAGGTCTCCCACAACTCGCTCAATTCCCCATTAAATGCTCGCCCAACTCATTCGTTCACTCGCCAATGAACTCCTTTCCCAAATGTCTCACTTGCTCACCGATAATGTCCTCTCCCAACTCACTCACTAAATCTGCCATCAACCGCTCTCTCCATCCACTCGCTCACCCTTAGACTCGCTCGCTCGCTCACCCATTGACCCTTCTTAAGACCTCGCTCAGTCCACATAACGTGTTGCACTCTTGTCAATCACACCTTCAACAGTGCCATTTGTCACTGGCCACATTTGTCGCTGGCGCCTTGGGCTTTTGGGCCTATGCACAGCAACCGTGAAAGTGTTGTTTTTAATCTGCACTTTTATTTATTGAGGGACTGTGTGTTGTCTTGGTGTGATCTGGGACTGTTGTTGTTGTTTTGCTGCCTTGCCCCAAGCTTGCGTTTGGTGTTGGAAAATCGGAAAGGAATTGATGTAGTTTTGCAATTTGTAGGTTTTTTTCATTTACTAATCATGACTTGCTTCCTTTTTTATATTTTGCACTCCTTTGGGTTTTTGTATTGTTTGTTGAAGTAGCTTTCTGACCCGCCCCTACCGGACATCTGTGAAAAAGAGCTTCATAGCTCATCGGTATTCCTCCTCCAGTCCAAATGAAGAATTCTGACGATTCTCATTCCGCTTGCCGTCCCGGCCACGGCGCAGGCATGTTCACGGCGCCCATCTCGGGACGGTACCTGGTGGGCGCCGTTCTGGTGGCGGAGAGGGGCAGCAAGGTGTTCGCCATCCTGAGCCGATCCAACGTCTCGCTGCTCCACCTCGACTCGGAGGGCCCGAGGGCCGAGGAGATTGAGAAGGCGCAGGGCCCGCGGCGGGCCGACGGCGCCCAGCCGCCCGGCGTGGCGGTGCTCCACGCCGTGCTGCCGCTGTCCGAGGGGGACACGCTCTGCCTGGAGCTCGTCGAGGGGCGGCTGCACGCCTCGGACGACCCCTACTCCACGTTCAGCGCCGCGCTGCTCTACGAGGACAAGGACGTGCATCACTACGCTGTCGGCTACGCCGACGACGACCGGGACGACGACGGTGACGACGACGGTGACGACGATGGCGGGGACGGTTAGGGGGAGAATCCGCGAGCGTCGGGAGGTCGAGGACGTTCACGCAGGTGGCATTCTTCTCGGACCACTGCCGACGCTGTGCAGACGCTGCTGGTTTTAGGCCGAGCCCACCTTGGCGAGGCACAGGCCGAGTTGAGAGTTGAGTGTGCCGCACGTGAGGATGTGGAATGGAACTCTGGTCGACGGGATTATAGTTGTGCTAGTGTACTTGTGCGACAAGCGTGCACTCGGAGATCACCCATGTAGCCTTATAGAATGCTGCTTTGGGTAACTGCTGTTAGCGAGCACCTATTGAAGTCGTAATACACATACACACACACACCAGTGACAAAGGTTCTTTGTATAGCCTTAAAGATATGTGGGGAAAGTTATCTTCGAACCTGATAAGGCCGGCACAGCACATGAATGGGTGGTGTAGCCACCAGCACAAACAGCCACCTTTGTATCCCCGGTGCTAATCTTTACACACATCAACAGGTACCCATTTTAGATTGAGTCGAACTAGCAGAGACCCGGAGCATGTTCAGATATCACCCACCACTGATGTTGGTTGTGTGGGAATCAAATGGAGGTTACCCAGTTCAGAGTGCAGTGCAATAACCACTACACCACTGCTCCTCACAACATACACACACACTTCATGTACATACGTACATATGCAACAACAATCACATACACACACACGTACTAATATACTACAATACATGCACACATACATATGCACATTCCTACAATAAAGGCACCTAGAATTGCAAATGTGAAGATTAAAAGGAGAGTTCATAGACAAAACCTGATATCTTTCATGTGCACTCATAGTTTCATTGGCTGTGCCTAGGTTTAAAAATTTACAGTATTTATTTAACTTCAGCTAAGGTATTTTAAAGTAACGGTGATCACATGAAGGGTTTTCAACATCAGCATTACTTAGAGTATTATAATCGCTGTTAAATTTTGATTTAAAGCTTTCGTGACTGCAGGGATTCATATTCTTGGTTCTTTCGGTAAAGTCACGTAGAAGGGAATTATATTTTATTATTTTATTGTTTCCCTTCTACGTGGCTTTACCGAAAGAACCAATAATATAATCGCTGTTATTATTATTACTCAGGCCATTCTTGCATTTCTGGCCCCATAGCAATAACTGCAGAGGAATCTTCTTCAGTTATTTTTTACTCCTCCCTTCCCACTCCACAATCTCCACCCTGCCGGCTAGTTGGGTTTCATCAGTGCATTGTCATTATTGTCATAATAGCTTGGCCGGTGAAGGGCCAGGTTTGTGATTTCACTGTTGTGAGTTGACTATGCTGGTTAGGGTTGACTCAGCCTTACCATTCGTCATCATCAATAAATAACAATCATCGTCATTAATATATCACCAACATCAATAAAAAAATGATCGATTTATCATCAAAGAAAATTTACATCACCATAATCCTCATCTTCACTCAATATCATCACAATCAACATAGCAATCACCATTATCATCATCTATAAACATAATACTACAACCATAACCTCCCCATACAGCCATCATCATAACCAAAACCATCACCACCATTACCATCATAACCATCATCATCATAACCATCCCTACTGGGTGGATACAATGAGCACCAATGATGCATAGAACTCAGAAACAGTAATTGTTGCATTCATCAGGAGACATGGTTCTTGTCATAGTAATGTGGAATTTTCACCTCTGGCTCAGGACTGAGTGCGGAGATAAGCACTACCCAACTCTCTTGTGAGCGTGGGGACACATTCATGGTGACTATTATTATTGATCCCGACACAGAGAAATCGTACAAGGGTAAAAAAATAATAAGTGTATATTTATTATTTGTGAAATCGCAGTAATGCCTTGCGGTTAATTAATGAAGTGTGTTCAAATGTCTTTTAAAAATATATATATATACGTATGAGTGTACAAGGTATCATGACATGATGTCCAACGGGTGCCTATATAAAACTATGGCTGCCAAAAAGAATTGGGGTTGGTGGATCAAACGGGGATGGGCACTGTTTTATCGCTCGCAACAGGGCAGCTGGAAAGTTGCAAATACCAAGAGCTTGCAGCATGGAAGTGCACCCCCTGCTGCAATATGTGATGCGCAGTTTTGTATCCAAGTGCCCCGAATTACTTTTGACGCTCTTTAATTAAAAACGGGGCAGCGTTTTCTCCAGCTGCTGATGAACACCTACGAACCTAAAATAAATTACGCAAGTCCAGCTCGACGACACAGTTCTATTGAAGGGCGATACCTTGTGCTTATGACCAAATCGCCCTAAATGTACCCTCACTTATCAGCTCTCGGAAGTTAAGCAGGGTTAGCCTGGTCATTTACTTGCATGGGTGAACACCGGGCACGGAGCCCTCCCACACAAAGCCAATGACCCATCATTAGAATTGGCCAAGCATCCCACTGCAGGATCCTCCTGAAAACTAGTCTTGAGATTCATGCCACTTTTCCATTTGCACACCCGAGCTAATGTCAGCATGGGGCCAGCGTGGCGGGGATGTTTTTTTTTTCCCCCGCTGGTTATCTGCCGAGCCGAGCTGGTATCAGGTCGTGCTACGCTGACCTGGCACAAGACATCTGAATCCGGCTCAAGTTCAAGCCGTGCTCGGGGTGGTGTTAACGAATCGCAACGATGCACCTCGCGCCAGTGTGCGCACACCTCACGTCACGACGTTATCTGTTGCGCGTTACGTCAGTGGCACGGTCCGTGCAGTGGAAAAAAACAAACCCGTGCTTCCTGACCCTTGCCGCGCGGACTCGACATGTCCCAAGCACGGCTCTCGGATGTGCAAGTGGAAAAGGGTTATCAGTGAGGGCGTTCCCCGTTTAAATAATTGTGAATTATAATTGACATCGTTATGATGAGGCTGGCAGCTATGGGTAATGTGTTGGGCTTGTGCGGTCACCTCCCCTGAATTATGTGCTGCCTAAATACACGGAGAGGATGGAGGCGTCCCTTTCAATTAAAGCAGCCAATGCAGGCTTGCTTATCTTTTATTAACACCGATTTACATTTTGTGTGTTTTTATCTGAGAAGGAAACCGATATTTTTTTGGTTTAAAAAGAGGAAAATAATTACCGGGTGGGTTTGTGGACTCTGGCAACGCTTGGCAGTGTCGTTTGAGCAAAGTGCGCGTGAGCCAGTGAGGCGATTGGTGCTATAGACGTTATGCCAAAGATGTAACGTGTTACTATTACTGTACTGTATTAATGTCAGCTGTAGAGATTGGACTGTATTATGTTGTCAGATTTTGTCATTATTTAATCACAATGTCATTCATATTACTTTTTTTTATTGATATGATTATTATTACTTATCGGTGACAATTTATCATGTATCATCACTATCGCAGAATTATTATAGGTCAAACACTTGCGTTACACATTATACAATTTTATTGTCACATTGTAGTGTTAGAATGACGTGGGGTCGAAATGTTTTCGACAAAGCCTCTTCCAAAACACGTGTTGCACCGGCCTCAAACGATTGGCTTATTTAAAAGTCAAGACGGCCAACGCCGTTCCAATTCCGTCACGATAGCTTCTCTCCTCCCTTCTGCACAGCTGACGACAAAACTCTAAGAACTGTTCATCTAAATTTATTTTTTCTTATTTTTTTCGCCTCGGTCACTGACCACTGGGTGCCATTCCAATGCCACGGTTGGCTACGTACGGTGCGAAAGAAGTTCAACCAATACATATTACATATATGCCCTTGTTCACTATATTCTAAAATAAATTACAGCAATTAATGAGTCACCCCCCCCCTACCCATAATCACTGTCATTATTATACTACAATTGCCATGTAACTCAAACTATGGACCATATAGTAAACCACCGTAACCTGTGCTGCATCAGCAGAGGAAGAATAATAAAACGACACAATCTCCCACATGAAGCCCTCTCATGGCTAGCCAGCCTTGACATTGGCAATGAGCTGCTGAACACATTACTGTTATGATACGCAAGAAGAGGGAACGGTTGCTGCAAGTCAAATGCTGCAAGTTAGAGGGCCTGCTTGTTTGGGAGTTGTGAGAGAGACATTCTCCGGGAGCGATGTGAAGATTCATCCTCCTCCCCCTGCCATCGATTCTATGAATTGTTGCGGGCTCAGGGTCGCGATTCGCTCCAACGAACGTTTTAACATCGCGGTGAACACAGTGGCCTCTTTTAGCCGTTGGGCTCATGTGAGCCTATCACATTTAACATCGCATGCAAATCGGAAAGCATCGACTGTTTCAAATGCGATTTCAATGCATCAACGGATTAACCAACGCATCGTTACGCCCCTTAAGTTGCGAGTTCAAATCTCAGTCGGGGTTGTCTCAGCCAGTCACCCCTCTCATGTCAATAACATGAGCCTGTATGGTGGTTAGCCTGGCGATTTGCCTTCACAATCATATTATCCACCATTGGTTCAGGGCAGTGAAGGGGAGCTTGCATCTGTCCGATGCTCGTCTGAGTGGCAAAAACAACTTTCGACCAGATTTGTACGTTGACAAAATGACCAAAAAACGTTCTCGTTGATGAGAAATGTCAGCACGTTTTTGCCAAAACAAAATCACACAAAAAGTATCAATCACCAACAGGGGAAGTGGATGCTGACGTTGACCTGGACTCCTTGAGCGTAAACCTCTCCACTAAACAGGGGTGAGGAAGCCTCCTCCTTATCGAGGGTCAAATAGGACTATCGCATGGGTATCTTTGGCAGGCATTACCACGCAGGTTGTTAGCGTTATCCAATAGGTAGTCCTTCCCATGGTCAACAGCACGCTGGGAAACAACAGATCTTCTGCCAAACCGAGCCGCTTCACCCATGTTCTATTCTAATACGTTTTTTAAGTGTTATCCAATAATAAAGCAAACAAAAAACGAATGAGGGCCCACCTTTACCGCTCCATTCGATGCCTGTGGCTGCTTTCCCCTCGCTATTTCAAATCCAAGACTCTCCAAATGATGAGAAACCCCATCACCACAGCAGGGAAATGCACGCAGGCTGGAAAGCAAGTACAATCTAACAACACTCACAACTCCCATCATGCCTTGCACGCATGTTATGCGATTACATTGCATGCCACACATTAATCTCTTGAGCTGGTGATCTGGACAAGGCTGGGAGTATTGTACATACAATTTGCTGATCACATGGCACGCATGCCAGGCATGATTGGTATTGTGCCTTCCTGCTGCTTGTGCGCAGCAAACATTCTGCGTTGTTGTTCAATCACACTGTTTCATCCTCTCACTCGCCCAGTATGACGTCAGATGCTGTCCCGCGGAGTGATGGATAACACCATGTAACGCGATTTTTGTTCCCTGGGTAGTGTTATTTTTTAATTGCTTATGCCTAAAAAGTATAGAAAATGGCTATTATTATTCCCCACAAAACTTTGCTTTTGTGACCAGGACTTTATGTGAAGGAATGACACAAATGCACACCACGTTTTCTCATTGAAAATGGGTCAATTTCAAAATATCACTGTCCTGGTCACAAAAGCAAAGTTTGTGAGGAATAATAGCCATTTTTTGTACTTTTGAGGCATGAGCAATTAGGAAATAACACTTACTACCCAGGGACAAACAGTTTTTGTTACACAGTGTAATTATTGTGAGCAGCCCGTTTTGAAGTGGTAGGCCTCATGGGGGCTACAACTTGATAGGCTATAAAATATGTAAAGTACAGTATATATTTAAAAAAAAACATCAATTGAACTAAAGATAATGCATATGAATAAGAGTGTATAATTTTAACCTTTCACATTGTGTACTTTGAGAAATTTTGTTACAGATGCAAATTAACCTTCGGAGATGTGTGCTCATTGACGAAATAACTCTCCATCAGCTGTGGACTGTTGTCGCTTGAGTTGTCATAATTAAACTCATTTTCTCGATACCACTCTTGACTCTGCTGTCTCCTCTCTGCATTGTTCTCCCAATTTCCTTCCCATGGTGGCAACGGTGTCATTCATGTTATGGACAATGAAATGTCCACGTGGCGATAAGCCTTCACAGAGGCCGATCTTGACACCACTGGTACCACTTATTGGCAAGTCCACTCAGCTCCACATCCTCTACCACATCAGCTCATCTCTTCTCTAGCGCAAACCACGTCTGTTTAGCTCTCTCTATCCAGTCAATCAGAAGCTGCTTGGGCATGTGAGCTACATGATCAAGCCAAGGCAGCCTTGCCTGCCGGAAGAGCTCACTTATGAGTCTGTGTCCGGGTGAACAAACACAGTTTAACACACAGGATAGCACACATACTGGTGAGTACACACACACCGGTAAATGCAAACAAGTTCCACAGTTTAACAGGTGAATATACACAGGTGAGCGTACGCACATAAATGAACACACACAGTTGAACACAGGTGAATACACGCACAGGTCAATGCACAGACGTGAACACTGTTCAACGATTGCAGGTGCATCCACATGTGAGTGTACACATGCAGGTGAACACTATACACACAGATGAACACACAGTTGACTACACACAAACAATAGTGAGAATGAGAGGAGTTTGTATGTTCTCCCTCTGTTCTGCAGTGAGAGTGAGTACTATTCATCTGGCCTTGTCCCGATGTTGGAACGGCCTGCTTTGTGTCCGTCTCAAAAACCCAAGTTGTGCAGCAACAACAACAATACCTGCCATTCGCCATGAAGTGTCAGTTACCATGATCCTTATGTGCCAGGCTGGGTGCACTTTGGGGCCAAGTGAAGTAATTAAAATCCTCGCTGGTGTAACCTCACCAGCGAGACCCCGTTTTTGCCAACTCGCACTGACTAGTGTGGTGAAGTATGGTCATATAGCCCCTGCGATTGACACAACTTGGGGGAATCCTACATTCAGCAGTGGATTGACAAAGGGCTGCACATTATACAGTAGAACCTCGGGGATCGAACGCACCAGAACTCGAACAAAATCGGTGTTCGAACGATATTTCAGAACGTTTTTTGCCCCAGAAAGCGAACGAAATTCGGAGGTCGAACGGGCAATCGCGACTTGAAAGAACCTGTACGGCTGAGACGCGTGTGGGCAGCAGCGTGCGTGACGCTTGCCCAGACAAAGGTTTTACCTCCTTCTCACCACCTTCCACTCAAGCCATCAACTCTCTTTACTACAGGTAAAGTGAAGTTAAATTTTCATTTATTTCATTTATTCCATATATTTATTCATTTATTCCATTTATTTGTTTTTTTTTAAATGATTTTATGCATGTAATTACTGTAAACTTCGTGTAAAAATGCTTTATAATGAGAGATTTATTGTCTGGAACAAATTAATGTCATTTACATGAATTCTTATGGGGAAAATTAATTCGGTGTTCGAACAAATCGGTGTTCGAATGGCCTTCTGGAACGAATTAAGTTCGATCTCCGGGGTATCACTGTATCGTAATTATCAGACGCTTGATACTTTGCAACTGCAAATAAATCCAACGTGGAAAAATAGGTGATTTGGAAAATGTATTTTAATAACTCAAAAGCAAAATAAAAATGCGGGAAAGTAAAAGGATTTCAGGCGAATGTGAGAACGACAATATCTGAAACCCACACTTCTTGGAGTTAGAGCCATTGCTCTGGTTTTCCCCTTGCTCCCACTCTCCTGACAAAATAAAATCGACCATTATTCTCCTTGGCACATTATCATTTCATAGTAGCCACTGGAAGTAGATACATAGGTGCCCTATGTTGAACAAGCTAGTGAGCACTAGAAAAGTGAAAGTGCCAAGCTTCAGACTCCAGCTGTCTCGGCCTGACATGTTTCACCTGTGAACACTCACAGTGTCAATGCAGGCTTCACCAGCCAATAATTATTATTTATTGAACAGCTTCTTCAGTTGTTGTCCTTTATTTAACCAAACGATTGACATCTACTTATTGAACTTGATATTCGTGACTTCCTTTATAAGGGGCATATAGGTGAATGTAGTTGCACAGGCTGCGTTATTAATTTATTTTCTAGGAAAATGTATCAAATTCAGATTTCGGTTGTCACTTGTGAGTGATGACATTTCATGGTCTTTGAGGTCCACCTTAGCAGGAGTGCTTTGACAATTGGCCATGGAAATTACCAGAAATTACAAAATATACGCTCACACTCCAAGTATCGGGGGCATTAATTGTAACTCTTTGTCCCTCTGAAGCCTCCTCGCCTTCTCTGAAGCCTCCTCACTTCTTCTCGCACCCCAAGTAATTGGAGCAGTGGCTGTGACCTTTTGTCCCTCCAGCACCTCCTCGCCTCCTCGCGGGTGATCTTCACTTAATTCTCGTTTGACCCCCGGCCTCGTTCGGTGATCACGGCAGGACAGCCCATTCGAAGGATTTAGAAGAGGGCTCCTGCATCTCGGGGTTTACCTGCACAGGAAAGCGTGGAGTGAGTGGGGCATGGGGGGCAGTGCAGGGAGATTTGTGGATGTGAGAGAAAGAGATATGCAGAAGGGGAGTGTAGAGACTCAGGAGATATAAAAAGTGAGGGCACACTGCATTATGAACCCGTTCACCTGAGTCCATTTCCTAGCTATGGCTAATAGTAGTAGCAAGTAATATCTGAACTAATTATGGCCTCCTCCCTTCACCAACCCACATTGCCCGGCACATGGTTAAGTATGGTCAAATAACCCCCATTACTGGCACAACCTTCATCCAGCAGTGGACTAACATATGGTTGAACATTATATATTTTTTATTATTATAATAGTGAAGTGCAGAGCTATTAATGTCATTGTCCTTGATAATTATTGTACATTTTAATCATTAATTATTAATTCTAGTTATTATTTTTTTATTTTGCCTTTGTTGCCATACTGCCTAAAACCGAGCATGTTGCATGTGTAGTGGATTCAACTAAGTCGCAGACGTACTCTTTGGAGGCAACACACATTTATTAATACCAACACACTTAACACAAAGGGGTAACTGCCCCTTTACCAGATAACACCCTATAGTGGTGGACCACCAGGCTAACTACACACTATGGTGGTGGACCACCAGACTAACTACACACTATGGTGGTGGACCACCAGGCTAACTACACACTATGGTGGTGGACCACCAGGCTAACTACACCCAATGGTGGTGGACCACCAGACTAACTACACACTATGGTGGTGGACCACCAGGCTAACTACACTAACTATACTGGGAGTAGCTACAACGGACCGGACCCCAGCTTGGGTCCAGGTCCACGTGTTGGTGACTCTTCTCGGACGTAGAACATAGATCTTCAGGATGACAACAGCAACGCTCAACCTCGGTCCCTCTGGGGACCCGGCTTATATCCTCACTGGTCGTGGCTGGCCCCGCCCTTGGCCACGACCACCTTCTCCAATACTCTAGCAGGATCTCGCCTGACACGTGACCACCCCTAGCTCCCCACTTGGGGCCCCTGTGTAGATTTTACTTGTCACGTGCCTTCCAGGGTCAACCAGAGTGCCATGGCCTGGGGTAACCTCACCCCATGGTTGACACTCTCACACTCCTTCCTGTAGGAGTCAGCACTGCACGCTACGCGTGGTGCCACTGAGCGCTGTGACCCAGCGCTCACCGAGCCCCCTCTAGGGCTGGTACTACACCCACATATACGGGGTATCCGCGATGGCAATACATCGCACGCCGTGCCTCGCTAGAGCAGGCATTACCCAGTGACATCCACGATGTCTATACATACGTGATGTCCGTGATGTGAGTACATCGCACGCCGTGCCTCTCTAGGGCCGGCACCACACAGTGACATCCACGATGTCACTACACATGCATGGTGTGGCGTGTACATCAGCTTGTGACTTGTGTGTGGCATTGTGTATATATCAGTAAGTGGTGTATATGGCATGTGTCATCTCAGTCAGTCAACCCATGGTACCTGGGTCTGTCCTGTAACCTCCTATCAGCGAGCCTTCGGCACTTCACGTGGCCTCAAAGTACACCTAGCCTGGCACAAATTTCTGTGATGACGTTACCACCGCTTAGTGGAATATGGCGGCTGTTATTGTGGTGTGCGTGGCATGACGTGTATATGGTGTGTTGTGGATCTCAGCATGTGCTGCGTGCGTTGTGTCTCCAGTGTACTGCACGTCTTACCCGCGTATGCATGTACTGCTGCAGCAGCAAACGCAGCTCCGCGTTCTGCCGCCTGAGCGCTTCGGTCTCACCGACGAGGCCCTCTCTGGCACTCAGCACCGTGCTGCACTCCACACGGTGTAGACAAAGAGGTGTAGTCTTGTTTGTGGCCACCTACTATTAGTCCCACCTATTACCAACTCGTCCCGTCAGACTTCAGAAGCCGAGCAGGGTTGAGATATAGACAGTGCTTTGAAGGGCAACCACCATGCACGTGGGCAGCATATCAGTGCAGCAATGATCCATCGTTGTCCTGTGCTTCCCCTACCTTCACCAACCTGCACTGACCAGTGTGGGGGGGGAGGGGGCCCTCATTCAGTAGTGGATTGAAAAATGGGATGTACGTATACATTATGGCCCATGTGGAGAATTTGTGATCGGCTGGATCAGTAATTGGTAATGTACAGGGTGATCTAATAATTATAGGTACCTCACGCACACACAAGACACACAAGGTACACACGCACAATGCAGGCACACACACAAGGCATGCACAAGCAACAAAAACACACAAGACACACACTAGACAACCATACAAGGCATGCACACGCACACACAGAAGACACACACAAGGCATGCAAAGACAAAGATTCCCCGTATAGCCTTAACAGACTGTTGGGGCAAGTGCTGTTAGCGAGCACCTATGAAGGTCAGCACGGTACGCATGAGGGTGGGTGGCCAGCACAAGGCATGCACAAAACAAACACACACACTCACTGGTACTTGTCGAGGCCTTGCAGCAGCGCGTCCCACACTGTGAGGCGCTCGTCGGGTATGATCCCGGCGAGCTGGTGCCAATACTCCTGATCCCGCTCCTCGTCGCGCTCACCCAGCCCGGCCTCCAGCAGCGCTCGCTCAAACCCGCTCCTGCCGCCCACGTAGCCCCGTCCCACGGCAGCGCGACAAGTGGGAGTTTTAGCGCAAAGTAGAGGCCTCGTTGCAGTTATCTCAGAAGCAGATTTGCCGACCCCACCGATTTAAGCTGGTTGCTGACGATGTTTAAACCCTGTTACCTCGCACACCGATTTTCAAAGTAAAAACTGCACAAATTTGTCTGTTATTTTTTTATGAAGCAGTATGATTGGCGTTGAAAATCAGGCCCAGGCTCCCTGGACCTCTTTATTGCCGAGATAAAAACATATAAAGTGAATGAAAGATAGGGGTAGGCCCAGCAGCAGCAAACTTGCGTGATCAATCACACTTATTTGGCAGGGCCTAGCATCAAATCCGTATTGTTACGTGCGTTATCGTTTATGGCACGAGTTAAAAAATAGTTGAAAATGTAGCCATCCCAACAAGCAGCGGTGAATCAAAGAGACCTTCCTTTTCTCCTCTGCCTACTCTCTATCATATAAGTATGCTCATTGTTTCCGTACAGCGTCTTAAGATGTGCTGGCATTTATACGGTATATAATGACATATGGTATCGTGTTGCATTATTGATGAGTGGAACTTAAATCATGAGCATGAAGACGGATGAATGAGCGAGCACACCTGTTGGGCTTGCGATGCTCCTTCATGAACAGCTTCAGAGCCAACAAGACATCGTCGGGGTCGATGAGATCATCGCTTGTGGGCGCCCAGGGCTGCTCTCCTCCTTCTGTCTCCCCTCCATTCCTCCCGTCTGCATCTCTCTCCTCCTCTCGCTCTCTCACCTGCTCTCCATCTCTCTCCTCCTTTCTCTCTCTTCCTCCGCCTACCTCCTCAACCTTGGCAGCTACAGCCTCTCCGTCCTCCTTCTTCAAAGAGGCAGCCCTTTCACTTCCCTGCACAAGTTGACACCATCGCAGCAGCGTGTGAATATGATCTTTACCTTGTATGTATGTATATGTATGGATGGATGAATTTTATATTTGTACATTTCACATTTCCGATTATTGGGACAATTTTTGATCTTTTTTTCATAATGTTGGAAAATGTATAATATGTAATAATTGTAATGTGTCTTCGTGCTAATAAAAGTGACGTCGCTCAGTGTCATGTGACACCGATTTTGGCAGGAAAAGCCACGGAAGTTGTGTAATAAAAGTCACGTCAATTTCCACAATGTCATACTTTCCGATCAATCCAAACTTTATATTTAGGCTCAATTTCCACACGTTTCGGATTCATCGTACAATCGGGAACACACCCCCAGCACTATGGACGAGCACTACCTTCACGGCAGCACAGAGTTGCGCACGTTCCGCCTTCCGCTCCTTTCCGAATGCCAGGAAGAATTCCGCGAGCTTCTTCACGTCCTCCTCCGTCTCCAAACCCAGAGCCTGAAGACAAGGCACAGGCGAGCGCCATTCAAAAGATTAAAAAGACAAAAAAGTCAAAGAGTGCCTTCATGCTCAAGTGAGGGGTGGCGCTCATGTCCGCTGGCAACTACTGAGCTAGTGTTGAAAATTCCACTTTCACATGGTCAGGGTGAGTCTCTCCGTATGACCACCACTAGTTCAAAACAGTGGTTATAAAAGCAAAGTGGTTCATATGTATTTTGGCATGTTTACTGAGTTTTAATAAGCCTCATGCAGAATTTAGATATTTAAGCTGAAAATAAAAGAGGATTTATTTTTAGATTCTTAGCTCTTTCGGTAAAGTCACGTTGAAGGGAAACAATAAAATAATAAAATATATATAAAACAATAAAAATTCTCACGACGTTTCGACCATAACACAAACGGTCATCATCAGGATTTATTTTGTGTGTTTATGATATAGTGATGGGTTTCATGGTATGAAAAGTTTGCTTTGCTGCCCCAGGACCTTGTTGAAAATCGCAAACAGGATGAAGGAATGACTCCAATCAAGCCTTGCACGCTTGTAATGTGACCAACACATTGCACTTACCGTGCTCCCAGCCTTGTCTAAACCACAAGCTGGGAACAGGCGAGCTAGTTTATTGCTCAAAACCATCACCTTGCCATACATAGCAGGGGTTACCAAACGGATTTCCAAAATCTCGAACAAACACAAGATCCAAGTTCGGTTCAATACAGTACACAAAATCCAATGTCCTGGTGTCTACAAGCTGAGTTGTGTCTGCTGCAGCAGTTACAATGGTGAAACGAAGCGACATGTCTCAGACCGGGTTCGCGAACACAAAGCGGATTTGAAACACAGTAGAACCAACACCTCGGCGGTGGCGGATCATTGTTTCAACGCTGTGGGGACACATGACATTGTTTTCTCCGAGACCAAGGTGCTCTGCAAACCCTTGGGCTACCATCAGAGATTTGTTCATGAAGCCATCGAGATATACAAACACAGACAAGACTTGTATCGAGAAGATGGATTCAGATTGAACAATCATTGGAAGGACGTGATAAACCATTTCAATAATAGGATTTTTCCCCTTTTTTTCTGGCAACAAAACTGAAACCTTTTTACAAGAATTCATGTCTGCATTAACCACAATACCTGCAGTCAAAATGCAAACAAAACACATACTATTATAATATATGCATTGTCCTTGAAACTGATTAGTCCACACCAAGGGACGGCTTTCTTTTGAGCCTCGACCCAATTGGTGCTCGACCAGATGACGCCTTTTGGCGTATATTATCATAGTATATTATCATAGTATGTTTTTTGTTTGCATTTTGACTGCAGGTATTGTGGTTAATGCAGACATGAATCCTTGTAAAAAGGTTTCAGTTTTGTTGCCAGAAAAAAGGGGAAAAACCCTATTATTACATTTTGTACTGGCAAAAGTCTAATGATGTAAACCACGTCAAGTTTTAACTGCTGTGATTTTCACTCACCCACCCGTGCCGTTTTAGTTTTTTGTTTTGTTTTCGGTTACTAATTAAAGCACATTGACATGCTAATTTCTCCATCCCCACTCCTCCCTGCACGTCACAAACCCTCCCCTCTCTCCCTGTGAACTCCTGCAGCCACGACTCTACAAACTCCCCCTTCCCCCCCCCTCCCGTGCCTATATAAAGCCACAACAGCAGATCATTTTCTCACCTGATGACGGACGCTTGTGTTGTGACCGAAACGTCGTGTTTCTTTTATTATTTTTTCTATCTACGTGACTTTAACGAAAGAACCAGAGAGTATTGTTTATTGCTCTCAAGAGGAAGCAGTGAAACAAAGAAATATTTATTTTGCGTGTTTATGATAGATCGATGGGTTTCATGATGTGTAGAGTTTGATTTGCTACCCCAGGACCCTGTTATAAATCGCAAACATGAGGAAGGAATGACTCCCATCATGCCTTGCATGCATGTTCATGTGACCACCACATTGCACTTACAGTACTCCGAGCCTTGTCTAAACCACAAACTGGGAACAGGTGAGCTTGTTTATTGCTCTCAAGAGGAAGCAGTGAAACAAAGAAGCAACTAAAGACTAGTTTTGTTCTCATTAGGACTCATTCGTACAGTACAGTCATCAACGTTCACTGCTGCTCTATGCCGCTCGGAGCCCAATATATGAAGATAACATATTGTACATTTAAGTTATGGGGATGCCCAAAGTACTTGCCTCAAGGGAAAAATAATAAAAATTAGACATTTCCTGTCAATGACGAAAAAACCCATCACACAACCGGAAAATACATACAGGCTGGAAACAACTACAGGTTGAAGAGATTACCTGAACCAGCCCCATGTATATTATGAATGTATTATACAATAAACTGTATATAAATAAAATGCAGGTAATTAAGCAAAGATTTGTCAAAATCGCTTTTAATGCTGAGGATACATGCACAAAGTTGTACGTGTAGTAATAGATGATTTTCCATTCAAAAATGTTACGTAAAATTGCTTAGCATAATACCTGCAGATAATATATATTATAGAAATAAAAAACGTATTCATTGTTTTTATCTAATCACCCCAAAACCACAATTATCACATGTGTGTAGAGTCTAATGCATGTAACATGAGCATAACAATCACTTTTATTAGATAAATTGTGACAAACCTACAACCACCCGGCGCTCATTTCAGCACGAGGCACTTTGGAAGTGACTCGTATTCACTCTATTATGATCTACATGCCATGAATAAGACCCATTGGCTGAAACGTCACCTGCTATATATTTCTTTCCTTTTAAGAACACAGTAGTGTTGTTAACGAAAGCGTGAGTTCTTATTCACGTGCGGCGATGGGAGGGCAGGAGGACTTGTGTTGCATTGAAGATCACGGGGGTGGACGGTTCACGATGGGACTCACGGTGAGGACGGTGTGCAGCGTCAGAAGGGAGCGCTCGTCTCGAGGTAGAGGCTCCAGCAGCTTCAGCAGCTTCTGCTCCACCAAGAAACCCTGGGGGAGAATGGCAGTGCTGGACATTACATTTATAATGTGGGTGCTGCGGTGGCGAGATGTTAACTACCTCGCCTGGTATACAGATCGTGGGTTCGATCCCAACCCTGACACCTGCATATTTGGAGTTTGCATGTTCTCTCTCACCGTGGTCACGTGAATTTTTATCCGAGTCCTCCAGTTTTTCCCCTCCACATTTATAAACAACATGCGTTTAGAGTATTTGGCTGTTATAAATTTACACGTGATTAGCCACTTCGTTGAGCTATCATTTGTGGCCAGGTCGCTTCTTGAAAAAGAGCTACCTGGCTCAGTGTGCCTTACCTGGTAAAGTAAAGAATAGTTTAGTTTCGGTTTTATTCATGTATTTATTTATTTACACTTGTTTACCTAGAAAAGTATCACTGAATCTCAAGACTGTTATTCATCAGGGTCCAGCCACGTTTTAACAGTGTAATCTCAGTTGGTAATATTTCAGCATTGAGATGTTTGGCCAATACCAGTTACATCATGTTTTGTTGTTGTTGTTGTTATGGGAGGAAACTGGAGAACCCGGAAAGAAAACATGCAGAACAGAGGGAGAATATACAAACTTCACACAGAAAAGGCACCCGAGTCGGGAATCGCACCCAGGCCCCCCTTGCCAATATTAATCAAATCTGAAAAAAAATACTTGGAAATTATGTGACTGGGAAGCACCACACAGCAGAAATTTCCCCCTACTAGAAGGCTAATTCATATTCCAAGGCCGCTGCTACGTTCACCTTGTGCCCGCAGTGACAGCTGCGATTGGGGGTCCCCTTGGCTAGATTACAGGAGGGCATTGTAATGGTTGAGATGAGATGTAATGGAAGACGTTTTGAGTTGCTAAGGCATATAAGCATCTTATATATGCAAATCCTGAAACTTATTCCTTTGCACACAAAATGACAGCAGCAGCAGTCTCATTTGCCGCAAAGTGGTGGTGATGTAACCAATGTTTTTGTCAGGTGAGAGGAACTTAGTTAGCAGAAGTCAAAGATCCCTTAATAGCCAAACAGGCTCTTGGAGCAAGTACTGTTAACAAGCACCTGTTAAATTTGGCACAGCACACAAAGGGGTGGTGTGGCTAGAACCACAATGCATTTTTTTGATTTAAAGCTTTCGTGACTGCAGTAATTCATATTCTTAGCTCTTTCGGTAAAGTCACATTGAAGGGAAACAATAAAATAATAAAATATATATAAAACAATAAAAATTCTCACGACGTTTCGACCATAACACAAACGGTCGTCATCAGGTGTGAAAAAACCAACGGCAAGAAACATTTGAAAGAAGTGTCGGTCTGCATTAATTTATTTATTTTTAACGGCGTATTTATTTATTTATAAAAACGTCAGCCCCACGCGCAGCGATTTGGCAGTTCATTTAGAAGGACGAGTCCATCTATGTTCTGAAAAGAGGAGGGGGGAGACGAAAAATTAATGTATGTTGTCTGAAAACCACCGTAAGCGTGAACAATCAATTAAGACCTGAAATTGTTTATCAAATCCTTCCAATGATTGCTAAGCCAGAATCCATCTTCTCGGTTGAAATTGTCTCTGTGCTTGTATATGTGGATAGCCTCATGAACGAATCTCTCATGGTAGCCAGATGGCTTACAAAGAACCTCTGTCTTCGAAAAGTCAATGTCATGTGAGCCTACTGAATTATAACAATGATCTGCCATGGCCGAGGTGTTGGTCCTACCGTGTTTAAGGTCTGCTTTGTGTTCACGATTGCGGTCCGAGACATGGCGTTTGGTTTCTCCAATGTAACTACTACCACAGAGGCAACTTAGTTTGTACCTTTTTTGGATGTCCTAATAAAAAAGAGACCTGATGGTTCAATGAGCCACTCTGCCTACAGGAAAGTTACCCATACGGATGCTTATCTGAAACCGAATTCCCACCACCATCCATCACAGAAGAATTCTCTCATCAAGACTCTGTACCATAGAGCCCAATGCATATCCGACCAGGAACACATAGGCAGTGAACTCAAGCACGTACACCAAGCTCTTAAGGCTAATGGTTACTCCGACTATACAATCCGCAAAGCTATCACTCAAACCATGAAGAAGGACCCTCTTGAGGAGCCTTTCAAAACCATCACTTTACCCTACATTGCGGGGATCACAAAAAAGATCTCCAAAATCTTGAATAAACACAAGATCCAGGTCCGTTTCAACACATTACATAGAATCCGTGATCTGGTTCCGTCTGTAAAATATGTGATTCCGGACATACAGTACCCTGGTGTCTACAAACTAAGTTGCCTCTGTGGTAGTAGTTACATTGGAGAAACCAAACGCCATGTCTCGGACCGCATTCGTGAACACAAAGCAGACCTTAAACACGGTAGGACCAACACCTCGGCCGTGGCAGATCATTGGTATAATTCAGTAGGCTCACATGACATTGACTTTTCCAAGACAGAGGTTCTTTGTAAGCCATCTGGCTACCATGAGAGATTCATTCATGAGGCTATCCACATATACAAGCACAGAGACAATTTCAACCGAGAAGATGGATTCTGGCTTAGCAATCATTGGAAGGATTTGATAAACCATTTCAGGTCTTAATTGATTGTTCACGCTTATGGTGGCTTTCAGACAGCATACATTAATTTTTCGTCTCCCCCCTCCTCTTTTCAGAACATAGATGGACTCGTCCTTCTAAATAAACTGCCAAATCGCTGCGCGTGGCGCTGACGTTTTTAATAAATAAATACACCGTTAAAAATAAATAAATTAATGCAAACCGACACTTCTTTCAAATGTTTCTTGCCGTTGGTTTTTTCACACCTGATGACGACCGTTGTGTTATGGTCGAAAAGTCGTGATAATTTTTATTGTTTTATATATATTTTACCATTTTATTGTTTCCCTTCAACATGACTTTACCAAAAGAGCTAAGAACACAATGCAATTGTTGTCCCCCCAGTGCTGATGTGTACAAATTACACCAGGTACTCATTTAGGGCTGACTAGACCTAGCAAAGGCCAAGCAGGATAGGACACCACTTTCCGCTGATGTTGTGTATGACTGCGAATTAAACCCAGGTCACAGCATTCAGAGTGCAGTGCACTAACCACTATGTCACTGCTCTACCACGCATACACACACCAAGACTCACTTGTGGCTTAACCTTCTAGACAAGCACAAAGCATTACTGTTGATTACAAAAGTCATGGACACTTACCGATTCATCGCTGAGCAGCTCTAGGATTCGTTTCAGCGTTGCAGGGGTAAGTGCCGGAGATTCCCTCCCTTCTTTCGATGTCTCTGTCTCTCTAACCTTTTCCTCCTCCTCCTTGTCCTCTTGTTTCAGCCCTCCTTCAACAGACACAGTGCCACTCCAAATTACAAAAAACAAGCATTTATGCATAACAGCACGTGGCTCGGAGCTAGTCAAGGGATTTACGAATTAAAGCCGTAACTTTTTCTATAATATAACTAGAGTTGATAGTAATTATGGAGGCGTCACATTATTTATCTCTCTGGGAATCACACACAGTGTTATGGTTTAAGAGTTCAACAGATAGAGTTTGCCTAGCGTACACTTAAAATTAAATAATCATCACACTCCTAATCCCTACTACCGCTGCAACGGACAGCAGTGTGTCCCCCTGCGGCTACTCACCGGGCGTGGTGAGGACGCTCTTGGCGAGCTCTGCGGCCGTCCGGTGGCTGCCCGCGAGACGACTGGGCCCCCCCAGGAGGGCGTCGGAGTCAGGGGGGGCCTCCCAGTCCAGGCCCAGCTGCTGCTCGGTGATGGCGCGGTCGGCGTCAAGGGCCCGGCGAGCGAGGCGGTGCGCCTCCTCCTCCGCCATGAGCCACACGCCACGGAAACGGCGCGCGTCCACACCGCCAAAGTGTCTGCGTCGCAATGGTGGGAGGTGAACGGTGATTGATAAGGCTAACGTCAAGGAGCATAAACCATCGCGCGAACTCCGGTCAACCTCACAGTGGCTTTTGGCTAACCATCAAACAAAGACGGTCACTGCATCGCGCACTTTCAGATGCGCTTCTGCGGTCGTCTGGATCGCTTTTCCTTCCGATATTAGGAAGCCACTGGAGCTATTTATTTTTAACTGCTTTTTGTACTTAGTTTGTTGTCCTTCCCCCGCACCTCCAATTTTAGCACGGATGGATACGTACGGTGCGAAAAAAGTTCAACATACGTATATGAGGGTATGTATCACAGACTTAAATATGCACTTACCCCCCCCCCCCCCAACAGTTATTTACTTTCCGTCAATCCCATTATCCCACCACAACCTAAATACTTTCAGAAACTCAGCCCCTGGACAGCTGCGGCTGAAATTAAGGTCTCAGTGGGAGTCACTCGCCCGCGTGTGCCAACCTCTCACCTGGTGAGGCTATGCACCTGTTGCTGCTCCTCGGACATCCGTGTGAAGTCGCTCGCCAAAGACAAGTTCTCGTCCTTGTACTGCCGCTCCATCTTGGCGTAACGGGCCTTCAAGGAAGTTAACAAATCCTGCTGCCTGTAGGGCCCACGTTCAAGTGCAGTATTAACAATCTCTATATATTCATATTCACAAAAAAATCGTGGTGCTTTTAGGAGTGGGCTGCCAGCAGGAACCAACGTATCGGTGCGGCCAAACAATTAAGTCAAGATAGTCATGATGAACACAATTCAACGACTGAGTACTAGAAAACGCTTATTCTTTTTAAAACAGGTATTTGGCACACCTCACAGCTGAATAAAACATTTCTAGGAAAAGTGCATTTGTTTTCTCAGTAGAATTGGCCAGCAAGGGCTAAAACTACATCTAAGTAAAATTGATTAAAAAAACTAATTCAACATGCCTCAACCCTACTTCGTTGTAAGTACATAATTAATACCTCATCTTCCATATTTGTTTCACCACATTAAAAAAAGTATGTTTATGCAACTCATCAGCCACACAGCCTTCTGGGAGTGAATCATGCTCGGTGCACTCCGAGTCCACGTGAAGTGTCGAAGGCTCGCTAACTGGAGGTCACGTGACAGTTCCAGGTGCCATGGGTTGACTGACTGAAACGACTGGCAGATGCACCATCTGTGTCCCCTGCTTTGCCAACTTGCTGCATTTTAGCCGCCCAGCTCCAGGAGTGTAGGTGCAACATACACATGCACACACACAAGTGTGGTGCTACCTGGTGAGCCGGCGTTTTTGCAGAGCCTTGGCCAAGGCATTCTCTTCATCACGTTTTTTCAGCACATGGAAGTTGTACTCAAGCTTCTCCTGGTTTAGTTGGTATGTAGCCTTCATCTGCTGCAGCTGCTGCTGCAGGGCCTGGAGTGTCAGTCAACATCGTTGAGACCAAGCAAATATGGATCCTTGTTTTACAATATCAACATGATCATTTTCTGTTCCACCTGAAGACGGAAGCTTGTGTTGCCTCTGAAACGTCGTGATTTAATTTAGTTGTTTTCATTCATTTTATTTTACCTACCTGACTTTACCGAAAAAAACAAAGAGTATGAATCCTTGCAGTCACGAAAACTTCAAATCTAGAATGATCATTTTCAATAATCACCATTATTTTTATTGACATGATTATCGTAACTTTATTATATTACCATCGTCATTTCATATGAACAAGATCATCGTAAATGTTCAATGTCATCATTGTGTAACATCATAACTCAACTTTGCAGAACCTCATATTTTCATTTGTGCAACATCTCCTGCATTTCTCATTTCTTTCACCAGCTGCAGCTTCGACCCTCACTCATGCCTTCATCATATCTTGACTCGGCTTACACACCTCTCCTCCACGGCCCCCCCATATTCCTCATCTCTAAACTCCAGATCATCTAAGATGCCGCTGCCAGACTAGCACCCATAAATGAGACCACATCACCCTAATGCTGACAATACAATATCGGATCACTTTCAAGATCACACTCACCAACGTCAAGATTCTATATGAACTCGCCCCTGCCTACCTCTCCCCGCTCCATCTCACTCTACTCCCCTCTATGCTCTCTCCTACCTCTACCCTCATGTCATTCCCCTCCATGCATTATTTTACATCTCATGTCTCATTTCACTCTACTCCCCTCCATGCTCTCTACAATCCAGAAACCAAACCCTTTGGTTAGATGCCCCCAGTCAACCATCCGCTCAGTGAGAGGTAACTCATTCTCTATGGTGCTACTAGAAGTTATCATTTGAAAAATCATCATGAGCATGTTATAGTATCATCATTCTACATTACTGACATGATCATCATCACAGTTAACAATGACAACATCACCACCACCACCATCATCATCCATGAAAAATATAAAAAAAAATTATATGGTCATCAATATCATCTCCATTGGCGTTAACACTATCAACAACACCATCACAATTTACAATACACCAATCATATCATCACTTATGCCGTTTAACTAATTAATTAATGAGCTGTTGGACTAACTCATGAATTGGCTGACTGATGATTGATCACCTGCACGTCGCCCTCCAGCTTTTCCTTAATCTCGTTGGTCTCCTCCACCCCCTGCCGCCGCAGGTCCTGAAGCTGCTGCTCTTGCTCCTCGGCTCGACGCAGTCGCCCCTCCAGCTGCTGCTCCTGTGGTCACAAACAGCCATGGCCAGGCTCAGACTAGTAAGGCGACGTGGCCCGGCGGTAGCACGCTCGCCGCTTGTTACAAAGCGTCACGGTTCAGTCCCAGTGGCCGCCCTGACTCATGCTACGGGTGTATAAACTGTGTAGTGACATGGCGGATGTCACTGTGTAATGCCGGCTCGAGAGAGGCACGGCGTGCGATGCATTGCCATCGCGGGCACCACATATATGTGGGTGCACTACCAGCCCTAGAGGAGCTCGCTGAACGCTGTCCGACAGTGCTGAGTGGCACCACGCTCTGCGTGCAGTGCCGACCCCTACAGGATAGGGTGTGAGAGTGCCGGCCATGGGAATGGGGTTACCAAGGGCCATGGCGCTCTGGTTGACCCCAGAGGACACGTGACCGGTAAAGTCTACACAGGGGCCCCAAGTGGGGGCTAGGGGTGGTCACGTGTCAGGGTCGAGAACCTGCTAGAGGATTCTAGAAGGTGGTCGTGGCTATGGGCGGAGCCAGCCACGCCAGGGAGGATATAAGCCGGGTCCCCAAGAGGGACCGGCTGCTGTTGTTCATCCTGAAGAATCTACGTTCTACGTTCTTGGTCCTGCAAGAGTCACCAACACGTGGACCGGGACCCAGGCCAGGGTCCGGTTCGTCGTAGCTAACTCCAGTGTAATTAGAGTATTAGCCTGGTGGTCCACCACCATAGATTGTTCATGTGTTAATGGGTTGTAAGTACCCCGTGTGTTGGTTTTAATAAATGTGTTGCCTCCAAGAAGTGCGTCTGCGACTCAGTTGAACTCACTACAACTGTAAAAAGATACGTGTTGTCAGCTTCGCAGTGGAAGCTAAAGACCTCGTGACATTATTCCATGTGTGCCGGCATCGCGGTCAAATTTTTTTGCAAGTATTATAAATCACTTGCAAATTTCTTAATTATGAAGCTATATAGAATCACTCGTCCCCTCATAGCATGCACTTTGTTCCTCGCAAGGGCACATACTACTAGGATTATGTTAGGTTGATAGTTGAGGTAAAGTTTAGTGAACCATATATTTGAGAATTAGTCCTTGGGTTAAGGGCTATACTTAGGGTTAGGGTAAGAGCAGGGCTTTTGGGCTGGCCATATAGTGTGGTGGTGTTTGTTTGAGAACTCACCTCCCTGTCTCGCCTGGTGTGTGTCGCTTGCTCCCACTCCTTGCGGTTTTTCTCCAGCAGCTCATGCCTCTCTGCTTCAAACTCTTTCTGCAAGGACAGGCATAGAAGTAATACAGAAAAAATACATTCGTATTAAAAATTCAAGGCGTCATCATGGCAAATTGCTAAATATTCCATGGTACCTCCCAATTGTGTAATTTTGTCTATGACCACATCACCCTCAATGTGCCCAATCTCATAAGACCTCAGAAGATAAGCAGGTTTGAGCTTGGTAGGTGCTTGGATGGGAGACTGCCTGGGCATATTAGGCGTTAAGGGTTGGGTTTTAATGGTGGCCAGAAAATGGCAGCACAGCAATGTATCTATCTGTGTAGAGCTCTGAGCATCATTCCCTCGTAAGTGTGGTTAGTTTTATCCGGGTACTTTGGTTTCCGCTTATGTGCCAAACACTCATTCATTGAATGGCCAAACATTCCATTGTAGAAGAACCCCTCCTGGAAATAAGTTCTAAAATTCAGTGAGGCTTTCATGAATAAACAGCTTTATTATTTGTACTGGCAGTGGCATGGTTGGTGCAGTGGTTAGTGGACTGCACAAAAAATTCCCAGCCATGGCTAAAATGAAAAGCAAGTGATACCTGAACCAGTGCTAGGACCATCCTTCACAAATCCACAATGACCAGCATGGACAAGTTAGATCAAACAACCCCCAATGACCGGCATGGCATGGGAAGGTCTTCCTCCAGTCGTGGATTGACAAAGCAATGACATTTACTGCAGTTATATTAGGAGCATTGTGTACGTATTGAAGTTATTTCTAACCATACGTAGCCAACCGTGCTCATCGAAGGTGCGGCCTTATCACGTGGACATTTATCGCAGCCAAATCATCTAAACGCATGTTTCTAATTGTGCAGGGAAAATCCGGATGAGCTGGAGAAAAATCCACATGACTACGCGGAGAACATGTAAATTCCAATTATACAGGCTTCAGGGTTGGGATCGAACCCAAGACTTTTGTATACAGGGCAATATTCCTTCACGCCAAGCGCTACCTCCAGGCTTGTCATCTCTTCACGGCATGTCTGGGCAACGCTGCGTGCCTGCTCCTCCATCCGCTCCGTGAGAAGTTCTATGTCGGTCGCCTGTCGCTTAAGGTCTCGAACAAACTGTTCATCGTGTGTCTTGAGCTCCTGAGCACACACACACATACATAAATAACCAAGCACGCATGCATGCGGACATAACCCAGAGTCTCGCATTTGCAGTGACAAATTGCCTGTAATCCAGAGCTCCGGGGGTGGCGTTGGTGGACTGCGCCGAGTTCCCCTAATCTCACATCCCCATGTACGTGAGATTATTGCACGGGCAGTGAGATGGTACTGGCAGGAGGCAGTACAGCAAGTATGATGCTGATCTACTTTGTACAATGATGTTTGAATGTGATTTCCTTGTATGCCAGTGTTTTCTCTGGCTACTCTATTTCCCTCAAGCGACTTCTGAAAATAAATGTTTATTAATTCTGTAATCATATCCACAGTATCCAACCAATCATGAGCCCTACTCGAATCACAACTAGCCAACTAGACACTAGCCCTATTGCGAATTCTATCCACACAAGTCTACAAACATTAGCCCTAGTGCCAATCACAAGTTAAGCACATAAGAATCACTCCTAACTCCAACAAGTAAGGCAGTCAAGCATTAGTGCAAACCTTAACCACACTAGCCAATCGAACACTACTCCTACCCATAACGCTCAAACTATCCAACCAGCCATTATCTATATCCCTACGCCTACCCCATCCTTAACACTAGCCCAACCATGACACTTAACCCTGCCTTCCATTTAATTATTTTTCTTGCTTTCCACTCGTTGTTGTCCTATCACATTCACAGGGCACCTGCTCGAGTTCAGTGATGAGCTTGTTCTTGTCTTCGATGAGAGCGGCGCACAGCTTCTGCTGTGCATGCAGGGCGTCTCGCAGCGCCTGAGGCACGGGGAGGGCCCGCTTGGTCCCGTTGGTGGCAGCGTTGACGGCCCCATCGGCGGTCACCGTGGTATTTCCCCTGAAGTCCCTCAAGCCGCCGAGCGGCGCGTGCCAACCGCTGGCGATGCGTTCAAATTTCTCGAGGCTTTCGCGGGCCTCCGACTCTAACTTCTCCAGCCTGAGCGGCAACGGCAGAGGTTTGGAGATGTGTCAATGGCACGAGTAAATGATTCATTAACCTATTTTGTTGATTCATTAGTTTGTTCCTTCAGGGGACAGGAGGTAACAAATAGTGCTTAAAGAAGTAGCCAAGTCGTAATTGGAAATTTTTGGCTCATTCTCTAGTAACGATGTTCGCACACTGCACCATTGAAGGCTGCGTTCAGAAAGAAAAGGCAAAAAAGTTGAGCCACAGGATACCAGTCACATTTGACTAAAACTAAGTTCTTAAGTGTAGAAGTATGATGGTCTCACCCTATAATGTTAAAAGTTTCTTAATTTAAATATTACAAATGTGGGTTCCAGTGACATATACAGCATTTCGATTTAAAGCTTTCGTGACTGCAATGATTCATCTTCTTTGGTTCTTTCGGTAAAGTCACGTAGAATGATAATAAAATAATAAATTGATAAAATAAAATAACACAATAATATTCTCACGACGTTTCGGCCACAACACAAGCGGCCTTCATCAGGTGAAGGGGGCGAGACTGTCTGGTAGGACAGCGCTGGAGTGCTGTGTTGTGGCCGAAACGTCGTGAGAATATTATTGTGTTATTTTATTTTATCAATTTATTATTTTATTATCATTCTACGTGACTTTACCGAAAGAACCAAAAAAGATATACAGCATTCTTCAACTAAATGTGATGCACTGCGAGCTAGCAGTGTTCCACAATGATAATGTTACTGCTGATGCCCCTTGTATACGCTGCACAGTGCTGCTAATGCCCTATTGATGGTTGCAACATGATTATGATTATGCGTGATGATGATGATGATCGTCACGATGCTGAGGACGACTATGATGTCACGATCACCATGGTGATCGTCGTGACAATGGTTGTGATGATTCGGATGACAATATTTATGGTGAACGCCGATGACACCATAGCCATGGGCTGCAAATGACGTAAAAATGACAATGATGACAACTTCTCGCCTACCTCAGCCTTCGCGCTTCCTCGTTACGCGCGCGCCTCTGTGCCTCTCTGGCATCCCCCGCCACACGTACATTGCTCACCAGCTCCGTGCCGTCTTCCAGAAGCTTGTCTAGCCTCTGTGCCAGCAACAGCCAGATGAGCTCACTTTAGCAAGGAGGCACATTAACTCGTTTGCTATCACAAGCTGCTTCCGGACCACCTTGTAGAAATAGTGATTTAAATTTGTTTAACTCGCCATCATTACTTAGATAATATACCACGCCTCTCATGCAGTATAGTATATCTCAAGGTGCCCAGTAAGTCAGAAAAATAAAGCGAGGCAGAAAAACCACATCACCTCACAAATACAAACAATCAAATTTACACTTGATATTATAAATTATCAGTAGTCATAAATATTCATGAATAAAAACTAAACTCCTTTCTGTGGTTAAAATAATTACTTGAACCATCCGTGTGTGTGTATATATTAATAACTTATGGAGAGCAGTAGTGTAGTGATATTAGCACGCTGTGCTACGAACCCGGCGACCCGGGTTCGATTCCCGCTCACGGCCAACACCAGTGACAATTATCTGAACTGGTCCTGAGCCTCCCCTAGGTCTAGTCAGCCTCAAATGAGTATCTGGTGCGGTGTGTAAACATCGCCACTGCGGAGACAAAGGCGGCCGGGCGTGGTGCCGGCCATTCACCCCCTCGTGTGCCGTGTCAGCCTTCATCGGTTCTACTCGCTAACAGCACTTGCCCCAACAGTCTGTTAAGGCTATATGAGGGATCTTTGTCTTTGCATGCCTTGTGTGTGTCTTGTGTGTGTGTGTGCTTGCCTTGTATGGTTGTGTCGTGTCTTGTGTGTATATCGCTTGTGCATGCCTTGTGTGCCTGCATTGTGTGTGTGTACCTTGTGTGTGTCTTGTGTGTGCGTGAGGTACCTATAATTATATTACCTTGTACATTAGCAATTGCTGATCCCGCCAATAACAAATTATTTGTTATATATGACTGCTGTTATTCAATGGCTGTGTGGGGGTCCATGTCCTGGGCCTCACCTGGCGGCTCTCCTCCTCACGGCGCTGGGCTTGGCCACCCTGGGTGAGGGCATCGAGTGATGGGCTGGATGTCTCACCCAGATTTGCCCTGTATCCACGGATTTGTGTGAAAGCGGACATATTTGTGTGGGAGGAAAAGCGTTCGTGTTAGATGTCCATGATGACGACGATGGCGATTGAGTCACGATTAGGCGCAGCGTATTATGCTGATGTTAATATTGATCGTGTTGATGATCATAGTAAGATACCTCATTTGACCAGTTTCAGTTTATTTGTTTAAACAGGTGCGGACTCAGGAGACCAGGATGAGTCTCATTTGCAAGCGTAATCTGGGTCACAAAATTTAAAAAGCAATATCATAAGGGGCCGTCCATAAATGACGTCACGCACCTGTGGGGGGGGGGAGGGGGTCAGACATTTGTGACGATGTGTGACGATGGGGGGGGGAGGTTTTAGAAACGTGACGTCACATCAAAATGCGCAACTTTAAATAAATATAGACACGTTCTACTTAATTAAATAGAATTTTTAAATAAATGTTTTCTCCTATAACATCAGAGTGCAGCGCCACATTAAATACGCACAACAATGACAATAGTTTAAAGCGATTTGAAGCATGTGTGTTTTTTTTTGGGGGGGGGGGCAGAGCTTTGTGACGTCATATTTGAGGGGGGGTCTGACTTTTTGTGACGCCGTGTGACGAAGAGGGGGGGGGTAAAAAAGTGTCCAAAATCGCGTGACGTTATTTATGGACGTCCCCGAAGACAGAGCAGATTAATGTAGCAAAACAGAAATGAGTGCAAAAAAAAAACATTGAAGCTTACATGAGCTTTTACTAGACCTGATTAATGTCCCTGATAATTTTACACGTTGTGTTATTATGCTTCGAAATGTACCGTTAGGCCGGGCCACGTAATGACCCGGCCCAATGTTGTGTCGTTACGACCCTCCACCACCCGACAACAGCCAAACACATTTAAATCGTCACGCGCACGAGCGTTTCAGCGCGCCCGTTATGTATCGTTTCATTCCGTAGGTGCGTTGAGAACCGTTCACGATGATGCGGACGATGACGATGATTGTGTCCATGTAGATGTCAACTTCTCACCTCTTGGCGGCGTCCACTCTCGCCGCCACTCTCAGTCTCCGCGCCTCGATTCGCTCCCTCTGATCGCTCGACTCCACAGACGGCGGCGCCGCCTTCGCCTCCTCGTCGGCCTCCTCCGCGCTCATTTTCTCGCCCAACCCCACCCTCACCACCACCACCGCCACCGAAACGAATTTGATTCAAAGGCAATTCAGAAACCAGCAACTTCGTTTTAAAGTCCACCCACGACCTCACTCGCTCATTTTAAGAGAGGTTCGAAAGCAGTTGGGTTTGGGATGCTGTAGTCAAGGGGGCGTTGCTAGGGGGCGTTGTTAGGGGGCGTTGCTAGGGGGCGTTGCAGGGGAAATTAGTCACGCCCTTTCCAATACCCTGACCAATCAGGACTCGAGTTCGCTATTCTCAGAAGATTTGGAGCCGTTTCGTTTCGCGCATGGGATTAATGTCCCTGATATTTAATTGTTTATGCTGGAGGAATCTGATGAGCTATAAAGCTCTTTTTTCACGTGGCCTTTTTTTGTGTGCCATGCAACCAAAAGCTATGGGGGCCATATAGTTACACCCGTGTCGTGCGCGCTACTTCAATGGAGCACTAGCAAAACTTACACGGACTCTTTTTTTTAACGATCAGAGGAAACAAGAAGATGCTCGGTGTAGTCGGCACTTTGCTTCGTTCATCATTTCGGGTTTTTTTTACAATGCCTTGCTTTATGTGCCCCCCTTTTATAAATGAAAGATTCCACAAACGACTTCACGTTCTCTCCTGAAGTCCTCTCGTGGCGTGCAGACTTCGACGTTGGCATTGTCGCTTCTCAACACACTGCTGCCCCGCATCATTCGCAAATAATAAAGAACGCCTTCCCCCTCCTGCCCAGGGAATTCACGCTGTCGTTTCTGGAAGTTTATCTTCCGGTATTGGAATTCCTATGCCGGTGCGGAGCGCAAAACAAAACCCGCGGGACGGCGCTTCTTCTCAAACGTCAGATTCCCGTCCGAAGATCGAACCAAGACCAAGAGCAGGTGCAGCTTGAGGCCACGTGAAGTGTCTACGGATCGCTGTCAAGGAGGGTCACGGGGCAGACCCCCAGCTGTTGGCCCCCCACCCTGACCGTGATAACTTGTCGCACTTTCATCCGCTCCGCTCCTTGTCGTGAGCATCGCTCCTCCGACTGCCCCCCCCCCCCCCAAACATCATCAACCAACTTGTGTCTTCTTTGGTTCTTTCGGTAAAGTCACGCAGAATGAGAATAAAATAATAAAATAAAACAATGAAATTCTCACGACGTTTCGGCCACAACACAAGCGGCCTTCTTCAGGTGAAAGGAACAAACCTGTCGGGACGACAGAGCTACAGTGAGCGCTGCCAAGATTCGCAGCGTCTTTAAAGCTGGTTGAGAGAAGTGAGTCACCTTGACAAAGGGGTTTAACATATCAAACAGGATAATTTATTTAGCATTGTTTGATATGTTAAACCCCTTTGTCAAGGTGCCTCACTTCTCTCAACCAGCTTTAAAGACGCTGCGAATCTTGGCAGCGCTCATTGTAGCTCTGTCGTCCCGACAGTTCTGTTCCTTTCACCTGAAGAAGGCCGCTTGTATTCTTTGGTTCTTTCGATAAAGTCACGTAGAATGAGAATAAAATAATAAAATAAAACAATGAAATTCTCACAACGTTTCGGCCACAACACAAGTAGCCGTCCTCAGGTGAAGTAACAGGACTGTCCAGAAGACAGCGCTTGAGTGGAAGTCTTCTGGACAGTTCTGTTTCTTCACCTGAGGACGGCTACTTGTGTTGTGGCCGAAACGTCGTGAGAATTTCATTGTTTTATCTTATTATTTTATTCTCATTCTACGTGGTGACTTTACCGAAAGAACCAAAAGAAGACGAAATCCTTGCAGTCACGAAAGCTTTAAATCGAAATTTAAACCAACTTGTTGACCAGAGTTGGCAACGTGCCTTTTCACGATCCCCTCCGTCTTCCAAAAGTCCGGCAGACCCACACCAGCGTGTGGCCCACACGACGGTGCCAACCTGCCTCCACTTTATCCGCCCGGCGCTCCGCTCGCTGTTGTGAGCGTCGATCCTCCGCCCTCCGTTGTCGGTGTTGCTTGCTGCGAAGTTTGCGTCCCTTTTAACTCCCTGCACGAGCCTCCCGAAGATCAAAACGTCGTCCCACGTCTTCCAGAAGAGGTACAGGGCCGGCCGCGAAGAAAACGCCGACGCCCGGAAAAGCGTCGGGCTCGTCTCTGACGGCCGCCTCTTGCCGCTCGTAATCTCCGCACCGAACGGCCCCGTAAATTACACACACACCACACACACACACACTAATACCTTTGGATATTTTAAACGTCCACGGACCAGCTTACCCACCAACCCCGAAACAACTTCAAGCGCTCGCGCAGTGGGTCGTTTTATTTTTTTTGTTGCAGGTATATTCAAGAATGATCCATTTTTTCACGAAGCGCCCCTGAGGCCGCACCGGTCCTCGACTAGATTATTGCGGGCTTTGGGGCGAGGTCTCCCGGCCGAGCCTGCCAGGCTGACCGCTCTCTTGTGGGCCTCCCGCTCCGAGGCCGGCATTTGTTTAACGTGCTGTAAAGGTCATTCATGTTAAATATTACTTGCTTGCGATGTTCTTTATCAGCGTCTTGAATCGCGCGAATATGTTTCCATGCCTGTGTGAGCAGTTCGCTTGTGTTGATCTCTGTTAAGAGACCCAGGACCAGTGGTGCAAACTCCTCGTTCTCATGGCGCGGCTCAGTCTTTCCATCAGACAGGCGATCTTTTGTTAAGAATTGTTTTATTTCACGTTTGGATTCCTTTAGCATTTGGTGAGCACTTTGTATTTTTTGCTTGTTTGCTGTATGTGTTTTGAACTCTAGTCTCCCTTGAGCAAGATACTTTGTCTGAATGTGCTTTTATCTGGTCATAAATTAATTGCTACTTATATAAAACTATAATCGCTTGATTATTGTGTTACGCTTTGCATCAATGTGAACTTTGTACCCCTGAGTCCGGAATTAACCAAAACCATGTTTGCGTCAACAATTTGACATCACATTTTGACTTAGTAATTAATTTTAAATTCACGGATGCTGAGCAAAGACCCACATGCCAGTGGCCAACAGCAAATAGCACTATTGAATGTGGAACTGGTAAGAGTGAATGCTTCTATTTAATTGTGCAAGGCTATACGTATTTGGGGAATTCCAAGTTGGTTCAGTGCGAAGAGAGAACGGTTTTGACGTGCAGTATGATGACACTATGGATGAGACCTAAATCCCAATGTGGATGGAGAAATCAATGAGTAAGTTCATGGGAACAGTAACGATGTTGGTAGCGATAGAAGAATGATAGGGAGGTGACTGACCGCCAGTGAGCGAGTGACTGGAGTGAATAGGTCAATTCTGGATCAGTCAACCAACCCTTGTATTAAATTAATATAAGGGGAGCGGGAGGTCGCCACTTAAGGTATTTTATGTACCATGCCTCTTAACAGATATGGTGGTTGGGAAAAAAACTCTCTCCTTATTAAAGGGTATAAAATTCAAGTAGTGTGCTCCATTTTGGTGATGGGATTTGTTCGGGTGACATTTTGTGCTCTATGTCCTTTTGAGAATGTTATAAATGCAGTGTTTGGTATGTCATGTCGAGTATACATCCTCTTCTCCTGTAACGCGTGTTTTCATGACGTGGAATGGACAACGCAATGAATTTGAGGGAACACTTTTTTATAACGCGGATACGAATCGGACATATAACGCGATCTAGTGAACAGAACTGCGTCACATGAGTAGGAATAAGCGGTTGTGTGGCTGCCTCGTCCGTAGCATCACACAAGGTGGGATGCTGCTGGATGCTTCCAGATGCTACCCACTTTACCCTATATTATGTATTTATTATTACGCGATTTATCCATAACGAAGTGTTCTTCAAGGAACGCAACTTCCGCGTTTTAGGAGAACACACTGTATTTCATGATGTTGACAGTGTTGTAGATATGGAGCGCTTGTGTGTACGTGTCTAATGCCGAGTGCATTGAACGTATGTTGCGTAGGTGCTAGGGGCATGTTGAGTGCGCGGCGCATACAAGCAGCATGGCCCTGCCCCGGTTCCGGCTGCTGCGCTTGTGCACCTGCCTCTCCGCCATCTTCGCTCTGCTCAAGCGCCTCGTGTGCCGGTCCGGCGCTCGCAACGCATCGTCACGTTCGATGTTCATGATGATGATGTTCACAGTGTTCGCGATTGAGTCGCGATTAGGCACAGCCCACTGTCACGCCGATGTTAAGATTGATCATGTTGGTGATCAGAGTTAGAGACTTTATTTGACCATCTTCAAGTTGATTTATTTAACCGCGTCAATTTCTTTCATGTTTCGCAAAGACCAGACATGCTTTTGCACATACCAATACAACCAAACACATGTGGGCATACAAACACTGGCACAACCAGCCTGTTGAATACACATAATTTATAACAGAATTGACACACATACAAAACACATCCTCTTGCACACACCCAAACTCATACAGACAGCGTATGGACATTTGTGTTCACCAAGAAGCAAATACTCACTGGAATAACAATACACGCAACCTACTTGCCTACGCACTTTCACAGTCAGTCTATTCACAAAACAAAGATCCCCCATATAGACTTTAGTAGACTGTTGGAGAAAGTCCTATTGGCACGCATATATTAAACCTGTCTTAGCATACAAGGTTATTATAATTATGTGTCCAGCATCATGCCCCCGGCACCTTTTAGTCCCAAGTGCTGATGCTTACGCACCATGTTAGGTTCTCGTTTAAGGTTGAGTCAACCGAGGAGACACTGGGAATTAGTGATGATTTAATTGCCCACTAATGTTAATTGTGGCCAGGAATATTAATTCGTATGCAGGCACACCTGATTATTTAAAATAACTTGTAAACAATCTTCTGGTCAAAAGAGATGGTGAATCTCCATGGGCCACCACTAAATTAGATCGCCCATATTTGTTTCGATGGGTGTATGTGTGGTGCCAGTACATGCAGGACAAGATCTGAGCTTAACCTCTTGGGCTCTGTGTGCTCCTCACCTCCAGGTCAGGGCGTGGGAGGAAGTTGAGTGGTGACTCCGTGATCCTTCCCACCACCGTGGATTTTTCCTTGCCCAAGGTCAGGTCCGCACCACAACAGCACACCACAACCCAACCAATCTCGCCACTATGCGTGTAAAACCATCCACATCACAAACACCATTACCATACAATCATCTCTGGCGTGCAGCTCTTTGCATGGGAGTGGAGAGCAACCATACAACAACACTCCAGCCAATCCTTCCCATCTCTGAGAGAAAGAGTACAATCGCACAACCATACCACCGCACCACAGCCACACAATTGCAATGACAATATAGCTGTTAATCTCGCCTGATCCGTACCGATGTCTGCCCGGTGCAGACCGACGTGCAGGAGTGGAGCTCGTGGGATGACGACGCTCCGACCAGCGTCTGCATCGACAATGGCGGAGGAGCTGGGAACGGTGGGGCTGGCGGGGGAGGCCTCGGGTTGGGCCCGGCCGCTCTCCTCCCCACCACGGCTGTCACTAACAACGCCGCCATTGTTGGCGACATCATGGAGCCGGACTTCTTTAGCGACATGACCCCCACCATCCGGAAGACGCAGAAGGTGAGTGAGCCAAGAGGAAAAGATGACGCCATCTCGTGTCCCTGTGCTTCGGATGGGCGTGCGTGGTTCTGGCCCCTAGGCATGCAACGATTCACTCCCCTCCAGCAATTCGTTTACATTTTATGCGTGAATAATACGTTTTTGGCTAGTTTATACTATCTCATCTGTACGATATTGTTTGTTCTGTCGAGACAGAACACATATCGTATGTGTTCTGTCTTGTGTGGAGTCCATTTGTTTTAATATTACATTTTTTTAGTTCTATTTAAATCGTATTGTATCATCAGTTAAGTTTAATCTATGGTGTCTTCATTGTTCATCCTGTCTCATCCGCTATCCCTCATTTATCCTGCCTTGCTTTGTCTTATTTGTACTGTCTTGATATAGCTGCCCACCCCGAGCTATAAATACTAAATACTCTGATATGTGCATTGTTTTTGTACTGTTCACCTTTTGGCGTTCTTTGGTCTTACACTGGTGAGATGAGGCCATCAAGAAGGCTGTCTCTGTTGTAAGCCAATTCATTTCAAATATAATGCATATATTTTCACTGCATGTTTGCATGTTCACCACAAGTACGTGTTGTTAATGCAGACTTGATTTCTTGCAAAAAGGTATCTATTTGGTGTTTGAACATATTAACGCCTGTTTTATTGCCGGAAAGGGTAAAATGTATTCTTATTTTTCATACTTGTGTAGTGAGTCATAGGAGGCAACACACGTTTATTCTACACTTTTAACACTTGTTCATACACGGGATAAGTATACACGGGTCAGAGCAGCCGGCACGCTGCCTGACCCATGACGCCGGAGAGGAAGACGAAGCTCGTTGGGTTCCATTCCACCAACAGCAGCCCTTATCCAGCCTCGGGACTTCCCTTTTATGCCCCCCGGCGTGGCCTGGCTCCGCCCTCGGCCACGCCCCCTTCTGGAACCGACTAGAAGGTTCTGGGCCACCTTCCACGTGTCCCCTGCCTGGCTCCGCCCTTGGCTACGCCCCCTTCTGGAACCCACCAGAAGGTTCTGGGCTACACCTCATGTGTCCCCTCAGTCGCCTTTGCCCCACATCCTTTACCCCGGCCTATCATGTGCTCCACCAGCTGGCCGGGGTGCCACGGCCTCATATGCCCCCTTCTGCCGGCAGCCAGCGCCACGCACCCGAGTGACCCACTCCGTGGCATTGCATGCTCTGCTGGCAGAACGGCTGCTACACCCTGCTCTGCCGGCAGGTCGGCCGTTACTCGCACATTCCCTCTCTCTGTCAGTAAGCAGCGCTACGTGCCGTAGTGACCCATTCTATGTCACTACACTTGTTTGTATTGTCTGTCTGGTCTATTCTGTCTTAATTTATACTGTCATGTCTCATTAGTTCTGTCTAGTTAATTCCAGCCATTATGCATCACATATCTGAGCACACTCGCTGTCACGTGGTCACAAACAGATGGCTTATGATTATCACCAATTTATGTTTCGCTCACATCCTCAGAAAGTGTGTTAAATGCTTATTCCCTGATGATAGTTTAATTTACATTTCAGTGATTTAAAAATATGTTAGACTGAATTTTTTCTAAATATCTTGTTGTTAGAACTTGCATGGAGTTTGGATGACATTTCCTGAGTTCATTGCCTTTTCACCATCACACAAACTCCGGTCATCCTCGCAGCGGCTTTTGGCTAACCTTCTAATAAAGACGGTCACTGCATTGCGCGCTTTTAGATGCGCTTCTGCGTCTGTCTGGAACGCTCTTCCTTCCGATATTAGCAAGACACTTGGAGATATGCACTTTTAAATCTAGATTGAAAACTCATTTCTTTAGAACTGATTTTTGTGTTTAGTTTGTTGTCCTTCCCCCACACCTCCAATTAGCATGGTTGGCTACGTGCAGTACGAAAGAAGTTCAACATACATACATACGTAGCCTACAAAGGCTAGGAATAATGGCGGCTTGAAACCCCCAGTCAATTTCTGCTCAGTGAGAGGTAATTCTTTCTCTTCTTCTGCCGTTGCAATATTAAACACCCTCCAGCCATCCATGTTGTTAACTCCCTGCCTGTCTTGAAATCCAGGCTCAAAACCTTCCTCTTGTCTTCTGCCGCTATCTCTTCTATGGTATATATAATAAGGATATACTGTATATGTTACCATCTCCATTATGCGCATGCCAGACTGTTTTTGGTACATCGTCTTGAGAAGCAGTTGTATTTAGGTGCAATATAATGCAATTTGTATTGTACGGTGAGCGTATGTTTGGTTGTGCATGTATTTACACGTGTGGGGAGCGGTAGTGGAGCGGTTAGTGTGCCGCACTATGAATCCGGGCACCTGAGTTTGATTCCCGCTCACGGGCAACAACAGTGGTGATTATCTGAACCGGTCCTGGGCCTTCCCTAGGTCGACTCAGCCTCGAATAAGTACTGTGCCAGCCCTCATAGGTGCTTGCTAACAGCACTTGCCCCAACAATCTGTTAAGGCTATACAGGGAATCTTTGTCTTTGTATGCACACGTGTGGTGTGCCAATGCTTGTGTGTGCATTTACTCGCCAGATTATTGTCAAAAAGAAACAAGATTTCATCGGGCTGTCGGGATCATCCACCCTCTCCAGCCGACTCGTTGCCTCCCAGGACCAATCCTTTCTCCCACCCACGGTAAGTACACCACGGTCATCACGGGCAGCACAACCTCGACACTAGAAGCTGTTTACCCGCTACGTTGTTTTTTTTAAGTCTCTTAAAAGAGACTGCTGGTCTTATGTATCTCTGACCTTTTTTCTGGAATAAACGCACTTTATTGTACAAGCAAATATAAGCAGAACTCCATTCTGTCTCTCCACATGTACATTAAAATATGTTTTAGCCTATTAGATTATTGGCTTTCTGGACCAATATCATCAAGTGGCAATTATTTAAGCAAGCACGTTCTTCGGCTGGTTTCGATCTTCATTGGCAGTCGGGACTTGTTTAACAATTACTTTTGAATTCCCAGATGTTAAATTTCGATTTAAAGCTTTCGTGACTGCAGGGATTCATCTTCTTGGTTCTTTCGGTAAAGTCACGTAGAATTGAAATAAAATAATAAAATAAAAATTATCACGACGTTTCAGCCACAACACAAGTAGCCTTCCTCAGGTGAAGAGACAGAACTGTCGGGACGACAGCGCTTCAGTGAACACAGCCAAGCTTTGGCCGTGTCTTTTAAGCTGGGTGGGAGTAGCAGAGCGCCTTGACCAAGGAGTTTACATATCAACAGAAGAATTTAGCATTCAAGTAGCTATGTTAATGTGTTGGATTAGCATGATGTTAAAGTCAGAAATTAGCATGTAACTGGGGGACTAGCATGATGTTAGTGTGACACAATCAACACAACAATCTGTCAACAATATTGTTGTACAAGATCGTTATTTTTATTTAAAAAGTCACGTGATCAGGCACATAGGTTTAGCGACTAAAGGCATTTAATTCCTCTTGGACTCGATACTATAAATTGGTAGGGTGCATTGACCCATGCTGATTTCAGCTGTGTTTTGCTATTGGCATGGAGTGATGGTCCAGTGGCGACACTGCGATATTAACTCTGTGACCCACGTTAGTTTCGCGATCACGGCTAACATCAGTGGAGAACGATTGAACACAGCAAGGGGGAGTTTGGAGTTTTCCACATCTAACAAATTCCTTGTTCTCGCCGAGCGTAGTCGGAGCTGGGGGAGCTGGACACGTGGCCCGAGGGGAGGAATGCCTGGGAGGAGGAAGGAGACGCTAGTTGGGAGGCGGACGAGGTGTTGAGGTGAGCGCGCACTGCCCCTGCACACACGAACACACGCAAGTAATGGATTTGGCTTCCCTGTTTGGCCACACAGGGTATGTGTCTTATAGGAGTAGAGAATTTGAAGCGCCCCACGGTGTGTAGTGCTGTCCCCAACTATAGTTCACTCAATCATTCTGCTATGAAGAAGAACCCTGCTGCAGGGGACCCCCAGTGACAGCTGTCCCTGTAAGACACAAGGTGAACACAGCACCAGCCAGCAAGTGGACATTAATCTGCCAGTAGGAGGTCAAAGGTCATACATTGTCCTTGGTCCCATAGTTCCCTGGTTACTGCTGGTCAGAATGATCCCTTATTCAACTTTATATCATGAAAATGAGTTGCGTAAGTGCTCTGTCTGGCAGACACCCAAATGTAGCTTCTCATCATGTAGATCGGGAGCTTTCAATGTAACATGCACCCCGTTTCAGCCGTTAACACCAACCTTTGCCATCACCGCCCGCCCTTGCAGGCAGCAGAGGCAAATGGAGAGGGAACGCCGCACAGCTGAGCAGCTTCGGAAGAAGGTGGAGAAGGACATCCTGAGAGCCCAACGGAAGGAGCACGGGAAGATCGCAGTGAAGCTCTCCTGACCTTCCCGCACACACGCACGCGCGCGCGCTCGCTCGTACATGCAGTCGTATGTGCACACCGTGGCAGGGACTGTCGAGATTACAATTGCGCTGTCATCAAGAGCCAAATTCTCCCGCAGTTCCCCTAGACCAGTGATGTGCAACCCAGACGAGTTAGTGGGCCACATGAGCGGCCCTCCTTCACCTCGGTGGGCCGCGAGCTTGACATCGTGCTTGTGCACTGATCATGACCCCGTGCATAACCCTAGAAACACTTAGACCAGGCCACCACCGAGGGGCCGCACGGGACGCATGCCGCCCGCGGGCTGCAGGTTGCCCACCACTGCCCTAGACCCTCGTAGTTTATTCCCAAGCGATCGAGACACCTGGTTTTTGCAAGCAGCTGGCCTCTGGCCCGGCGAATAGTGTGGGAGTTTTCGGGGGAGGTGGGCAGGGGGTAATGCCGAGTGAGTGGAGGTCGCACAAACACTGTTTTCTGTCTACGAGTTCCTGCCGTTGATGGGAAAATTTAAAATCCCGCCGCTTCCTCCCCTCGGCGTTCAAGCACATGGTACAATTTTAATGCGGCTTCACACGGAGTGTTAAAAACACACAATTCCATTTGCCCGTGTCGGAGCACTGAGCCAGCACCATAGAGATCTTCGGATCCTTGATTGCAATTTCTCGGTGTATCGAATTGTGATTTGTGTAGCTTACGAAAACTTAACAGGCTTAAACCCACAATTGTATCTCTGATGGTCCATTTTAGTAAAACCACAGTCCATGCACCTCCTCAAAGGAGCAAAATCTTTCATATTTGCCATTCTTCTGTCGTTGCGCAGCACAGCGAGAGTCCGTACTGGAGGTGGTACAGTCCAATTGGACAGCGTGGATAAGGGAGACAATCCATCTATAACCCCGCTGTGCTGGGAAATTGCCGACAAATCTGTGCTCTCATGCATAGGATTAGCTCAGCGGACTGTTCCATTTGTCTGTAAGGGGTGGACTGAAAGAGGGGTTCTTGTTTAAATGAGACGGCGTTGTAAAAAGGGGATGCGGTAATTGTGAATATTATTTAATTGTAGGTTAACATTCACGTGCGTGACATTTTTAGAAATTATAGGTATTTTCATTTTACACTGCAGGCCACATCGACCCCTACCAGCCTCAAGTGTCCATGGGCCACACATCAGTGAAATAGATTTCTAAATTGAAAACTCATTCCTTTTGAACTGCTCTTTGTGTTGAGTTTGTTGTCCTTCCCCGGCACCTCCGATTAGCACAGTTGGCTACGTATGGTGCGAAAGAAGTTCAACATACAAACATACAATGGGAGTCAACAGTTTGATTCCCCCTACAGGCAGATTTTGACAATTGCTTTGGTATGCTAACCAAAGAATGCCACCGGCTGTAAATAATAATGTCATTTATTAGCCTTGGAAAGACAAAGGGAGTCAATACTTTTTCATAAAAGTGCTGCTTTGCTGTTTGGCCAATTCCTCATGGCGTATTTTACATATACATTAGAAACTGGAGTGCTTAAGAGAAAACCCCCATGTACAAGGAGATAACACACAATACTAGCCAATAGGCTGCTTTCCAGCGGACTATTGTAAGCCAGTGCCTCGAGTTACACCTTATGCGCGCCAAAAAAAGATTAAACGTATAACTTGCATCAGTTAAAATCGATTATTACGATACACGCATCATATCATGAGTGATAGAATCGATTATGATTTTTGCAAATTATATCCGATGTTGTGCTGTTACATTTAGCGTAATGGGCTAAAGAAAAACTACATATGAGGCAGAACGAACGAGACGCAATTATGGGCGAGACGAAATAAAATCGATTCTTGAATTGAATCGTGACCTGAAGCAATCGTGGGGGGTTGGGGCTAGGTGAATCGTTTAGATGCCCAAACGTCGTGATACGTGATGTTCTTACCCGACCACAGCGCACGGGACATCCCCAAAAGTAATGCCTCATTCATTTCCCAACAACCTATTGAAGTGAAAGACAACAGGTCAAATCGTATCAACGTCTGTCAAACGGCAGAAGCCTTGCTCGATTGTGACAGTGCCAAACCACATAACGAACCCAAGAACATCGGCAGACCGTTAGACAGGTCGGGTCAGCTGCCCTGCCTCCCCCCACCGTCCATCACAATTCCGGTCTGTTCATCCCTCTTGAACGACAGCTTATGTGCACACCGTTTTTTTTTAAAATGCCACCGTCTCTGGAAGGGCGTGGTTCACGAGTGGCTACAAGATGCCAACGAATCCCTTTCTCGTGGTGGATGCCAGCCTGGTTGCTTTGCACATTGACTCAAGTGCAGAGAGAATGGTAGAGGCTGTGCTGAGCAAATAACCAGATGTTCGTGGCCTTTCCCAAAAGCGAAAATCTAACGCGTGTTCGTTAAACAACCACGGAGCATCGCGTTTCAGTACGGACGTAATCATGCGTCGATTTGTGGATTAATATGGATTATTTAAGCTCAAAAGATGTATGCATATAACTGCAGGTGTAAGACTCATGTTTTTGTTTTAGATGTTCTAAATAAGGGTTTATTGCGATTCCTGCAACCACGAGAGGCCACTACTTTCGCAAAAAATATGAAAAGGAATAACGTTTTGAATTGTATTGCCATCTTAAGTTGCGACAATTCACCAAATCTTTCGACCTGTATTTTAGAGGCATCTTTCCTTGATGGAATCTACTGAGGTTTTGGTAGGGGTCTTTAGGGCCTTAAGTCTACATTTCAGACACCCTTTCAGAATAATAGCCTGGTTAGTGAAAGGAGGTAATTACCTATTTTTCACGACGATATACCAGATGACTTCAGTTTGAGTTGGGATGGCAATTGGTGATTAAATGGTGATTCATTATTGAGAACTGGTCCAAATGAAACGTGTGCGTTTTTACTCGTGTGTGCATGCAGAGTTTGTTGGTCTGTGATGGATTTTGGTTTGCTTCCAGCTGGAGTGCAGGTGGCACATGTGAGTAAATTATTACCATCATCATCATTGATGACTTAAAATCATTAATGCTGACGCCAATCGCCAGTGACTGCCAACACCACCACCACAAACCAAGGTCATCTCCATCACTGCTTACCATCACCAACATCACTAATCCGCATTACCACCACTACATCAACTAGGCATGTAATCATTAACACCTGTGTTAAATCAATGATTTTATTGTGATACCAGGTTATGATTCGATTCAATAATCCATTTTCTTTAGTGTTTTTTACCATCTCATTTGTGTTGTTTTGATTTGTTCGGTCTCATGTTCCATCTTGTTCATTCCACGATATATAAATGTCACTTTAGAATATGTGTATAATTATAATTTTTACTTCAAGCTTTCGTGACTGCAGGAATTCATACTCTTTGGGTTTTTCGGTAAAGTGACGTAGATAGAAAAATAATAATAAAAAATCACGATGTTTCGATCGCAACACAAGCAATCGTCCTCAGGTGAACAAAAAATATAGCAAGAGAGCTGCTGAAGCAGCAGGGTGTTATATAGGCCTGAGATGGGTGCAGCCCAAGGGCAAGTGGGCGGGGTTAGAGAAGGAGGATCGAGGGCACCCCAAAGCTGTTGGGCTGGCCATTGTATCGTGAGAGATTAGCATGTCAATGTAGCCACCACCACAATCAAAACTATCACCTTGCCATACATAGCAGGAGTTACCAAACATATTTCCAAAATCATGAGCAAACAAGATCCAGGTTCGATTCAACACACTACATAAAATTTGTGATCTGATCCCATCTGTGAAGGATGTGATCCCTGACATGCAATACCCCGGTGTCTACAAACTAAGCTGTGGCTGTGGCAGCAGTTACACTGGGGAAACTAAGCAACGTTTCGGACCGTGTTCGTGAACATAAGGAAGATCTGAAACACGGTAGGACCAATACCTCAGCCGTGGATGATCATTGTTTTAACGCTGTAGGCACACACGAAATTGATTTCTCCAAGACGAAGGTACTCTGCAAACCTACTGGCTATCAACAAAGATTTGTTCATGAAGCCATCCAGATATATAAACAGACAATTTCAGCCGAGAAGATGGGGACAAACTGAGCAATCATTGGAAGGACGTTATTAACCAGTTTAAATAATAACTGGCTGTGATGTTTCCATCCTACCTGCCGATGTTAGCAGTTATTTCCGACTCTCCGAGTTGCATTCCTAGATGTGGCGGTGGCTACATTGACATGCTAATATCTCACGATACAATGGCCAGCCAAACAGCTTTGGGGTGCCCTCGATCTTCCTTCTCTAACCCCGCCCACTTACCATTGGGCTGCACCCATCTCAGGCCTATGTAACACCCTGCTTCAGCAACTCTCTTGCTATATATTTTTTCACCTGAGGACGATTGCTTGTGTTGCGTTAGAAACGTGATTTTTTTATTATTTTTATGTTTCTATCTACGTGACTTTCCCGAAAGACCCAAAGAGTACGTACAATTATGATTCATATATAATCGATTTGCACACACGTAATTTGATGCATATATCATGACGCTATGTATCAATATTAATCTACCATCACAACAACCACTGCCACCACCATCACTGACATCGCTATCATTAACCCCAAAATCATTGCCACCACCATTGCCAATCCTACAATCAGCACCAACACCAGCACCAGTACCGCCATTCATCACTGCTACTACCACCATCACTAACTGCGCAATCACAAACGCCACTACTGCCATCACTACCGCTTTACCAATACACCCATATCACAAAAAACTCACATTCGTTAATAACACAATTGGCCTTAAAAACAAGGAGTATGTAATAGGCGACGTTTCAGACAATGGTCCTTCAGCGGATAGGTAGTGTCATGTAACAGGTCACCCTTATTACAAGACACAGAGCGATTCTCATGATTAGGAAGCATCTTGTGCTGGATAATTATTTAAGATTCATGAAAATTGTACTGAATTACAGTATTCCTTCGTTATTCACGAAACTGCTATCCGTTATTTTGGCTATCTGCGAATCTGATCTGGAAATCTAAACGACTGCATCGAGTGAGAGAGAAAGAAAGTGATGAGACAGAATGTAATTAGAGAAAGTGATGCGATAAAGTGATGAAATAATGTTCAGGTATTCAACAGCTTATTTATTTATTTAAGGTACTTAATTTAAAAGATATGTTTTCCTAGGCCAATATGTTTGCGTGACATTTGCAATTCACGAGCATCTCTGGAACGTATTCCTCGCGAATAAGGAGGGAATACTGTAATTGCAAATGGTACATTTAGGTTTAACGGAGCAACATTGCCCAAATGAGATAGAAGAGATTGTTCTTGAATGACATTTCCACCATGAATATAGCACGTGTTCTGCCTGTCGCAAGAAAGGTGGGTTTAACAAGGATTCACATACCCTCCTGGTCATGAGCCCACACAATTCCGCCTCGTGAAACAACCAATACTCTCCTGAAACTTAGCCACGAGGCTCGGTACGACTATTTTAGGTCGTAAAATATTTAAAATTCCTAAAAAAAATGTACTCCAGTTTTATCCCAATTGTGTTATCGCTCTTTGTGTCACATGATAAATAATCCATTTGAAACTCTAGCAGAGCAATGCAATTCTTAGTAGTAGATAACGGCCTGTGGAAGTGTATATCACAGACCTACCTCTGAAATCCCTTCAGGTAACCTGTGTTCTACACAGTGGGGGGCAGCACTTTGGATTTGTCACGTAAAATGCCAATTAGTTACTACTTCAATCCATGGATTTACTCATCCAAGGATTTACTTTCCATGGATTTACTCTAACACACCAGTAGGCTGAAGTAGTAATTGACTGTGTCGGGTGGTGGAGGGTTACGACACATTAATACTTACGCGATCTAACCCAAAAAACCTTTATTATGAAGATGGTGTCTAGCCAATTGCCAAAAGTGGTCACTCGCTCGCCCGTGGCCCTTCGTAGCTTGACCCTCCACCCCATTGGCTGGGAGACCTCCTGCCCCCACCAGCGTGACTCACCAACACCGCAACAATGACAAGCGCACATCAACAACAACAACCGCCATTCGCCACTAAGTGGCGGTGACGTCACCACGACGCTTGTGCCAGGCTATGTGCACCTTGAGGCCACGTGAAGTGTCGAACGCCCGCTGGCAGTTGGTCACGGGGCAGACCCAGGTGCCACGGGTTGACTGAGATGACTGGCTGATGCACCACCTGTGCCCCCTACTGTGCCAACCTGCTGTGCTTTAGCCACCCGGAGTTCCGCTCGTTGTTGCGAGCGTCGCTCCTCCGTTGTTGTTGAAGGGCGACTGCCTCCAACTGCCCAATAGCGTCCTTCACGAGCCTCCTCCACAGAGGCCGATCTTGACACCGCTGGTACCAGTCATCGGCAAGTCCACTCAGCTCCACGTCCTCCTGTACCACATCACTCCATCTCTTCTCTAGCCCGTGCCGCGCCCGTTTAGCCCCCTCGATCCGGCCGAACAAAAGCTGTTTCGGCATGCGGTGGTTGGGCATGCGGGCTACATGACCCAGCCAACGCAGCCTTGCCTGCCGGAAGAGCTCACCGATGGGACCTTGCCCAGATCTTTCAAGGATTTGTGGGCTCCTCATACAATCCAGCCTGGTTAAACCCAGGATGGATCGTAGGCAGGCCAGCCTAAATGTTTCCAACCGGCGAAGATGCTCCATTAAGGGGGTCCACGTTTCGCAAACGTAGAGAAGGGAGGGAATGACCGTGGCCGAGAAGACCTGAAGCTTAGTGCGGAGCGACAGACCAGGTAGCTTCCACACAGCGTTACGTAACCGATGAAAATATATTGCCGCTCGACTGATTCGGAGCGAGACCTCTGCTGTTAAACGGTAGCTGGTCATAAGCACACTGCCCAGGTATGGGAAACTCTCCACTCTCTCCACAACTGCCCCATCACCGATTGGGAGTTGTGGGGGTGGAGTGTCCGATGGTACAAAATACCCAGGCAGGTGCTTAGTTTTGGTGGGGCTGATGGTAAGGCCCCACCTCTTAGTGGCACGCTCCAGTCTCAGCAGCAGCGTCTCTCAGGTAACAAGCTGAGATTAGGAGCACCCCTTTAAGAGTGTGCTCCTAATCTCAGCTCGTGACCTGTATAAATGCCACCTGGGAGCCAGAAATCTTTCTGATTGGAGGGGGTCAAATACTTATTTCCCTCATTTAAATGCAAATCAATTTATAACATTTTTGACATGCGTCTTTCTGGATTTTCTTGTTATTCTCACTGTTCAAATAAACCTACCATTAAAATTATAGACTGATCATTTCTTTGTCAGTGGGTAAACGTACAAAATCAGCAGGGGATCAAATACTTTTTTCCCTCACTGTACTTTTTGAGGCATAAGAAATTAGGAAATAACACTACCCAGGAACAAAAAAATGTTAGTGTTATAATTATCATTGACGTAAATAATAATTTGCGTCAGCATGAAAAATATAAGCCACGGAAAAAGTAATTTAAAACAAACTACACGAATGATTCTTTTATGTTCAGTTTCTTTACTCGATCAGAGAAATCAACGATTGGAGGTCACGCGCTCGTTCGCGCAACCGCGCTATGAGCGTCCCCTAGGTTGACTCGGCCTTAAATGGGTGCCTGCTACGGTGTGTAAGCAGCACTGGGGAGACAAAGGAGGCCTTCGTTAGGTGCTCACAACATCTGTCCCAACAGTCTGTTAAAGGCAACACGAGGGATATTTTCCGCGTGTGTGTTCACCTGTGTGCGGGAGCGGTAGTGTAGCGGTCAACGCGCTGCGATACAAACCCGGTGAACCGCGTTTTATTTCTCTCTCACGGCTAACACCACCGGTGAGGGTTATACGAACCGGTCCTGGACCTCTCCTAGGTAGACTCAGCCTCAAATGAGTACTTGACGCGGTAAAACATCGCCACTGGGGAGACAAAAGCGGCCGGGCGTGGTGCTAGTCACCCACCTAATTCTGTGCCGTACCGAACTTTAAAGGTGCTCGCTAATAGCACTTGCCCCAACAGTTTAAGGTGCTTGTAGTCAAACCAGCCAGCTCCGCGCTGCGACATTTGGCGCTACCGGGACACCTCAACATAATGCCCAAATGTTATTGCAATCTTAGGGTAGTCCAAACTCTCGGGGCATCAATTCGTCGATTTATACAACTCGAGGTGCACTTTTGAACCGCGTGCTTAAGGGTCGATTCATATACGCAATGAGGTTCAACGTGAACCCGACATTTTCACCAATGACCAAAAAGTATTTCTTGAAGCTTGTGACCCGGAACCCTGGCAATTATTGGAATCGCCGTGGGGTTCACAATAGCACCATACTTGTCAAAATAAAGAAACTCGGTTAGAAACATTAACATTTGACCAAGTAAACATCCGTTTGAACAAAAGCCACCATCAACTTTTTTTAATGGTGTCTTGTCTGGAAGGGGTGTTTCCGTGATGTCAAGGTACTCGCTGGTTAGATTCCATTTATTGGCGTGGCAGGGAAATTGCGAAGGTTACTAAAATCCACCTCCAACCACCCAGCAGTTTTAATGGGTACACCACAATACATTGGCAGGTTTTGCATGTGGTGGGGTAAAAAGTGGGTATTGCCCACCTCTTCCTAGACAGTCAGCATGGACGATGCCACATCCAAATGCCCTCTAGAGACATTACCATTATGGAGGCTCCAAGTCATCCATCCAAATATTACATAATTATCCCCATCTACAAGTTGGTATTGCAGTGTGGAACATAAGGGCCTGAAAAAATAAACTCAACTGTATACATTTTGATTTAAAGCTTTCGTAACTGCAGGGATTCATATTCCTGGTTCTTTCGGTAAAGTCACGTAGAAGGGAAACAATAAAATATATTTTTTTATATTTGTATTATTTTGTTTCCCTTCTACGTGACTTTACCGAAAGAACCAAGAATATCAACTGTATACACTTGTGATTAAAAGACGAGACCACGTAGCCTTCACCAGTGATTTTATTTATCAAGTGTACCATCTATCAACAAAACTGAACTGTCATTGTCCGTTTCGCCCAGTAAAAATACATTAACATTGTTGGTCTTTCAGTTTATGGGACAATAGTTCAGAACAGCACTTAATTTCTCAGTTGAAATGAAACTGTTTCAAAAGGTCGCAAAGGTCGATGGACCTTAATGATTGGCATTTTAAACACCGTTACCATATCCTTGGAGAGACATGGTTGTCCCAACGGACATCTTCCTGAAAATATTTTGGAATTCCAGCCATCCCTTTAAACAATCCCCGAACGGTCCTGGAGGAATACAGATTGTTAAATGCTCAGCCATGATCCGTCCACTGCTGGGATGGGTTCCACAAGCCCGAACCAGTCACACACGGTTTCACGATCCAACAATCTCGTTCCTGCATACGAACCGATCTCAATGCTTCGGCGGTGCACCTTCGATTAGCAACCGCTCCTCCGATTAACAAAGTCAGCTATGTACGGTGTGAAAAAAGTTCAACATACATAGCTTCATCTTACTCGGTGGATGTGCCTGTGTCGGGCGTGTTTCTCGGCTTGCCACTCCGTCGTTAGTCTACCATAGGTAATCATCCCTTAACGAAGAGTCCTGCAGAATTCCGCTTACTTCAACAATCATGTCTGACATGCATGTTCTATCCTTGTTTCACTTTGAATATGCATTGTAATATCACATGAATCTCCATAATTTTTTGACCTTTGCAGCTTGTTCCACTTTCTTCGTCAATGTCCGTGTTTCAGATTCCATGTCATAGCAAGTAATACACATCAATAGCTATTCTTAAGATGCATCGGGTTGTCAGGTTTCATGATCAAGTCGGGAAGTTTCTCTAAAGGACTCGAACCTGTTCTCACCCACTCAGATTTACTGTCACTGAATTTAAGCAAAGGCAGCTGAAACCAATGTGAGCAACAGAAATAAAAAAAGAATTGATCAATTTTAAGTATGTCAGAAGGGCACATCTGGGATAACACATTCGTATGTGTATACCTAGGACAGTTATTGAAAGCCGACCTGGATCAAACCAATGAAAAGTGGCAGACGAACAGCTTACTGTTTTTTCAAAACTGAACTCGTAAAAAAAATCTACTTACCAATGTGCTAAAGGTATTTCAATATGTGTACTGTATATTATCCATGATTACCTGCCGACACAGATCAGAGGCATGTCCATTGTCAAAGTGTCGAAGTAAAGGGATGGAGAGTTGCATGCATGGAATTACACGGATACAGGCAGAGACACGTGGATTAGAGAAAACACACGTTCATCAAAACACTTGGGCTTGCAGAATAAATGGGGTTGTGTAGGCACGTTCCGAGAACTGACGATGGCCCGTGGTTGAGACTAATGGCAAAGTGCAAGCTAAGCAATGAAACAGGTTTGTGCGGGGGAGCCAGATGGATTGTTGCTCCACACTATCGTGCGAGACGGAAGCGGCCTTGCGGCGAGGTCTTCATTCAACAATGGCTGATGACGACTGCTCCATAACGGGTGAAAATTGGAGCATTTCATTTCACCATCGCCATTTCTAATTGAGTCAATTTGGCAGAAGTCTCAAACGTCTCACAAGAATTACATTTGCACCAAAGGTCTCCTTAATGAAATTTCCCAACCACAAAAAAAACTCTTATTCATAAATATTGTGATGTTATTTAGTTGTTGGCCAGTCAAGGTTAATTCATAATAAAGGTTTTTGGGTTAGATCGCGTTTATTTATAAATGTGTCGTAACCCTCCACCACCCGACACGGCCAATCAGCAAAGAAAAGTGTCACGTTGACAAAAGACAAATAATTCACTACTTCAGCCCACCGGTGTGTTGAAGAGTTAATCCACATTTACAGTTTGAGTACGACGTTTCGCTGGTAAATACTTCCAGCATCGGGCAATTCGCCAGAATGGTAAAGCCCTCGCTTGCTCCCGGTTTTATATAGAGCAGAAGAGTGACGTCATCACTTAACTCATCAGGTGCAGTGATTAGAGGCGGAGGGAGGGGTAATGTAATTATATAATCGATTAGTAATCAGTCATTGGTTATGATTAGTAATGAGTTGTAGATTAGTAATTCTTTAAATCAAAATGTAATGTGTATTATTTAATAATACGCTTCCAGGCCGCACTGAGCCGGTAGCTGTCAGAGCGATTAAAGTATTTACCAGCGAAACGTCGTACTCAAACTGTAAATGTGGATTAACTCTTCAACACACCGGTGGGCTGAAGTAGTGAATTATTTGTCTTTTGTCAACGTGACACTTTTCTTTGCTGATTGGCCGTGTCGGGTGGTGGAGGGTTACGACACATTTATAAATAAACGCGATCTAACCCAAAAACCTTTATTATGAATAATATTGGTCGCGAAAGCCTACGTGTTAAACAGTCAAGGTTAAATCTACACATTTTTAGTTTTAGAAAAAAGTTGACGGACGATAGAAACATACCTTATTTGTTTCAAGGTATGCCCCCTGATACGCGTACACATTCTTCCCATGGGTGCTGGAACAATCGTAATGCCAGAAGCATGGGAGTCTTTAAATAAACACAGTTACCATCATCACGTATGCCTCGTGTTAATTTTTAAATATGTTGCACTGGTTAATAAAACACATCTGTGTGAGATATGCATCACCAAACTATAGCCAACTTCTGGTTTGACACGTTTCCTTCGTAAACACAATCACTGCTGTCCCACAGCACAACATCTCCATCGTGAAAATACCCACACTGCTTTGCACATCTGTGCCGCATTCGCACACGAGGTTGAGCAAAACTTCATCCCTACTTTTACATGCAGGTTAACCTTTAAGGACTCCTCCTACATGTTATATTTTATCGAGTCAAGGCACAAGGAAAAGAAATGTCCTTCCGAAATTCCTATGGGTCTCAGAAAAAAAAAACACATTCATTACATCAAAGGGGAGTGACGCCAACATATCATTAACCGCAAACACCCAGTAGGTTTCTGGACTGCAAACCACAAGGTGGCACCTCTCAACTCTGAACAATGTTCGCTGTGCCCGTCATCCAGTAAAGAACGGGCATACCTCTTATAGCGCTGCCTCCTATGAACACCGTTTGTGCTGGGAGGAAAATTCCTGTGCGGCTCAGCCCATATATGGAAGTAGGCACGTCTTCGCCCATGCATGATCTTGTGAAACCTGAATCGAGGTGTCCAATTTATATCGATGCTGGTCATAGTCGATTCGTCAGCAACGTCAGAGTATCGATTAATGGAGGATTAATAATTGCATCCATTCATTGGCGATCAATGCATCGAGTGATCCCATTGTTTAGTACTGTACTCTATAGCTTCCCACGGAATGTCTTCATGGCAGACGGTGGTTAATCTTACGCAACCTCCGACCGAATGTTCCGGTGAGTACATAAACTTATCGAATTTTTTAATGTCATTATCATTCAAATAATGCGTTAATACATTTAGCATGTGTACAGTATAATTAAGGCTATTACCGATACCTTAATGAAGCACTCGTACGGCTTATAGGTAAAAAAAATAGCGGTCAGGAACGCATCTCAATTGGAACCATGTTATAATGACCTTCCACAGCGCTGTTTCATATAGCGCTGTTTACCAAGAACATATGAGCGCTATAGGAGGTATGCCTGTATACTTAACTTGACGCCAGAGATGCACCAAGGCAGAGTTTTAAGTGCGAGACCAAAATTGGTGACCGGATTTGTTGACATGCATACAATTGTTGGCGACTAGGATGATACCCTCAAAACACAATACAATAGTAATATATATACAGTACGTTATAAACACGCACAGACGCTTAGATACAGAAGCCCGTTGAGATACAACGGTCTAAATAAAAGACTTGAGGGGCGAAGGAGGGTTTCGTACAATTAAGTTGTTCGAGAAAAATAACGGTTGGGAGGGGGCGTCTTTGTTTCCCGGATTATCAAGTCAAAGGTCATTTTTTAATAATTCGGACATCGTTTGTATACACCGAATCGCACGGTGAAAAATAAGAACATACATAAGCTTTCACAGGACACCTCATTCATTGAAATTGGTCGTCTCCGAGGAGCTCTGCGGACAAATATTTACATATTAACCAGTTCGAGAGGTTACCGAATGTTATCCATGGCTGGGAATCAAACCCAAGTGGCAGAGTTGATAGCACATTGCACACAAAAAAGCACTGTACCACACACACACACACAGGTCCCACACATGCGAGGAAATATAACATTCACAGAATCTTCAAGTATGTGCTTGCATTATCCTCGTGCTACTGGCAATAACAGTATCGGGCATCCAACATCTGCAGGATGAGAGTCCCCCCCCACCACACCCCCTTTTAAAACTTCTCAAAAAGTTCCATTCCAAATCGCAAGAGTTCAACAACAACGCAGCTTCCGGCCGAGATCATTTGAACGGGGAACATTTTGCAGAAATGACATGGAAACACTTCTTGGGTGCGAGGGGGATTGTGTGGAGTGACGATGTTGGGCACATTACCCATCATGGTTATTTCTACAACTCAATTTCCAGTCCTACCCAAGGACCAGGACATGCCAACGTGCCATTTTGTACTATTTGAGATGGTAGGTTGGTTCAAAGGGTCTTTATGATCCTGTGCATCATATATGTCAGAATGATAATGCAAAGATAAGGGAGGCACGCGAAGCAGTGGCGCAGTAGTTCCCACACTGGACTGAACTCAGCGATCTTAGATCCATTCCCGGCCATGGCTAATATCAGTGGCTAGTGATATCCGAAACGGTCCGGGGTACCCCCACCTCCACCAACCTCACCGTCTTCCCTCCCCCGTACTGAACCAACCAGGCTGGTCAAGTTCGGTTAACTCCCATCGCCTACACGGCATCAGGAGGTAAAGAGGGGAGGGGGGAAAAAAATCTGGCAAAATGAATACTTTGGAGTTGTTATATACAACTTGTATTAATTAGCAGAATGTATTGGTATTTTACGGTTAGTAAACGTTAGAAGTTTATATGGCAATAAAAAAACAACGTACCAAACAAAATCAGCAGACTGAGGTTTAAAATGTCCCGATCCTTGGATCCAATTGGAAATTGAGCCGTTTGTCAACCTCTCCTCACTTCGGTGGGTTCTAGGGACTACTTAAGCGATCACAACGGTGGGAACATCTCATCTTCCCCTTGCTGTTATCAAACAACTCGCTCATCCACCATGATGCACTCGTTTTGCCAGGACAGCAAGTCAAGGCTTCACAGAAGGGCACTGCAGCGAGATGTTGGGCCAATGCCATTATTGAGCATTTGGTATGAAAGGAAACCACAGGACCCAGAAATCAAAACCCAACCACTAATGGAAGGGGACAACACTCCACACAGACAGATTCAGGAATCCATTATTGGACTGCAATGTCCTTGCCACCTCACAGTTTAAGCCTACGACAACCAAGTTTTCTCAGGCACTCTCTCAACCAAGTACTCACCGGGCAGCCATACCCTATGCTTAACATCCAAATTTTGGCAGGTTCAGGTACATTCAGGAGGATTCGGTCAAACGTAATTCTCATCATTGAAGGCCTGCTTAACATCCAGCAAGTTCACCGCACCTCCGATTAGCATGGTTGGCTACGTACGGCGCAAAAGAAGTTCAACGTACATGCACTTGCCATGCTCCAGCTACATTTGTAACATGGTTTCGCAATCTTGCAGGATCGGGGACATTCGAGAGATTTGCTTAACAGCAAACACTGAACCTACCGTTGGGGACTGTGACTCGCCGTCATGACTAAAGGTGGACCCACACTTTAGCGGTCAGTTGCATGCAACAGAACCGCTTGTACATGGACCATCTCTGCAACTGGTTGCGAGTCGTTGCATAACCGGTTGCTTAACTAGACTACTTTGAAGTGACCTGCTCAAGTGAGTTGGTTGCGCAACTAAATCCATATCGGGTGTGGACCTGCATACAGAGGAGACAGCTACCGAACCCAGGTTTCTGTCGGGAATTGCTACTGCCTGGATTTAGATTCAGATTCCTCCCGCGGCTCTAATTTCTCAGAGTCATTTGGCTCCCTGCGAGCTCCGCGCAGTCCAGACATCCCCAGGACACAGCACAAGCGCAGGAGGCCCATGAGGCCGCACGCCAGCGGCTGCCCGGGCCACGTGAATCCTCCGGCGATCCACCGCCATGCGCCATCGCCACCTTGCGCCCGGCAGGCCAGCCACACGACCAACCCCGGCAGCATGGGGCCTCCAGCCGCCAGCCAGTCCAGTGCTACCCAGCGGCTCCACTCGGAGGCTGGCCGTCGGTAAAGGGAAACCACGGAAGCCTCGCGATCAGTGCTCGCGAGTCTCACGAGCGACGTCTCGGACCGGTCGTCAGAGCAGTTTGACCGATCGGCAGAACTTGAAGATGATGCCATCACCAGTGATGTTGGTGGTGGTTGTGCCGATTGAGATGAAGCGTCCCCCCCTTCTCTACGGACGACCTCGTTTAGAGTTGAGGTCCCCCGCACGGGAACTGCCGCGCTTGCGTGGATGCTGCCATCACTGTCGGCACTGCGGCCTCCGCGTTTCAGCACAGCCGACAATGTCTCTCGGCCTCCACTCGGCATCAAAAAGTCCGATCCAAATGCTTCGTTATTGAAGGCCTGCTTAACATCCTGTGTGCAGTCCACCGACAGCTGCTGGATTGGCACCATCCCAGTGGGATCTGGTTCAAGGTGCCCAGTGACTGTGGCCTGCATGCAACATTCCATGTCATCATCCTCCTCAGGCTTTTCTTTCTCCACAGTGATGTTTGAAGAGAGGATCTGTTCAACATCTGCAGTCTGTTGAAAGGTGGATACCTGCTCATCTTGGGTATCAAGATGAACATGGATCTGTTTAGCGACAGCCTCCGTGTTCTTTCTGTTATCTTCCTGAACATCCCACGTATCCCTCTCAATGCCTTCCTCAATGTTCTCCTTTTGTTCACGGTCCCGAGCGTCCTCCATCACCTTCCCCTTCTCAACATTCACAGCGGTCTCAACGATAGCTTCGCCTTTCTCAAAATCGTTGGCCTTGTCCTTCTCAATGCCACAAGTGGCAATATCCATGTAATTGTCTTTGTCCTCAAGGTTATTTTGAGCCTTCTCAGCATCACAGGTGGTCTCACCAATATCAGCAGCACCCTTGTCCACGACTTCACACGGTTCAATATTTTCTTCAGCCTTCTCAAGACTAGTAACGTCTTTCTCAAAGTCTTCATCCTCAAAGTTGGTAGTGTTGTCCTCAACATTATCAAAGTCTGTGGTGTCTTCCTCAACGTCTCGACTGTCGTCTTCAAATTCTGCAGTGTCCACAATGTCCTCAGCATTCCATTTAGAGTTCTCACTACCACAATCGGTCTCAATGATTTTAAATCCTGCAGCGTCCTTCTCAATGTTGTCATTGTTCTTTTCCTGGTCTGTGGCACCTTCCTCAGTATCCTGACAATTTATCTCAATGCTCTTGATGTTGTTCTCAAAGTATTCGCAGTCCCTCTCAAACTCCGTGGTGTGGTCTTGAAAAGCTGCAGCATCCCTCTTTATGTCCTTAATCACGTGGCGTTTCTCAATGTCAGAGGCATCATTCTCATTTACCTCAACATTCGTGGCGTCCTCCCCAATTTCCTCATTTCTACTTGCACCCTTTTCAACCACCAATCGGTCATCCCCATCGGCTTCCTCAACATCCCTCGTGTGTCTCTCAACCACCAATCGGTCATCCCCATCGGCTTCCTCAACATCCCTCGTGCGTCTCTCAACCACCAATCGGTCATCCCCATCGGCTTCCTCAACATCCCTCGTGTGTCTCTCAACCACCAATCGGTCATCCCCATCGGCTTCCTCAACATCCGTCGTGCACCTTTTAACCACCAATCGGTCATCCCCATCGGCTTCCTCAACATCCCTCGTGTGTCTCTCAACCACCAATCGGTCATCCCCATCGGCTTCCTCAACATCCCTCGTGTGTCTCTCAACCACCAATCGGTCATCCCCATCGGCTTCCTCAACATCCCTCGTGTGTCTCTCAACCACCAATCGGTCATCCCCATCGGCTTCCTCAACATCCCTCGTGCACCTTTCAACCACCAATCGGTCATCCCCATCGGCTTCCTCAACATCCCTCGTGCGTCTCTCAACCACCAATCGGTCATCCCCATTGGCTTCCTCAACATCCCTCGTGCACCTTTCAATGCCAAACGCATCCTCGCCATTGTCACGATCCATCTCAATGTGGCCAATATCCTTCGCTTGCATCGCGTCGAGCGGGCCGTGGCTGGTGGACGTCGCCTGTCCGCACGCAACCGAGGGGCGTCCGACGGGCCGTTTCTCCTGCAGGGATCTTAACGGCAACGTGCATGCCTCCCGAACCAGCCACAACGCTTGTTTGATCAAGCGACGGGTCACGCTTCCGTTTTGCCACTTCGCGCAACTCGCACGAGGCGCCTCCATCGCTCGGCCCTCAATCAGCTTCATCATAGTCTTATAGGAACAGTCAGATTGGCCAGGCTTCTTCAGAATGAGCGACAGGTAAGCGGGTGAAGATTCAAGAGGGGGTAAATCAATAGGGCTTCGAGGTTGTATTTCTCCAATCTCTCCATCGGCAAGGTTTTCGCTTAAGCATGCATGTGAAAATTTTAACTCCTCGTCACCATCTGCCACCATCATGGCCACCAGAAGAACCTTAACATCAACAGGTGCCAGCAAGAGCGACCCAACTTTGGCGATCGCACCGTTCCTTGCGCCATTGGCAGAAATCTTCCCCCTGGGTCGCCAGCTTCCACTTACTCCATCTTCTCCACAGCCGCCCATCGGTTTAAAGGTAGATCTTGTAAGGTCCACCTCTTCGAACACTCCAACACCTCCTCCGCGAGTGTCGAGACGGTGACACTCGTCCCCGCACAGGAGTACAAGGTCGCGCCCTTTTCCTTGAAAGCGATGGCAGGTCTCTTCTCCTCCCATTGTGTGGTGGCGTTCACTGCCTGCTGAACGTCCATCGCCACACTTGCGCTCGCCCCCGCAGATCCCACCGGGGCAAAGATATCCAGCACGACTCTGCATCGCGCCTCCTTCCACACGGGTTTCATCCCCACCACTTCCACCGGTCGCGTCACGAAAATGGGTGCCACAGCAATGACGGCACCCACAGTGGTGGCAGCCGCAGCTGCTGCAGCAGCAGCTGTGGCGACAGCAGGGAGATATTTGGCGGCGACGTTCCTGGACGAGCTCGCTGGAGTGAGAGGCCCGCCAGCGAGCGGCCCGGCTGATGGAAGAGATGTCCAGCGGTGGCTCGGGGCTTGTCAGCAGGTCGTGGACGGTCTTGCCGAGTCGAGCCAGCTCGCCTCGTGCCGCTGACAGGATGAGCTCGGCCTCCGTGTGCTGGGTCACCTCCTGCGCGCGCTTCTCCTGCAGCAGACACAGCTGCTGCTTCAGCTGTTGCAGCTGCTGATTCCTGGGGAGGTGTGGGGCAGTGGAGAGGGGAGGATAGAGAAGGGGGACAAGGCAGGTTGCTGGCGACATCGCCAAACGTAGGCGATAAATCTCTGGACTGCTTCAAGGGCCTCCCTTTAGTTGACTCGGACTTAAATGAGTACCTGGTGCAGTATGTAAACATCAGCTCTGGGGAAACAAAGACGGCCTGGCGTGATATTTGCCAAAACAGCCGCTTGTGTGCCATTCCAGCCTTAGTACTTCAGAATCTTTATTTAGACTGGAGGGTATCCGATGACCTATGAAGCTCTTTTTCACAGATGTCCTGTCGGGGTGGGTCAGCAAGTTTAGTACTTTTTCGCTAACCAAGTGTTTGGCTGTATGGGGGATCTTTGTCTGTCAACACGTACAAGGTATGTATGTAGGCATGTTTAACTTCATCTTCTTGGTTCTTTCGGTAAAGTCACGTAGAATGGAAATTTTATTTTATTATGTGTTATTTTTATTATTTTATTTCCATTCTACGTGACTTTACTGAAAGAACCAAGAAGATGAATCCCTGCAGTCACGAAAGCTTTAAATCGAAAAATGTTTAACTTCTTTCGCACCTTATGTAGCCAACCGTGCTAACTTGAGGTGCGGGGGAAGAACTAAAAACAAAAAGCATTTCTAAACAAATGACTCTTCAATCTAGATTTGACAGTCCATAGTACCAGCGGCTTCCTCATATTGGAAGAAAATTCCAGATGGCTGCAGAAGCATATCTGATAGCACGCAATGCGGCGGACCATCTGTTTTTTGATGGCCAGCCAAAAGGCGCCTCTGCGAGGATGACCGAGTTCGCGTGAACAAGGCAACGGTGCCCACGGTATTGAGAACACATCGTACCTGTCGTCCAGGTGTGCGTGCGCGTCCCGCAGCGAAGCGCGCAGCTCCCGGATGGTCCGCTCGCGCTGCTGCAGTGGCGTCAGTTGTGGAGCGACCACGCCACATCGCCCCTCTCCTCCGCGGCTACTCGCACCCTCGACTGTGCTGCAACCCCAACACAGGCGAGACAGTGTACGCGTGCAGGAGAGGCACCAGGCGGGCGAGTGTACGCGCGTGGGGAGCGGTAGTGTAGCGGTTACCGCGTTGCGCTACGAACCCGGTGACCAGAGTTCGATTCCCGCTCACGGCCAACACCAGTGACAATTATCTGAACTGGTCCTGGGTTTCCCGCTAGGTCGACTCGGCCTCAAATGAGTACCTGGTGCGGTGGTTAAACATCACCACAGGGGAGACGAAGGCAGCCGGGCGTGGCATTGGCCACCAATCCTCTCTTGTGCCGTGCCGGCCTTCATCACTTGCCCCAACAGCATAACAAAGCAATACAGGCAAGGAACAGTACTACACACGTGTATATAACAGGCGAGATGTTATCTTTGGAGGAATTCGATGAGCTATGAAGCTCTTTTTCACAGATGTCCAGTAGGGGCAGGTCAGCAAGTTACATTAACGAATGATACGAGTGCAACAAATAGAGAAACCGTAAGCTCCGCCCCCCTCTGCTTGGGAAGGGTTCTTTACCCCAAACTTCAGCCTACAGCTGTTTCGCACGTGTACATGTGTAATAAACGACTTCCACGACACGTTTTGAGACTTGCGTCCTTCTTTATTAGTTATGACTGCTCGGCTCCGCACTCTCTTTAGATGGTCACCCTCTCTCTCTCGCCGCATGCACGCGCTCTCTGCTCCTCCTCCCTTCCTCGCGCGGCTTCCCTCGCTCTCGCTTCCCAGCGCACCACTGGTCGATGGCGCGTTGGGAATCGGGAGAGCTTCGCCGCGGCTGCCACGTGGTCGGTGGCGGACGAGATGACGGGGATGCAGTCCGGACCCAGGCTTCCACACCGAACCCAAGAGTCCTCCTCCTGCCTCTCCTTATATCCTCCTTGGCGGCGCAAAGCCCCGCCTCTAACCACGCCACCTTCAGAACCTTTTAGGTGGTTCCCGCATGTACCCCTCAGCTCCGCCCATGAACTTTGGCCCAGATCGAACCCGTAGCCCCGATTGGTTATGACCGATGTGGAAATGCCTATGCAGCCCTCCATATATCGGTGTGCCCTCTCATTACACATGTGTATTGACATGGAATGTGTCATTGTGGCGCATAGCGCTGGTTACTGGCACAGAAGGGGGTCGGAGGTGTAGTCACCCTGTCTGCCAGCAGGATGTGATGAGCCAGAGAGAGGGATGTGAGGCAGGGGGGGGATAGAGGGGGTACGTGTGGTAAAGCCCGGGAACCTTCTCGTGGGTTCTAGAAGGAAGGCGTGGCCGAAGGCAGAGCGAGGCCACGCTGGGTGTATAAAGGAAAAACCCCGAGCGAGGGTTCAGGGCTGTTCTTGTGGAGTGGAACCGTCGTGCTGCTGGAGTCCTCGTCAACGTCTTCACCTCATCGGCGTTGTTGGTCAGGCAGCCAGTTAGCTGTCCTGACCATAGTATAGTAGTTACCTCTCGTACCTGTGAAGGCTATATATTAAATATAGTGCCTCCTACTCGAGTGTCTCCGAGTGATTCACTAAACATGTACAGACCCCTTGGTCAATCCCACTGCTGTAACCAGGGTCGTGGGCGTCAACGTACCGTCCATTATTGCCGTCACCTTTGCCCAGCCGTGACCCGGAAGCACCGTTGGCGGTGCTGAGCAAGCAGTAGGTACCCGCGCGCTGCATGCTGGTGGTTGCTGCCGTCTTTATGCTAGCGGGAGCTCTGCCCCGCTGCATTGTGGTAACACCGCCACGCTGCATTGTGGGAGCGTTACTCGCCGTTTGGCGCGTGCTGGGAGTAGATCCTGGTGGGTGAAGGGGGTGAAATGGAGCAAACGTGTCCATGGAGGTTAAAGAACTTAGACCTTCCGAGGACTCAGAATGTACGAGAAATAAGAGAAGCATTTGTGTGAGAATGCATGGGGTTAGCCAACTTCAAAAGAAACAAGCAAGCGATTTTATATTTCACATATCACAAGATTACCATTTACCCATCACAGGATGTGTTTATAAACATTTCCCATCATAGGATGAGTTTTGTTTCTCTTCTTGTTAACAACCATTGCATAGCCGGTTCCATCTCGGGCAGTATTTCTCAAACTTCTTTGGTCTGCGGACTACTCAGCTGATGTAAACATTCCAGAGCACCCAGCCCTACACCCCTGGTGACAAAAACGAATTAATTTCTATCTAAATACCAGTAACACAAAATGGCTCCTATTACCGGACCATAAAATGAAAGCAGCTATATGGTTCCTTTTTAGGGGGGGGGTGGCATTTAGATCTTAGGGTAAGGGTAGTTTACCCAACTTCATCTATTAATTAAATATCATTCGGAAAATTTGGATGGAAAAGGTATAAACATTATTTCTGGATCAACCTGCATTTGTATCACAGCCTCGTGGGCCACCTGGAGGAAAGTCATAGACCAGTGGTTGTCCGGGGACAGCACTCCGAGAACCACTGCTCGAGGGGAACCTGACTATGCCCTCCTGTGTCCAGTCCCGATATTTCAAGTGACCATTGTAGGTTTTTAGGGTCCACATTTTGGAGCAAGTGCTGTTAGAGAGCACCTATGAAGGCCAGCACACGAGGGGGTGGGTTGCCAGCACCACGCCCGGCCGCCTTTGTCTCCTTAGTGGCGATGTTTACATCCCACACCAGGTACTCAATTTGAGGCCACGTTGATCTGGAGGTGTTCCATGACTGGTTCAGATAATCGTCACTTGGTGTTGGTGGTTGTGAGCGGGAATCGGACTCGGGTGGCGGGGTTCCTAACGCAGCGCACAAACAAGCTGCACTACTGCCCCCTACCCACACACTCATGTCTGCTGCCATCTAGTGCCAACAATCGAGAAAACGTAAACTATTGTACAGTATGACCAAGGCCGTATCTTATTCATTCTAAAATTGTTTACGACAAAAAAATCCAACTGACCAAGCTGAGCATTAATTTTAAACTGTGTCTGGCTGCCAGGTGCCCCTACAGTTAAATACAAAAAACATGCGTTGTTGTAAAAGGGTTAATAAGGAGGCAATGAATGCTACCACCTTTGGGTGCACAGTGGTGCATTGTGGGTGTTTTCCCGCGGTGCATGATGGGAGCGAGGTTGCGAGGGGTCGCAGGCATGAGGCCCTCGTGAGCAAAGCGCGACGCCCCAGGGGCGGAGGTGAAAATTGAAGACGCATTGTGATGGGGTCCAGGTGGCCTCCTGTTCAAAAGAGACAAAGATTCCGTGTAGATCATTTTACAAAGACAGATCACCCGTATAGTCTTAACATACTGTTGGGGCAAGTGCTGTTAGCAAGCACCTATAAAGTCCGGCACGGCACACGAGGAGGTGGGTGGTCAGCACCATGCCCGGCCGCCTTTGTCTCCCTAGTGGCAATGTTTACACACCACACCAGGTACTCATTTGATGCCGAGTTGACCTAGGGGAGGCCCAGGACCTGGTTCAGATAAATCACTGGTGTTGACCGTGAGCAGGAATCGAACCCGGGTCTTTGATTCGCAACGCAGCACATTAACCACTACAATATAGCTCTCCCCAAAGATCATTATACACGGACCGATGCAATCAAAAACTACTGACCCACACCACTATACTCCGACACACACAAACAGTGATACATGACAGCCACAGACGAAAACACACCGTTGTAAGCCAAGACCTCAAATGACGCACGCTAACATGCAATGACAAAAGAGTCCCCATGCAGCCGAGAGACTTTTGAACCAAGTATCAAAAGCAGCACAGAGCAGAAGGGGGTCGTGTGGACCGATGTTCATTCACACACCGCACACTCGGTATGCAACTAATGCCGGCGACAACCTAGGGTAGGATTACAACCGTGCAAATCTCAAATCAGCCACTGATGTTAGCTGTGGACAAAAATCTGTTACATTTACGCATGTTTTAAATAAACCAATTTGGCTGCCATGGCATGTATAATGGTTGGGCACACTGGACTTGCAATCGAGAGGTCGCCAGTTCAATTCCAACTCCCGCCAAGGCAGCTGGAACAGAGTGCAGGTTTCTCTAATCCCTTTGCCCCTGTCCACCCAGCAGTCTAAATGGGCACAGCAGTTAGTCGATGGGCAGGTCGTGTGCAGTGGGGGTCAAATGTGGGTTCTCCCCCCCCCCCACCTCATACTAGATGTCTGCCAGTGTTGAAGAGAAGGCCAAATACCCTTTAGAGAGAGGGGTAGGGACTCTCGATCTCCCTCAAGGGGAAACTATTGCACCAGCAGTGGCGTGAACAAGCAGTTACAGGGGTGCACCTTTACCCAACATGCACCGCTCGGTGTACCTAGACCAGGGGGTCGGCAACCTGCGGCTCTTTACGGACCGCTTCGTGACGTTATGTACAGTATGCACAGTATGCATTCAGATGCATTGCAGCTCTTGAAATATTTAATTCTGTACCGAATTGGAAAGAAATGGCTCCTCTTGTTATTTTGGTTGCCGACCCCTGACCTAGACGGCAGAGACTGACTCACGTAACGGAAGGAGGAGAGAAGATGCCGTCCATGATGAACCCGGACTTCCCTCGACTCTCGTGCTTGTCACCTCTTAGCCACGCCTCCTCCTTGAGGCCACTAATGCCCCTCCCCTCTTTGTCTTGATCTCCCAGGGCCCCCCCCACCAACGGCCGTGGTTCAGCACTGGGTGGAGTCCTTCATTGCCTGCATCCACCGAGGGCTGTAGAGACGAGAGTGTCGAAGAAAGCCCTTTGTCATTCGCCAGCGGCAACATCATTTTACAACTTAGCCATCATCACCACCACCACTGTCATCACCATCAAAATCAACATCAACAATATAACAATCACGAAGGTCTCACATCCATCATGCTTAATAACGTCAGAATCATTTAAAATACACCAGCCCACAGGGGATTATTGTGTCCATCCGTCGTGCATTCAAAAATGGGATGGGTGGGGCTGGGTGGAGAGGGGAGGGTGGGGAGGGGCTGGATGGGGAGGGAGGGGCTGGGTGGGGGGTGGGAGGGGTGGGGCTGAGTGGGGAGGGGCTGGTCACCCCGTGGTGCCCTTATAAAACTCAATGTTTAACCTACTCACGCCGGCTTGTGCCAGCCCTCTCAGTCGGGCATATTTGCGGAATACACCACGCCGCCGTTGACCCTGACCATTGTCCGAGCAACCCAACGTTCCTACCAGCTCCCTCCGCAGGAGAATGTGTTTTAACCCAGTTGTTGTCATATCCTCAAATCTTGTAACTCAATTTTAACCCACTTCCCAATGTGGTATCGACTGCAAACTTGGTATACTTATGTCATACTGATGACAATATTATATTCTATCAAAAATAATAAAAACAATATTTTTTACATTATTTTTTATATATATTATGTTTCGGCTTGGGTCTAATTGTCCACGCTCAACTAACGTTGGCTGTAAATCACCACGGCCCCTTACGTTATGGCAAGCTTTGCGGCCACTTCCTGGAGTCATGGAGTTCTGCCATTACGAGTACGGTTCATTTAATTAAAGCGTGTTTTAAGAAAAGTTTATAAAATATTACTTTTCAGAAAGTCATAATCATTATATCATATATAAGATACCATCGCCGTCAAGACTGCCATTCTCATCGTCGTTTTCTGTCGCAGCCATCTCCGTTGACAGTCATCATCCAGCCTCATCACCGTATTGAATCTCCTGGACGCCTTTAACTCGGCTGGAAGTTGGTCTCCACTCTGTGGTGGCCCAGTCAGGAACTTCCTTCCCTCAACCATCTGTGCCCCCCACTCCCCGCTACCATTTTACTGCAAGGCCCAAGACCCTTCTCTCATCTGCCTATGATGGACTTTTTTTTTAACCAAATAGGTCACATACGAGGCATCGCCCCCTTCTCGTGGTTTGTGCCACGTTTGGAGATTCGGTTATATTTAGACGTTTTACAAGCCCACGTATCATCCCCGTGTAATATTCATAGTCATCATCGTCATTATTCATCACCATCAATATTCACCATCATCGTCATTATAGTCCAAGATGGTCATTAGCAATGACATCATCCCATTACCAACGTGTCGTCACAATAATTTCTATTGTACATCACAGCATCGGATATATTCTTGCCATTCGCGATTCCCAATAATCGTCTATGTCGTTCGTCATCATCATCTTCATTAATTCTCATCATAATTAACAGACTCCGATTAAAATATATTGAAAGTCAATGTAATTACTGGCCGTTGACATCATAACCCACCATCGTGTGATGAAACTTCACATAACATGGCAGGCCATCCCAAACACACGGTCGCTCTTCACAAATAAAACCCGTATTTCCAACTCATTACTGCCAGTCAAGCAGTGATTAAAAAAGGAGGCAGAAATTTCAAGTCATATCATGGGGACGACGCGTGGCCACTTGGCTTTCTCCACATTACCTTGACACTCTTGCAAAATGCGAGATTTCACATCATCCAGGAATTATCCAGGCAACGATTTTAATCAAGATTTTTTTTTAACCACGCACGCATTGCATATCTATAGCTACGACACGCGTGTGTGTGCAAGAGATGCCCTTTTAGATTGAAATAAAACAGGACGCATACGCCTTGATCAAAGGCGCTCTATACACATAAGATGAGATTAGCGCGGTTGGCCACGTACGGTGCGAATGAAGTCACACGGGCTACACCACCACGACCTCCAGGTTCTCAGTTCAAAACAAAACACGCTCACGAATCAGAGCGTCCAGCCAGTCCCCCATTGTCAATCTTTGCCGAGTCCCATAGACTCAAATCGAGGAGCATCCTGCCCTAGATGTTTGGTGAACCCCCTTTGACCCCCCCCCCCCGCCAAATCTCTCAAAATCTCCGTGCATCTCATCTCCCGAGATGCCCCTTCATCATCCTCCCCCCCCTCAACTCGTTACGTAACTGTTGCTCACACAGCCGTGTATAATTATTGATTATTCGTCGGCTCCCTGTGATATAGAGACCGTGTTGTATGCACGGATATGCAGATTTCCGTTATGCAGTGTGTGATATGCATCACTGTTGCTTCAATCTTGATTTGAAGCTTTCGTTACTGCTGGAATCCATACTCTCTGGTTCTTTCGGTAAAGTCACGTAGGTAGCAATATCTTAGAGAGCATTACTATTACTTGTACACGTGTATGTGTACTGTAGTGTGCGCCAAGCTATAAAATCCGGCGACTCAACATCAGTTGCGTTCATCTGAACAGGTCCTGGGCCTCCCCTAGGTCCACTCGGCCTTAAACGAGTACCCCGTGCGGTGTGTGAACTCACAGTGAGGAGACAAGTGAGACTGGGCTTGGTGGCGATCACACCACGCGTGTGCTGTGCTCTCTATTACAAATAGGACCACGCCCGGCCGCCTTTGTATCCCCAGTGCACCAGGTACTCATTTGACGCCGAATCAACCTTGGGGCCGGTTTAGATTTTATTTTCGTCACCGATGTTAGCCGTGAGCGGGGATCGAACACTGCCACCACCACCACCAATATATTAATGCTATGCATCGATAAATACACACGGTCACAACCAATACACAATCTAGACCAAGACACACCGCTAGAATTAGAGAATGGTGTTGTGCATCTACGCACAGAGCAACACACACAGAACAATGTTGCCCGCGTACTTAAGTATCCTGCAATATGCTGCGGAAAATATGCGTTTACTCTTGGATGTGGCGTGCACGTTAACGAATATTAACTATTAGTAGTAATATTATAAATGTGGGGGGGGGGCTTAGGAGGGGACACGTCGCTATGCAGTGGTTGATGCAGGTTTGGTGGTTGAGAATGAGAAGGATGGGAAGGATGAGGATGAGAAGGATGAGAATGATGAGAAGGATGAGGATGATGAGAAGGATGAGGATGATGAGAAGGATGAGGATGATGAGGTTTAATCGTGGTGGAGGAGGTTGAATCGTGAAGGTGGAGAAATGAAATGGGGCTCGCGTGCAGTAAGGAACTCGATAGATTGTTCGATGCCTTGGGGGGAGGAGGGGAAGCTTTCACTCAGCGGTGGAGATAAATCGTGGCTACTGTTGCTAATGGGGGATGAGATACGAAATGGAATCGCGCGAATACAGAAAGATGGATTGTGTTCGTCGCGCGACGGTGATGCAATCCGTATTTCTTTTTTAAAAAAAATAATACCATCCCCTTGGTACGGGATTTAAATATACCACCATTAATTTCTCGCAGGATTCGCAATTCTGAGCGGGTTCAGTTTCAAATATGTAAACGCTTTCAAATGCATGGCCATTGTTAAACGCAAGGATCCTCCCCCGGTATAACCTTAACAGACTGTAGGGGCAAGTGCTGTTAGCGAGCACCTATGAAGAATACCGGCACGGCACACGAGGGGGTGGGTGGCCAGCACCACGCCCGGCCGCCTTTGTCTCCCCAGTGACCACGTCTGCACACCGCTACACCAGGTGCACATTTGAGGCCGAGTCGACCTAGGGGAGGCCCGGGACCCGGTTCAGAGATAATCGTCACCGTGAGCGAGAATCGAACCCGGGTGGGGGCCAGGTTCGTAGCGCTACAACCACCGCTCCCCACACACACGGTGTGTTAAACTATACAAGATCACATTCGCCAATATCACCGTAGCCTTACACAATATATAATATGCGACGTTTCTGGCAATGGGCCTTCATAGCTTGTGCTTATGTCGTATTTTAAAAGCAGTGGCGATATTGACTACGCACTGTGTCGAACGACGCAGCAGCAGCAGCACAAACAACGCCACAACGCAGAAGCTAGCATTCGTCACAAGCGATGTTAAGTGAACAATTTGTACGAAGGGTATTTATAACGAAAATATTAACGAGATAAAATCATTTAACAAAAATAGCCACTATTACCGGAGCAGAATGACGAACAGGTCCTCAGCCAGTGCAGCCCAGCCATTGAAGGGAACCGATATACGAAGATAAAATGTATACCACGATATATTTACACTACATGAGGCCAATTGATACACTAGTGACCGTTTTATACAATGTTTAAATACTGGCTATATTTTTTATAATTCACGTCGTATTGAATTCTCACCGTTGGAGCTAATTAATGTAAGATTGTATTCGGCGTTATTTGTATTATTATTTTAGCTTTAGACGGCGCGAGCGGTGATGCCGCGCAAACGCCGCCTCCATCTCCCTCCCTGCAGGGCGCTCCATGCGGACGAATCCATTTAAGTAGAGGGGTGGTGGGTGAGGGGAGGGGTGAGAGGGGTGGTGGGTGAGGGGAGGGGTGGTGGGTGAGGGGAGGGGTGAGGGGGTGGTGGGTGAGGGGAGGGGTGAGGGGAGGGGTGGTGGGTGAGGGGAGGGGTGAGAGGGGTGGTGGGTGAGAGGGGTGTGGTGAGAGGGGGGGGTGTGGTGAAGAGAGGGGGGGGTGTGGTGAGAGGGAGGTGGGTAAGAGGGGTGTGGTGAGAGGGGGGGGGTGTGGTGAAGAGAGGGGGGTGGGTGGTGAGAGGGAGGTGGGTAAGAGGTGTGTGGTGAGAGGGGAGGTGGGTAAGAGGGGTGTGGTGGGTGAGAGGGGGGGGGTGAGAAAGGAGGTGTGGAGATTTGGTCGGATATGGGAATCATAAAACCAATTAGCACACAAGCCTACCAGGTAGCGCCACACCCTTCAACAGACTCAATCGCATCCCCCTCCCCACCACATTTGTGTTCGTAAAAACATATACAATACATCTTATACTAAAGAAAAACAAATATCCCTGGAGAGAATGTTGGGGCAAGTGCTGTTGACGAGCACCTGTGAAGGTCGGAACGGCGCACGAAATGGTGGGTGGCTAGCACCACGCCCGACCGCCTTTGTCTCCCCTGGGGGAGGCCCAGGACCTGGGGGAGGCCCAGGACCGCTTCAGATAATCGTCACTGGTGTTGGCCGTGAGCGAGAATCGACCCCGGGTCACCAGGTTCGTAGCGCAGCGCGCTAACCGCTACACTACCGCTCCCCACCATCACCCACATCACCACACACCTGAACACCATCATCAACATCACCATCACCCACATCACCACACACCTGAACCCCATTATCAACATCACCATCACCCACATCACCACACACCTGAACCCCATTATCAACATCACCATAACCCACATCACCACACACCTGAACCCCATTATCAACATCACCATCACCCACATCACCAAGCACCTAAACCCCATGATCAACATCACCATCACCCACATCACCACACACCTGAACTCCATCATCAACATCACCATCACCCACATCACCACACACCTGAACCCCATTATCACCATCACCTACATCACCACACACCTGAACTCCATCATCAACATCACCATAACCCACATCACCACACACCTGAACCCCATTATCAACATCACCATCTCCCCGCCCCTACCCTCTAGCCCTCCCCTCAGGCCCACACATGATTTACAGGAACAAGGTGTTCGTCATATTATTAATGCTAGAGTAACGAGTAGTGATCGCATTATATAAATATATATCTTCAATGCTCCGTACGGTATTGTTTTGTATGAATGCGTGTGCTTTGGTATTTTAAAGGGTAGAACTGAGGGTTTTGAACTCGCCTTTTACCAAATTCCCTCGATTCAAATTTGTACAGATGAAGTCGTTACTTTCTGCCTGCGCATGGTGATTGATACACAATAACCCCACAGGGGCCGTCCATAAATGACGTCACGGGATTTTGGACGATTTTTGACCCCCCCTCGTCACACGGCGTCACAAATATCACGTCATAAAGCTCTGCCCCCCATACCCCAATAAAAATGCTTCAAATCGCTTTAAACAATTGTCATTGTAGTCCGTATTTAATGTGGCGCTGCACTCTGATGTTGTAGGAGAAATAATTTATTAAAAAGTCTATTTAACAAGTAGAACGTGTGACGTCACATTTCTCAACCCCCCCCCCTCGTCACACATCGTCACAAATACTCTTTGTTTTTTTCGGTAAAGTCACGTAGGTGAAAAAATAAATGTCACAAATGTCTGCCCCCCCCCCCCCTCTAGGTGCGTGACGTCATTTATGGACGGCCCTACATATTTATGGCGCCCTTTCGGCTGTAGCAAAATATTTAATTACATATTTAAAAAAAAAACGTTTGCCCTATCTGGAATAAACAGATGAGGTGTTAAGACGTTCAAACACCAAATAGACACCAATTACAAGGCATCGATATCTTGAAATATCTTGATGCTGACGAAAGAGTCCCATGGTGTTTCAATTGCCTTTATGCTTCTTGTTCGCGTTTCCGTGGCCTCATAGGTCGAAAGCAGTGGTGAAACATCCATTAAAGAGTCCGTCTCCAGGCTTTGCCACGCCACGTGGCACACCTTTAGCAATCAGCAGGTGCGTACAGCGCGTAATGGATGCTATGGCGGAGCCAGGATTTTCAGGTACGGGGGAGCAACCCCTCCAGCAATGAAAAATGATAGAGGAGTTGTTTCGGTAAGTAAGGGCTTGTCCCTTGCTTTTTATTCGACGCATGTGCGGCGATGACGAGGGTCGAATTGCGAACCGCGTGGTGTGATCGGCATCGAGGCTCGCTGAAGGAGTCGATGCCTTCAGGGAAGTCGTGGACTCTGTATACGCAACTGCGCACAATTCTGAGTCACTTATAACTGCTTTGCCGTTATATTCTTGGTTCTTTCTGTAAAGTCACGTTATTTATTGCCAATTATTGACTCAGACTATTGTCCTATCATCTCATAGAGTCCCTGGCACGTAATAATATGCTACATAGTGGCAGTGGGGGGGTCACAAAATGCCGATTTATTACTAATAAACCCCAATGATCCGATCGAAGTTAGAGATTTCGATCGGATCATTGGGCAGCACGTGCTAACCCCACCCCCCACTGGCTCCGCCAGTGAATGGATGAATTTCCAATGTAAACAAAGATCATTTTAGTGAAATCGGAAAGACGAACAATGGTGGGTCGCGAGGACCGTAGTTTTGTGTATTGTAAAATCGTTTTTTCCCGTTCGGGATGGGTTTACATGGAAAAGTTGGATTCTTAAGGGCATCTTCGGAGACGTGGACCGTGTGCACCATTTACATCATCACGTCGACATTGAACCCGATCATCGAGTGAGGTCACTCCATGCCAGGTTACACCACATTTGACGTCATACCCTGTGGCGTCACGATTTCGGATTCAATCTGAAACCAAAACAATTTGTGGATTTGCATTATTCCGGGTGCGCGACTTGGACGTTCGTCATGGAACGTGGCAATATTGCAGCAGACGTTGGCTCAACGTCCCATGTACCGTATAACTCCGAAAGCCCCTTTTTTGAGCATCGTCACAAACCACGGCGTCGTCAAATAATTCCCGGCGCAGAGAAGGATTTGTACAGCTCGTCCGATTTAACGTTTTATTTCACAAAAAAGTGTCGAGAACTCACATGGCGTTAAGAAAAGTGGCGTCGTTATTTACAGTATGGCACAGGCACGCGCGCGCGCGCACACGCACACGACGAAGAACCCCAGATTGTTGCGAGCACCTATGACTCGCTCACAGTGACGCACGCGCTGACGTGGCAAATTACTCAAGACACGTGCTCGCATACGCACGCACGCGCAGAGACATTCGTACACAACGGACACGCACACGTTGCCACACGCTGCCACTCTCACACACACTCACACACGGGCAAAACAGGACCGACACATACACGAACATAGACTAAGAGCCTTAACATACTTTCGGGGCAAGTGTTGTTAGCGAGCACCTAATAAGGCCGGCATGGCACACGGGGGAGGGGGGGGAGGGGGCACCACGCCGGGCCGCCTTTGTCTCCCTCGTCGCGATGTTTACACACCGCAGCAGGTCGACCTAGGGGAGACCCAGGGCCAGTTCAGATAAGCGTCGCTGGTGTTGGTGGCCGTGAGCGGGGCTCGAACTCGGGTTGCCGGGGTTTGTAGCGCGGCGCGCTAATCGCTACACTACCGCTCCCCAGACATGCACTGACACACACACTGACATACACACACATGCATACCAATACCCCCGCCATTCGCCACTAAGTGGCGGTGACGTCACCACGGCGCCTGTGCCAGGCTAGGTGCACTTTGAGGCTGCCACGTGAAGTGTCGAAGGCTCGCTGATAGGAGGTCTCGGGACAAACCCAGGTGCCATGGGTTGGCTGACTAAGATGACCGGTAGATGCACCACCAGCTGTACCCCCCACTGTGCTAACTTGCTGCATTTTATCCGCCTGACGCTCCGCTCGTTGTTGTGAGCGTTGCTCCTCTGCCCTCTGTTGTGGCTAGAGGGCGCCTGCCTCCAACTGCCCGGTAGCAGCGTCCTTCACAGATGCATACACAGTAACACATACACAACCCACGCAATATACACACTGATACGCACTTCTGCATACACAGACTCACGCATCTACACGCTCACATCGACAGACACTGACACAAAACACGTACGAACGTGGAACATTTACATCGAATGCTACACATCGCTAATGCATTAAATGACAAATGGCCTGGAAAGGCTCATTGCTAGTACAGTATACGAAGGGCTCACACTGCTATTGAGATGAATTACTGTTCTCACAATGTCACATTTTCACTTATTTACAAGTCCAGTGTTTTGTTCATCTTATATATACACATACAAAATAATACACCCCAAGTCATTACAAGCTCAACACGCCAATGCAGGAGGAGTTGTTGGTTTGCCGATGAGCTGTAAACAAAGATATTGGCCGTTTTGCCTGACCTGTCAAACTGACAAGTCTCATCTATATCATTTGCCAGTGTCCATTCGTCCGTCCGTCACGCTCTATCCCCCAAACGGTTAGTAGAAACGAAAAAAAACCAGAAACGTTTCTCTTGGCGAGGACATTCCGGTACATATGATCGCCCTTTCCCAATAATAATAAGAAAATGTTCCCTCCGAAATGTAATTCTAAAAAAAATAACATCCAATACAAACCAATGGGCCCACACATCTTTCGGAAGAGTAACTCGCACTTTATTGGTAGAATCTTCCGCAAGATGAGTTCCCCCCCATTGATTTAAATGTAACCCCCCCCCCCCGCGTCTACGCACGATGTCATCGCCCCTTAAACCACGCCTGTGGCTTCGACGCGGTGACATCACCCTCTACGACTGAATGACTGCTTATGATGTCATCGCACGTGGGCAAGGTGCCCGTTTAAGTTTCGGAAACGCCTTAACGCGTGGCGTTCACACAACGCGTCTTTTACGGTTACTCCATCAGCAATGGTGGAGCCAGGATTTTCAGGTGGGGGGGGGGGCAACCCCTCGGGCAATTAAAAATTACAGTAGTTAGTTAGTAAGGACTTGTCCCTTGCTTGTTACTCGCCGCATGTGCGGCGATGGCGCAGCCATCGATCGAGGGTCGAATTCGAACCGCGTTGTGTGATCGGCATCGCGCTCGCTGAAGGTGTCCATGCCTTCAGGGAAGTCGTGGACTGTAAACGCAACTGCGCACAACTCTGTGAGTCACTTAGAACTGCTTTGCCGTTACTTACTGCCAATTATGGACTCAGACTGTGGTCCTATCATCTCATAGAGTCCCCGACACGTAATAATATGCTACACAGTGGCAGTGGGGGTCACAAAATGCCGATTTATTATTAATAACCGCCAATGATCCGATCAAAATTAGGGATTTCAATCGGATCATTGGGGGGCACGTGCCACCCCCCCCCCCCCCACTGGCTCCGCCAGTGTCCATCAGGGACCGCTTTTGCGCATGGAATGCGGAACGTGCGCCGTTATAGCGCGGTCTCTGGGTGGTCGATGACGAACTACTTTCTTGAGCTGCGCGGCTGAGCGGAATGAATGATACGGTAACGTGGCGGCGTACCCTCAGTTAATTGTCCCGCACATCTCGCCGCGTGCGTGCGTACAAACTTTATCGGTACGTTATGTATGGGGAAATTGTTTTCACTTGACGCGTTCTTTGCTTCGAGCGGCACTTTTCAGGAACGCATCTACTGCGTTAAACGAGGACTTACAGCATATCCCATGCAAGTGCGCGGTTAATGCTCATACTTCAAGATGTGAGAATACGTTTTCCCCCTTTTTTCTGGCGTCCTTTGGTCTAACAACGTTTGAGACGAGGCTTAAAAAGAAAGCTGTCTCTGGTGTGGACCAATGAGTTTTTGTTTGCATTCTGACCACAAGTATTGTGGTTAATGCAGACATGATTCCTTGTAAAATGTTTCAGTTTGGTGTTTTAACATCTTAACACCTGTTTTGTTGCCAGAAAAAAATGGGAAACCCTATTCTCATAATGCTCATACTATTTTGATTAATGTTGAATTTGTGCTTAAGACAGTTTGTCAAATGCATTGCAACGATGCGTTGATTGATACCGATTCTAAAGCTTATGATACACGCACTAAATCGATCGCACATGCAAGAATCAACATGAAGTTTTTTTTCTTTCAAGTCGTTATGTCTTTTAGATCATGCAGCCGCTAGAGGTCGCTACCATTCGCTACAGCAATACTCGAAGAAGACATTCTTGGGACAGAATGCGTGAAATCTCATCGACTCAGGAGTTGGGGATCATGAAATCGGTTACTCTTCAGCAGTCAGTTGCATACAACTTAAGTGTAAATTTGTTTCCAATTAAAATCACTCAACTAAGTGAGATTTTAAGATATGCAACTGGCCACTGACATTTCCTGCAATGTTTTTACATTAAAATTTTGGACACAGAATGCTACAATTTTAAATCTTACAGATCATTTGTCGATTCTTCTGGTGAACAGCGGCGCGCAAGCACAACAACTCAACACATTCGTCAATAACAAATTAAATAATAATCGGTGTGATTCGGATTGTTGATCCTCTTCATACAGCATGTGCTATTAAGATTACCAATTGCCCAAAACGGCATGGATATATATACTATTTGAAAGCTAGTGTTTTGATGAATGTGTTGATTTTTTTTATTTAATCTTAGGTTCTTTCAGCCTGGAAGACCCTCACTGAGTCTCAAGACTACTCCGCTGGCGAGTCCTGCTTGGGACATATGATGATAATAATGATCATCACTATTATACATGGGAAGAAACCCGAGTACCATATAATGACGATGAGTAACCAACTGGCTGTACAGACTCCACCATTAGACATCACCTGTTTCCTCTGCAGGCGGATGTGTTGCCCTACATTGTCACGACTATACACACACCGATCAAATCTATTTGCAGTAAACAACGTTCATCAAAAAAAAATTCCCTTTTGCCATTGCTCATCACTTTCTGGCGTAACATTTGCCACATTTATAACGCATTTAAAAAAATACTTAGGTTTTGTGTGCATACATACATATATACATGCACACACAGTGTCAACACTTTTTGTCCAGTGGTTGAACTTTCCCCTGCCATAGGAATGTGGAGTTTCCACCATTGGCCCAGAACCACCAAAATGGAGACCGAGCTGTTTTGTTAACGTTGAATACATTGCAAAGTTAACTGCCATTGCAAAGTTAAAATTTTAACAAACGTGATGCGATGGGCTCACACAACAATACAATCACAAACAGGGCTGCCCAGAGGTTCCGGGAATACCTGGGGCTGATGGCCCTGGGATAGGATGCCACGTGATCACCCTTGATTCATGACCGTCTAAAAAAAGAAACGGGCCCATTGTTGGGCCCTCTTTTGTGTGAGACCTGGGGGACATTGACATTTTGCTCCAATTTTAACACCTAAAATAATACCATATCATTTTGTTTTGCATCGATTGCAGGCATAAAATGAATTACAACATTACTTCAGCCTAAACACTACAGCTGTATACAACACAGCGTATGATAAATATACTGTAAGTCTGTGCCCGAAAGTTTAACATTCATGGGATAAATCCTGGATGGTAAGATACTCAAATATGTATTTTATAGTTTTGTGTTAATATCCCTGTTATTCATTGTGCTTTACCATGCCCACTGTGCCTTAAAATACTCCGTAATTGTGCCTTACCATGCCCCCTACTTGTAACTTACCATTCTTAGCCCTCCACTTTCACAGTAAACTGCGTTTTGAAATTCAAGAGTAACTCAAGTTTACGTTATATATATTTTTTCCTTTCTGGTCAACTTCAACCGTCAACGATTTATCAAATACTTCATGCAAACATCATTATGCGCTGCCCTGGTGGATTGTGGGAAATAAAACAATAAATAAACACCACAAAAATATATAAATTACATGTAGTTCTATCTGCCCATTGGCGTTCAGAAAACAACGTTTTCCAACAGCATTTGTTTAAGCAGCCAAACTCTGACTTCTCTTGGTCTCACCAGCAGGGTGTGGGGCTCATTATCGAATGCTGTTGATGCTGTAGGCAAAAGGATTTTTCCTTCCCCCGTAAGGCCCTTTTGGCCGTCGAACTTAATCGTCACGATAATTTACCAGTGATGAAAACGTGAAATTCTCTCTTTGTTTAAATGCAGCACCAGACCTAACGACACGCAAGGCCTATACACAAACATTCACGTCAACATCACGAGAGTTTTCAAAATTCCTACACGGTAATCTTCCCTTTGTTTCATACAATCGATAGCGATGTCATGCACGGAATCCAGGCTAACCTCGCTGGTTCTCAAGGCTCTTTCTTCAGGTGGGGGGGCCCTGCGTTGTGATGTTTGGCCGATTTCTGGAGCATCTTGCTTCTTTGCGGGAAGAAACGGGAGCGCCCCGGAGAAAACCCGCCACGCAATACGATCGAATACCACTGAAACGTCCGCAAAGATGGGTTCACAAATCCACTTGCTGTACTTGCCATCTCCTGGCCAACGTGCAGTTCTAAGCGACTGGGAATTTCACGACCGTACACTATCCACCAACCTTTACCTCCAAAGTGCACCGCCATGCCCTGCAGTCTATCGCAGTCATCCTCTGAATCATAACTGCTCAGCCACAGTCGCATTCTGAATTGTGGTTAAACGAATGTCCATAAACATCGTCGTCATACACCATTGTTACTTTCGCATCATCGTCGTTGTCAACGTCACGATCCCACAATGCGCCCCCTGCCCCAGATATCTCTCTGCATTCTCCATGGGCCCTGCGGGAATTTGCCAACGTGAACACCGGCGAGGTGGTGACGAAGACGACGCCGGTCAATAATAATAATCACCTGCACCACTCGGTGCTGGGCAGGTTGGCAGCAATAGTTGTGCTTATTTAATTGACTGAATCCACCCACAGGAATACGAAGTTTCTCACCGCTGTGCTCTGGACAGAAAAAAAAACTGCGACGAGCATGTGGCCACTTTGCATGCGAGGGTTTTCATCCCAGCGTGGCCAGCGCCATGCACGCTCGCCCACCTTTGTCTTCCCTATACTGATGCTCACACACGTACACCACACCGGGTACTCATTTAAAGCCCAAGTGGACATAGGGGAGGCCCAGGCCAGTATTGTGACACCACACAGCAGCCGTGTACCGATTCTCACACTCGAAACGCACGCATCGAGCCATGCGTGCGAGAATCGATCGCTTTGGACCTGCGAATAAACCGAGTTCGATTCCCTGCCACGGTTAACTGTGTCAAGTGATACCTGAACTGGTCCTGCACACTCCGCCGTGGTCTCTCTGTCCCCCTCTCCTCCCCCGTTACCAGGGTAGTGAAGTATGGTCAAATAGCCCCCATGATCAACAGAACATGAGTGGGCAGACAAGGGGTTGGACATTGTTATTGTGCTGTAATTGGTTAAGATGAAGCCTACAGCCACTAGAGGCGCTACATGCACCACAATGCCATTAAAAAAAGAGTTGATTCTCGAACGGAATCTCAAATCAGACGAATAACGATTCATCACATCTAGAGTGGGTTAATTGCTCCAGACCCAAAGACTTACATTTGATCCAGGACCTACAGGCTTTCAAAGGATCCATAACAGTAATGAGGAACCTTACATGAACATAGAGCCTGGTGAGTGGAGGAGATCCGGAGTATGGTCAATGACCCTTGTGACTCCAGAAGATTGCCCAGATGCTAGGAATGGGAAGGCTTGTGCCAGGGTGGACACGTGGGTTGACATCAGAGGGTTGATATTGCTACGCAGATTTATGCGTGCATACGTGGGCATGCGTGTATTTGTGCGCACGTGTTTGTGCAAATGGGGAGCAGAAATGTGGTGGTTAACGCACTGAGCTACGAAACTGACCCAAGTTCGATTCCCGCTCACAACCAACAACAGTGATGGATATCTGAACCGGTCATGGGCCTCTCCTCGGTCGACTCAGCCTCAAACTAATACCTGGAGCGGTGTGCTGGCCACCCACCCCCTCGTGTGCCGTGCCGGCCTTCATAGTACTTGCTAACGGCGCTTGCCGCAACAGCCTGCTAAAGGTTACACGGGGGGGGGGGGGGTCATTGTCTTTGTTTTGTCTTTGCACATGTGTCGTGAATGGCGGCTGTTGTTGTTGCTGCGTGCGTGCGCCTGCATGCGTGTGTACATGCGCACGTGCTCCCGCACGCGTGGCGTCGCCTCGGCGTCCCCGCGCCCTCACGCGCTCGTGCAGTCCTCCTCCAGCACACAGTCCATGCTGTTCCCACGACTCAGCGGCTGCGCGCCCACGCTCTCGTCTCGGAGGCCGCCCTGGCGCGAGTGGGACGCCAGCTGCACCAGGCTGCCCTGGCGCGAGTGGGACGTCAGCTGGGCCAGGCTGCCCTGCCTCGAATGCGACGTCAGCTGCACCAGGCTGCCCTGCCTCGAGTGGGACGTCAGCTGGGCCAGGCTGCCCTGGCGCGAGTGGGACGTCAGCTGGGCCAGGCTGCCCTGCCTCGAATGCGACGTCAGCTGGGCCAGGCTGCCCTGGCGCGAGTGCGGGGCGAGCTGCACCAGGCTGCCCTGCCTCGAGTGGGACGTCAGCTGCGCCAGGCTGCCCTGGCGCGAGTGCGGCGCCAGCTGCACCAGGCTGCCGTGCCTCGACTGCGCCGAGAGCTGGGCGAGACTCCCGCACCGCGAGCCCTGGCGCGAGCGAGGGCTCGCGGCCCGATCGATGCTCGTGCCGCCGCCGCCGCCTTGCGCCCGCGCGATTCGCGAGTTGCCGTTGAGGCGGTTGAGGCTGTCGTGGCGCGAGTGTGGCGGCTGTCCCGGAGCGGCGCCGTCGCCGCCGCGCATTCGCGGGAGGCTGCAGTAGACGAGGCGCTCGTCCGCGACACGGGCGCTGCCCGGCGTTCGGCTGCGCACGGCGCACGGGGAACACGCGTGCACGCGTGAGACGTTTGTTGCGCTGTCGCACCCCACGGCCCCACCCGTCCCCCCTTCTCCCCACCGAAGAGCTCGTTACAATGACGTGTGTGTGTGTGTGTGTCGCCATACGTGCGCTTACTCTCCCCCCTTTGGCTCTCGGCAGGGAACGTAAATAACAATGAAGAAAATGCATGCCTACGCATGGATTCCAAAACGCTTTCCGACACGCGTCTTTGTCTTCGGATGATATTAGCACGACTAACGTGTATGGTGGTATGACGCAGCTCTGATCCATAAGGCCTATCCTCTATAGACACTGGTTTTGATTACCCAGGTTTGGGCAACGATTTTATCAATTTGGCTGGTCTCTATAAAGTAAGTCCCTAACAGCAATGCAACTTTATACTCAAGTTTTGTGAGAGTTATCAGGACCCGCCACTACAGAGAGACGAACAGACACATCCAATGCGTTAACACACTTTCAAATCTTGGTAGGAAAAATGATAGCATGAGTGTTTGCTTAATTTCTGTGGAGTCACCAAGGAAATAAGTGCCTGGGTATGCGGGAGAGTGAGTGAGCATGCCTGGCGAGAGCACAAGCGATGCAGGTGAGCGAGGGAGTGTGTAGGCAAGCGCATAAGCGTGCGTGCGAGCAAGCGTGCGAGCAAGCGAGCGAGCGGCCAGGCGAGCGAGGCGGTGTTCACCCACCGTCCGTCGTGCGAGCGGTGCAGGCTGCCATGGTAGCTGCTGCCCACGCGGCTGGGGACGCTGCCGGCGTCGGTGGGGGCATGGAGCGACCCGGCCACGGACGCTCCCCCTCCTCCGCCCCCCTGCGTGGACGTCCCGCGGGACTTGCGCACCACGGGCGTCTTGGGGTCGCGCGCCGGGGCCGGCGTTGTGCCGGCGGCGGTGGCGGGCGCCTGGCCCTGCGTTTGCGAGCGAACATCCTCCAGGATCTGCTGGGAGTCGCTCGTCGTGCTGGCGGAGGGAAGAGGGGGCGATCGACAGGGCAGGGGTCACAGTGCGGTTACCACCTGTCCTAGATTTATTTTCCCAGGATCGTACTTGAACTACGGTGGCTTGTCCTGTCCTGGAAAATCGGCCGTCAGTGTATTCCGGGAAAATAAAGGTCTCAGCGTTTGTCAATTGCGTAAAAAAAACTGAAATGATAATAAGACACGACTCAGGATGATGTGTTGAACTGTCCTTTCTTCCAGTATAGTGAGATATTGTTTTTGTCATGCAATGTCTCATGGGAAGAATATTTGAGAGGTCAATGTCATTTCTCTGGAATCAATCAAATTGACCGCTTTGTAGGAAGGAGACACTGGCGGCCCTATAGATATGTTGAACCCCGTTATAGGAATGTGGAGTTTGAACTTGATTCTAGCCTGTCAGCAGAGATGTGCAACAATCATATGAGCGTGGCAATAAGATTCGAATCCAATGGTGGTTAAAAATACAATAGTTTTATAGATTAGAGACTAGGCAAAGCTGACGGATTTTAGTAAACAAAAGTGCACTCAACTTTGTGGTTAGATTTTAGGAATTAAGAGTTGGGCCTGCTCCCAGTGCTGTGGCCTCATGGTTAATCAACCATCAACGACAGTGGTCAGGCTTCGGCCTTGAACTTAGAACTGGAATTAGGCATAGCTGCAGGCCAGGTGGCTCATCGGTAGAGCGAGCACCCTGCAATCGGAAGGTTACAGGTTCTAATCCTGGTCGGGGGTTGATTCAGCCCATCATTCGGCTGTGGGGTCGATAAAACGAGTTTCAAGTAAGCAGTGCTTGTCCTAGGGGTAGACTCACCGCCAATGTAGGAACGTGGAATTTCCCACCACTCGTTCAGGGCTGTAAACAGGAGATGAGCACTTCCTCAATGCTCATTTGAGCAGCAAATCACTTTTAAAAAAATTTGGGTCAGAGTTTATCCTCGACTTTGGGCTCAGCGAGACAGACAGCCTCAGGGTTCAGTGACTGAACTGTGGCCTAGACATTGGGATCCAGCTATGATTATCAGTATGCTTCAGGGTTAGAGTTCAGAGTATGCATAATGCCCAGGTTATGGTGAGACTTAGATATTGGGTTTAGTGCTTGGCCGAGACTCAGGGCCCAGTAGTCAGGTTAGGCCAGCTAAGCCTCAAGCCGGGTCCACACTGGAGTGATCAGTTGTTGTGCAACTCGGTTGCACGAAACTGAACAACTTCTACGCGGTCGTCTCTGCAGCCGGTTGCTGTTCGCAGTCGAGAAGGACCAAGTATTGGTCCGCTCAGAAATTTGTAGCGACGCATAGTTCACGCGACGCATTTGGGAACTACAACTGGTCGTTACGATCCCGAACGCGATGTTTAATTTACCTCGTTGGGAAACTGCTCACTCAGACGCGGACAAAGCAGCTGGCAGGCGGTGACTAAGTTGCGCTATTTCAAGATGGATTTGACCACGCGGTCGATCGCTCAGGTGTGGACGTAGAAAATAATTTGACGCTTATGGTTTTTTCTGGCCTGTTACGATGGGGGGCTTTCCTCATGTTTTACACATTTGATTCGGGTGCGGATCTGGCGGTATGTTTTGGCGCGTCTTCAGGACGTGGCCTGGGCTCCAGGCCTAGGCCTTGGACGTCGCGGCGTGCGAGTGACGCGGTTTTCGGCGATCGGGTGGGGGCTGCTCACTCGCGCTTGCCGCGCCGGTGGAAGAAACTCGCCCACTCGGAGCACGTCTTGCGGCTGCCGACCCAGAAGACGGACGGGATGCCCACGAGCAGCGTCATGAGGTAGCGCACGAGGACCAGCGTCAGGTCCGGGCGGCCCGGCTCATCCGCCTGCGCTCCGTCAGGATATATACGACATTAGGTGGAGATGGAGTGAGGAAATCGGCTCGTGCGCAGAAGCCCGACCGATCGTTGTATCGTGAGAACGCGAGCGGTGGCGAGGGCCTCGAGATCGTTTCATCCAGCAGTGGATAGAAGACCGTGGCCCATTGTGGTGGATGTGGTGATAAATTACATAAAATGATAAACATGGCGTGGGGAACAAGATGATATGAAACATTCACTAATTGATCGTTAGTGTCGAGATGCAAAGCAAGTGATTTGTGCAACAGATACGGAAACGTTGCAGTTACGCCAATCGAACGCATACATAACACACAGCACAGGACGCAACTCGGTTGAACGCGCAAGTTTTCACAGTCGCTTGTACTACACGAATTATTCACTTAATCTTCTGAAGATGCCCGCAGTAGTGCGTGGCAAAAGCTTGAGAGGAGAAATGCTCAACACGCGGTGCAACTCGGGAACTCGGGAAACCACGCTAGCAACAGACACCAGAGGAACAAGAATTGAACCGGGCCCTTGTTACTGAATGGCCCCAAGCGTTTACCAATGCGCCACCCAGCTCTTTGTAACTTTCACAGCGTAGCTGCACGTTGGAAGTTGGGAGTGCCCGACCAGCAAAAGGTTCCCGCTGGTCGTTTGTGGTTAGGTTACAGACAAGGAGAAGTTCGTCACCCACTTGGTCGCAGACACGGGGGACGTAAGACGGTAACTATAATTACAGCAACTCTACACACAGAGCCTACTGCTCGTGTGCTCCCGTCAAGTTGACGGCTTCGCCACGAGCACAACCGGCGCTGACGTCGCCTCGTCGATGTACAAACCCTCGCGTGACAGGTGTCCGGGGCCTCCGTCACAACACGGGTAAGTGGCGCTCGAGAAGCGATGATTGCGCGGTGGGTGGGGGGGGCAGGGGGGAGGTGGGCGAGGAGCGAGCGACTACGACGAGGCGAACCCACCACCGCGGGGCAGGGGATGTGGTAGTGCTGGCAGTGGCGGTGCAGCCATCCGAGCTCCCACCCGCCGCGGTTCGCCTGCTCGTACAGGTAGCAGCCGAGCAGCGCGACGAGCGGCAGCAGGTAGAGGGCGCTGAACACGCCCACGCGGATCATGAACTTGACGAGCTTCTCCTGGTTGCGCGCGTCGTGCTGGATGACGAGGCGCACGCGGTTCACCGACACGAAGCCGGCGAGCAGCAGGCCGAGCCCCGCGGCCACGCACAGGCCGAGCGGCGCCAGCAGGTACCAGCGCAGCGCCGCCGTGTCGTAGACGCCCACGAAGCAGACGCCGCTCACCGGGTCGCCCTCGGCCGCGCCCAGCGCCAGCAGCAGGGTGGTCTGGGCGCCGGGCAGGCCCCAGGCGAGGCCGTGGAAGAGCGGGGCGCGCGCCGCGATCGCCTCGCTGCCCCACTTGAGGCCGGCGGCGAGGAACCACGTGACGGTGAGCACGACCCACCAGCCGGCCCCCGCCAGCGTGAAGAAGTAGAGCAGCGCGAAGAGGAGCGTGCAGGCGCGGCGGTGGGAGCCCTGGCGGTGGCGGCGGAGGGAGGAGGAGGAGGAGGAGAGGCAGAAGGGTTCGTGGTAGCGTTAGCACGACTGGTTGTAATCACCGGTGAAACGTTGCAGTGCTCGAATTGTTAATGTCGTGGGTTGACTCTCCAACACGCCGGTGTGTGTTGAAATAGTAACTAATTGGCACGTTTTGTTTACGTGAGAAACCTTACTATTTGGCTTTGTCGTGTGGCAGGTTCAACGAGATTGATATTTATGCAATCTAACCCATAAAAAAAAACCTTTAATATGGATAATATTGGTCGTGAAAGCCTACGTGTTAAATTGGTGACTGGCATTGCTGATGTGTTTTAGCATCGCAAATAAACGTTGGTCTGATCAGTATTGACATTCACATTAGTATGACCAACACGAATATCAATCATCCTCACCATCACCGCCGTTGTTTAAATTGATAAGCTTTTTTTTAACCACACCCCCACTCGACCGACCACCTGAACCACAACCACCACCACCAAGCAACCAAACCACCACCATCACTACTCGCACCACACCACCACCACTAACCAAATCTCCACCACCATCAACAAGCAACCAAAGATTCACTAATACCACCACCACCACCGATTCCACTACTACTACCACCACCAACCACCTCCGTTTAACGTGGTTGGTTATGTGTCAGAGCGAAAGAAGTTCAACATACATACCAACCAACCAAACGTCCACCGTACCTGCGTGACCGTGGGCGCGGTGCCACGCGCCGCGTCGGGGGGGTTGCACGCGGCCGCCCCGCTGCCCGCCACGAATCCAACGAGGTAGCAGAGCGCCACGGCCAGGTAGCAGAGCGAGTAGAAGACGATGGGCCGCTCCGGGTAGCGGAAGCGGCGCACGTCGATGAGGAACGTGAGCACGGCGAAGAGGGTGGCGCACAGGCACACGGCCGCCATGGCGCCGATGAAGTAGCGGGCAAGCGCCAGCTCGTCGCGCCCGAAGAACATGTGCGGGTGGCACGGCGGAGCGCAGTCCCGCACGCCCGCGAAGCGGTAGCCCAGGCCCCGCGTCGCCCTCAGCTGCCGCGGGCACCAGAAGCCGAAGTCCCGCGGCTGAGCGCCGCCGCCGCCGCCGCCGGCTGCCGCGTGGCGAGGGTCGCCGGGCCCCGAGCCCCGGCGGTCGCCGTCAGAGCCGCCGTGGGAAGGGTCGCGGAAGACGCCGTCGCAGTCGGGGAAGCTGCGGTCGCAGGAGAGGAAGGTTAGCGGCGGCTGTGGCGGCGGTGGTGGTGTTGGTGGGCTCGTGCCGGGCCAGCCTGGAGCGGCTCGTGTGACGCCAGGCCGTGTCGACTGACGTCACGCGGTTAGCCCCGCCCCTGGCCCTGCTCGGCCCCGTGCCAGATTCAGATGCCTGTTTTTAGAGGCTAGCGTATCGCCGGTTCAGTTCTGGAACCGGCTCGAAATGTGCCAGGCAGGAAAAGGGGGGGGGAAGGTGGGGGAAGGTGGGGGCGGGGAGAAGTGTGGGGATCGAAACGCCGAGGAGCTCACCGCTCGCAGTCCATCTCGTCGGGCCACGCGACGCCGAAGACGTCGGCGAGACGCGAGCAGAGAGCAAGAACGCGGCGGCACAGCGGTCGGCAGGGGGACGCCCCCTCCGAGCCGCCCCCGCACGGCGGTGCGAAGGCGGCGCACAGCAACGGGCGCAGCTCCGGCGAGCACTCGAGGTTCACGAGCGGGTGGAACGGCTGGCAGGGGGTGGGCGAGATGGGAGGAAGAGGGGATAAGGAGAGAGGGGAGAGAGAAGGAGAGGTCGAGGGGAGAGAGAGGGTAGAGGGGAGAGATATTAGAGGGAGGTGATAGGGGAAAGAGAGTGGAGGGGAGAGGAGAGAGGGGATAGAGGTCCAGATTGATCAGAGAGGACTTTATATTCTTGGTTCTTTCGGTAAAGTCACGTAGAAGGGAAACAATAAAATAATAAAAATATAAAACAATAAAATTCTCACGAGGTTTCGACTGCAACACAACCAATCATCATCAGGTGTGAAAACCACAACAAAAAAATTGGGCCACTTTTTTCAAATTTTCTTGTGGTTTTCACACCTGATGATGATTGCTTGTGTTGCAGTCGAAACGTCGTGAGAATTGTATTGTTTTATATTTTTATTGTTTCCCTTCTACGTGGTGACTTTACCGAAAGAACCAAGAATATGAATCCCTGCAGTCACGAAAGCTTTAAATCAAAGAGAGGACCTTCATTGTTAAAACCACCAACATCAAGAATATGGCAGTCACCACCATCACACAAGATAAGACATATCGCACCCATACCGTATTTATGGAGTATGTGCTGTTTGAGACCCCCTATTAAGGCAAGCATGGCGCACGAAGGGGCGGGTAGTGATATATCCTCACTTGAGGCTGAGTCAACCTAGGGGAGGCCCAGGACCGATTTAGATAATCGTCACTGGTGATGGCCGTGAGAGGGAAGTGCAGTGCGCTAACCGCTGCACCATCACTTCTCAGATTACTCGTACACACACGACTCTTGTCACCCCCACTCATTAATAATCGCCACGACCGCACACCACACATGGCCTCGCTCACCACAGCTGCTTCAAAACCCTTTTGCCTCCTGCTCCCTGCCCACCTCCCGACCCCCATACAGCCAGCCAGCCACCCCACCCACCCCCTTCACTCGCCTTATCCTCCCATTGGGGTGTTCACCACTGTGCACCCTCTCCATCCACGTTACCCACCCTCAGCCCACACCCCTGTGTTCACGAGGGGGGGGGGGGGTATGCGACTCATCCACCCATCTCTCTCTCTCTGTCTTCTCCCTTCATTTCTTCGCAGGGGTTGTGCCACGTCGACCCAAAGTTGGCACATGTACTGGGACGTCCCCGGTTTTTGGAACAATTCGCCCCGACGTTGATCCGACGTCGGGTCAACGTTGGGACGACGTTCCACGGCGACTGGGATTGCGTGTGAAGAAGATCTCTCGCAATATCAGAAGCAAGCGAGAACCACAATAATTAGTTTAACACGTTGCAGGCTTTTGTAATCGAGTAAGTGTAAATGTGTCGTAACCCTCCACCACCCGACACAACCAGTAAGGTTTGTTTACCTTACTGGCCGAATTTATTATGAATAGTGCAATAATGTTATCGTTATTGTTACATGACAGACACAAACCGGCACACTCCGAATGTCCCGGGATGACTGACCGATTTCCCATGACAGACAAGCGACTAAGAGGACGTTCTGGGAAAACCAGGAACAACCCTAGCCCTTACATCCGTGCGGAGTTGATCTGCGTGTGTATTTTGTGTCTGTGTATTTCTGCGTAGCGGTTAGCGCTACACTGCGCTAAGAACCCGGCGACTCGAGTTCGATTCCTGCTCACGGCCAACACCGGTGACGATTATCTGAACCGGTCCTGGGCCTCGCCTAAGTCGACTCAGCCTCAAATGAGTAACCTAGTGGTGTATGAAACATCAGCACTTGGGGAGACAAAGGCAGCCGGGTGTGGTGTTAGCCACCCACCGCCTCGTGTGCCGTGCTGGCTTTCATATACTCTCGAAAACAGCACTTGCTCCTACAGTCTGTTAAGGCTATCTTTGTGTATCTGTGCACCACAGTGTGTGCGTGTGCGAGGAAGCATCCTAATGCTCTATCTGAGGAATGTCCATGGTCCCATCAGTGAGCGTCTGCTGTGGCATGCAGGGGATGCATTGGCTGGGTCATGTAGCCTGCAAGCTCAGCCACCGCATGGCCAAGTACAGTAGCTTCTGAATGGCCAGACGGAGGGGGCGTGATACGGCCTAGAGAAGAGCTGGACCGATGTTGAAAAGGAATTGGAGCTGCGTCGGCTTGCCGACTACTCATACCAGCGGTGTCAGGTTCGGTTCTTGCAGAGGGCGATCGAAAAGAACGCAACTGGGGGGTGGAGGAGCCACCGTGGCCGTTTGTGGCCAGATTGGATTTTGCAGTCACAGGTGAGAACCCGTACAAGGTGGATTCATTGGGAAATTGGAATGCTCTGGCAGTGGCTTCTCCACCAGACGGGCATGTGTAGCCCATGCGGCTTCCCAGGAGAACTGGTCTGGTGGAGGCCAGCACTGGTGCATCATCATTATCATCATCGCCGCCACACACAACGACTAAACTTAGTCCACAGGCCCACGTCGCCGGCGACTGGAAAACCCGAGACGGATTATATTCTCTCCTCAAGCTTGAGCCATGAACGACACTCACAATAATGAGCGGCGCGCCGGGCGCATAAAACACAGCGAGATGGCACAGTTGGGAGCATATACGATGCGCCTGTCAACTCATCCATTAAAACCCATAGCTCCTGGGTCTGTCCTGTAACCTCCAGCCAGCGAGCCCTCGACACTTCACTTGGCCTCAAATTGTGTGTTGTGTGTGCGTGTGTATAGAGCATTGGGGGCGGTGGCACGTTACAATCCCGGCAACCTGGGTTCCATTCTTGACAATGGCTCACATCAGTGGCAAGTGGTATCATCGGAGCTGGTCACGGGCATTAAACGAATGCCTGGTGTGGTTTGTAAACATCTGGCCGGAGCAGACCGTCACGTGGTGTGCCAGCTTTAACAAGTGCTCATCAGCAGGACATACCCCAGTCTGTTAATGTATATACAGGGATATATGTCTTTTCGTGTGTGACTGTGTCGGTGTCTTCGCCAGTGTGTTAGTGTGTGTGTGTCTGGTGGTGAGTGCTATTGTTAGAGTGAACTGCATTTTGAGCCTGGGAGCGGTGGCCCAGTGGTTAGCGCGATGAGCCATCGAACCGAGTTCGATTCCCGTTCTCGGGCACCACCAGTGACGATTATCTGAACTGTTCCTGGGTCTCCCCTAGGTCGACTCAGCATCAAATGAGTACCTGTTGCGGTGTGTAAATATCGCCACGAGGGAGACAAAGGCGGTCGGGCGTGGCGCTGTCCGACGCAACCCCTCGTGTGCCTTGCCGGCCTTCATTAGGTGTTAGCTAACAGCACTTGCCCCAACAGTATTTTAAGGCTACACGGTGTGATCTTTGTCTTTGTGTGTTTGGGTGGTGAGTGCTATTGTGGTCGTGAGTGAGCACCGAATTCTGATCTCAGTGACCCGGAGCTTTGTCTCCGTTTCGCCGTCTGTGTCTCCTGTCTCACTCTCAGCTCTCCCCCTGGCCTCCCTCCCCGTGACTCTCTAACCCAAGGGGCCATGCTCTCTGTTCAAATAACAACAGTGCACGTTACCGGGGCAACGGTGATGAGTGAATGAAACATTTAATAAAGAATCACACAGACCACAACCCTAACCCACACCCCCATACACAATCACACACACCACAACCCTAACCCACACCCCCATACACAATCACACAGACCACAACCCTAACCCACACCCCACACACAATCACACACACCACAACCCTAATCCACACCCCATACACAATCACACACACCACAACCCTAACCCACCCCCCCATACACAATCACACACACCACAACCCTAACCCACACCCCCATACACAATCACACACACCACAACCCTAATCCACACCCCACACACAATCACACACACCACAACCCTAACCCACAACCATACACAATCATACAACCCTAACCCACACCCCATACACAATCACACACACCACAACCCTAACCCACACCCCCATACACAATCACACACACCACAACCCTAACCCACACCCATACACAATCACACACACCACAACCCTAACCCTCACCCCATACACAATCACACACACCACAACCCTAACCCACACCCCCATACACAATCACACACACCACCACCCTAACCCACACCCATACACAATCACACACACCACAACCCTCACCCACACGCCATACACAATCACACACACCACAACCCTAACCCACACCCAATATAATTACACATACCACAACCCTAACCCACACCCCCATACACAATCCGACACCCCACAACCCTAACCCACACCCAAATACACAATCACACACACCACGACCCTAACCCACACCCCCATACACAATCACACAGACCACAACCCTCACCCCATACACAATCACACACACCACAACCCTAACCCACACCCCCATACACAATCACACAGACCACAACCCTAACCCACACACCATACACAATCACACACACCACCACCCTAACCCACACCCCCATACACAATCACACACACCACAACCCAAACCCTCACCCCATACACAATCACACACACCACCACCCTAACCCACACCCCCATACACAATCACACAGACCACAACCCTAACCCTCACCCCATACACAATCACACACACCACAACCATAACCCACACCCCCATACACAATCACACACACCACAACCCAAACCCACACCCCACACACAATCACACACACACCACAACCCTAACCCACACCCCATACACAATCACACAGACCACAACCCTAACCCTCACCCCCATACACAATCATACACACCACAACCCTAACCCACAACCATACACAATCACACAACCCTAACCCACACCCCACACACAATCACACACACCACAACCCTAACTCACACCACCACCCTAACTCACACCCCATACACAATCACACACACCACAACTCTAACCCACACCCCACACACAATCACACACCACACAACCCTAACTCACACCACAACCCTAACCCTCACCTCATACACAATCATACACACCACAACCCTAACCCACACCCCCATACACAATCACACACACCACAACCCTAACCTACACCCATACACAATCACACACCCCACAACCCTAACCCACACCCCCATACACAATCACACACACCACAACCCTAACCCACACCCATACACAATCACACACACCACAACCCTAACCAACACCCCCATACAATCACACACACCACCATCCTAACCCACACCCCCATACAATCGCACACACCACAACCCTAACCCACACCCCATACACAATCACACACACCACAACCCTAACCTACACCCATACACAATCACACACCCCACAACCCTAACCCACACCCCCATACACAATCACACACACCACCACCCTAACCCACACGCCATACACAATCACACACACCACCACCCTAACCCACACCCCCATACACAATCACACACACCACCACCCTAACCCACACCCCCATACAATCGCACACACCACAACCCTAGCCCACACCCCATACACAATCACACAGACCACAACCCTAACCCACACCCCATACACAATCACACACCCCACAACCCTAACGCACACCCCATACACAATCACACAGACCACAACCCTAACCCACACCCCATACACAATCACACAACCCTAACCCACACCCATACACAATCACACAACCCTAACCCACACCCCATACACAATCACACAACCCTAATCCACACCCATACACAATCACACAGACCACCACCCTAAGCCACACCCCATAGTCACACCACAACCCTAACCCTCACCCGATATAATTTCACATACCCACAACCCTAACCCATACCCTCATACACAATCACACACACCACCACCCTAACCCACACCCCCATACACAATCACACACCCCACACCCATAACACACACACACCACAAACCTAACCCACATACAACCACAACTCCCAATCCACACAACCTCGTTTGTATCGTTTAAAACCCAAGCACGCCAATGCACACCACACACACACCACACACACACACGCACGTCCATGCAACCACCCATCCCTTTACCGACAGGTTATAGAATGAGAAGTGGCGGTAACTTGGGTAGGCTTTCATTCAGCAGTGGATTGACCATGGCTTACGATGACGATGATAGAATGAAACCCGCGTCAGGTTTGTGTTTCCCGATACAGGGCCTGGCAGTGCCTGGCATGGCCTGTGGCAAACGGGGGGTGGGATGCGGCAGTGTTGGGGTGGGTAATGGGAGGGTGTGGCTCGATAGGGGGGCCTCTTGATGTTTGGCAGCAGATGGCTGATGGGGGTAGCAGCATGATAATGGATAATTTGTTGGAACCCAATGACCACAAACACACAAAGACAAAGATCCCCCGTGTAGCCTTTGACACAGTTGGGGAAAGTGCTGTTAGCGAAGTCCAGAACAACACACTAGGGGGTGAGTTACCAGCAGCATGCCCGACCGCCTTTGTCTCCCTAGTTACGATGTTTACACACCACACCAGGAACTCATATGAGACTGAGTCGACTTAGGCGAGGCCCAGGACCGGTTCAGATGATTCTCACTGGTGTTTTGGCCGTGAGCGGGAATCAAACTATGGTCGCCGGGTTGGTTGCACAGTGCGCTAACCGCTGCACCCACGCTTTCCACCGCTTTCCAGGTGCATAACCAAACACACACGTACTCAAATTTCAATATACATTGAAACAGAGACAAAGCTCACCCATATAGCAAGTGCTGTTAGCGAGCACAGATTGACACCAGCACGGTGCAACGAAGGGATGTTCTAGCCAACACACCGCTCAATCGCCTTTGTCTCCCCAGTGCTGCCATTCAGACACCCACCAGACCAGGCACTCACTCAAGGCTGAGTCAACCCTTAGGGGAGTCACAGGCCAGGTTCAGATTTCACTCGCCAGTGACGTCGGCCGAGAGACGTACCGCGGGCATCATGGGACGGCATGGGATGGCAACGGCATTTTCAGGCCTTCATGCAACAGTGAAGATCCCATGGCTTATGACGATGACGACGATGATGACAATCGTGAAGAAGAACGGCAGGCTCACCTCCATGGCCTTGGCCGCCGCGATCTGGTCGTAGTGTCCAAGCATGTTGGGCATGAAGGTGGTGTTGTACGGCAGATCCTGGCACATGCGGAGGGTCACCGGCTCACAGGTGAACAGGCTGTGTGCATCTGTGCCCGGCGCCACCATCACCGACACCATCGCCAACACCTCCAGCAGGGCCGATGGTCGCACTCTCCGCACGCGGTGGACGTCGCTGCCTTCGCTCATGGTTGAGTCGATTCAGTTTTAGCCTCGACGATAGTGGCGCGATGTTGTGGTCATGTGCGCGTGCGTGCACACGCGTTAATGTGTACGCGTGCGTGGCATTCAATCGCGGTGGCGTTTCCAGGCGGGGCACAAGAAATGGAGGGCTATGGGTTTTGAGAGTGGTGAGAAGGTGCTGCCCGGTCAGGAAAAGGCAGGGGTGACCGATTTATTATCGACACAAAATTTATAACCTGAGTCAAGTTGCGAAGCTCATGCGTGTGTGTGTGTGTGCAAGTCCCACTGATCGTTGGGCACGCAAATGTGTAAGGCATTAAGTTTAAATGTTTATTTTTTCCCCCCAAAAAAGTATTGTGCTATGGTTTAAAAACCAACACTCAGATGCCCTCACATTGTGTGGCATATCCAGAGGGTGCACAGCTGCATTGTAAGTGTTAAAATTGAAGTGAGATGTACATATTGTATGTGTCCAGGTCTGTCGGTGTGTGTGTGTCCGTATATAGTGCCTGTGTATTTTCCTGCAGAAGGGCGTTTGACCCAAAGCTTGTAATTTTCTGTTCCCGTCAGCGAATTTAATAATTAAAATTTTCTTTTTAAAAAAGGTATTATTTTGATACTTTTACACAATTGTTGCTAGGATTGGATCGACTATTTATTTTAAAGCATTAATTATTGAAATGCAACAAATGTATTTCATGCTTAAATGTTATAACGTCACGCATGTTTTAACGACACGGTGCAAGAATAAGCCTCTAAACTTGTCACTCGGCTAATGCTGCGTATAAATAGATTTATTAAAAAATATAATTGTGTGCCGAGGTTTACAAATCCTCCAAGTATAAAACTTGTGCTCAGCTAAAAACCCCCAGGGGCCTTAATGAATCTCTAAGTCTAACGTATCACCTACGTAATGTCTCAGATTCCCGAGCATACCCCTGGAAGGGTGGGGGGGTACCAAAGGTGCGTAAGAAAACACACCCGTTGTAAACGTTACATCACTGCGTTAATTGCACGATAAATCACGCAAAAAATATATTGAAAAAGTACATTATTTTTCGACTGCTAGTCCTCTGAATAATAGTGATTCATGTCAGTCGGATTGGAGAAAAGGGTTATAGTTACGGTTAGGATTGGGGTAAGGTTTTTGCAGATTGTGATCGGGTCAGAGTTTAGGCCGGGTTTATGGGGAGAGTGTTTCAGGATGAAGATTTAGGCCAGGTTCAGAGCGAGAATGTTTTAGGTTTAGGGGGGAAGTTGTCGATCTCGGCAGCATCACTGTTGAAGTTCCGCGTCACCGCTCGCTTGACGTGCTGGAGTCATTGCTTCGCTTGCCACACCCCGTCACCGGGCGAGCTCGTGACTTCACCTCCACTGCGAGGAAGTGTCAATGCCTGTGAAAGCGACACGGTGACGCAAAGATCATTAAAAAAACACAACACCAGCCCGTCACATTACTTGCTAATTACTGCAATTAGCAGCTCAGCGTCATTTACAGCCGCATGTCTCCGTAATATCACCTCGTTTCAACAATTAACAAATTAACTGTTACCACCACCATCATGATGATGGTATTCATGGACAAACAGCGCCGTGATTAAGGGAGCTGAGGGCTATTCATTGCTCAGTCTGGAAAATATGAAATCCGCTCGGTGACGACAAAACCAAAAAACCGAGTAATCAATCTCTATGAAACTTACTACACAGCTCATGAACACCGATGCCAAGATCTGTTTAATATTTGGGCATGATTGGCAATGAAATCATTCGATAAAAAGATATATGTTTAATAAATGCTAATGTTAGACTGTATAGCAGTCCCATTGCACCCAGGCCTGTGCCTACCACGGGTGTTTATTTATCTGTGCTTTTCCCCCTTTCCGTGTGCAAGTTCCTTCGTGCACTGGACTCCACGAACTGAACGGAGGCTCCCTCATTGCACTGATTTGCTGTCTTTTATTCAAATAAATGGCACCATTTTTGGCAAATGTTACACAGGCCTAACTCGTGACCAGAGGTTAGGGTTAGGCTCCATGTTTTTTGGCCGAAGGTGAAATTCGTTCACTATCCAACGACTTAATCGGGCAATACTGCCAATCAAAATTTAATTATTGACAACCCGAACTCTATATATATTCTTGGTTCTTTCGGTAAAGTCACGTTGACGGGAAACAATAAAATAGTAATAAATATATAATAAAACAATAATACATTTTTTTATTGTTTCCCTTCTTGGTTCTTTCGGTAAAGTCACGTTGAAGGGAAACACTAAAATAATAAATATATAATAAAATAATGAATTTATACATATTATTGTTTCGCTTCAACGTGACTTTACCGAAAGAACCAAGAATATGAATCACTGCAGTCACGAAAGCTTTAAATCAAAACCCGAACCCTGCCAATTGATATATTTTTGGAATTAAGGGCTCTGATTTGGTTCAAGCATCGATTTTTTTTCATCACTATTTAATTGTTTCTCATTCGCATTGTTTCTCATTATTTGTCTCTTCGGAGTTTTTGATTCCTATTTGTTAATATTTTCATGAAAAAAATAACAAATAATCGATTCTTACACAATTTGATGCATGTACTACGGACCTAAGAATCAAGGTCCATTGACAAAATCTCTATTATCATTACACCCACACGTAACGATATTCCAAACTCACAATTGCGAATCCCAAAGTACCCATAGCCTTAATGCATTGCTCAAAAAGATGTCATCACAGACAATGCCACTGATGCCACCATACCCTGCCTATTGCTTCCTCCCTTCTGTCATCTATCCACTGCTGGATGAAGATCTCTTTCAAGTTGCCGCCGTCTCTCACGGTTCCGTGATGATGCCACAATCCATCTTCCTCCTGCTCATGGAGCTGATCTCATAGCTCCATCTCCTCGGTGGTCTCCCCCTCCTGGGTGATGTCATCCCTCCGTGCGTTAATCTCTGAAGCAAGCGATTTGACGCCTGTAAGGCGTGCGATTCGATGTGTGCATCGTAAGCTTAGGAATCGATATCAATCACCGAATAGATGCATCGCTGCACATGTATGCGTGTTGAACTTCTTTCACACTGTACGTAGCCAACCGTGCTAAACGGAGGTGTGGGGGAAGGACAACAAACTACCCCTGCCAACCAGTATTCATACAGACGCCACCGTCAAATATACTCTCAATTGCCTAATTGAATGCACTTGGACGGGGTGTGAATTGGAGACTGCTTTATTCTTGCCACCCGCCCGTCCGCTGTGTTGAAACATGAAAATGAAGCTACTCCACACAGATATGTGAATACGGGCCGGCTCGTGAATAGTGACAATGTGGATGCTTTCTGGACGTAGAGGGCGGGTTGAATCGGTGGTCAGAACATTCACAACCTACTTGCCGTACTCAGGGCCAAATTGAGTTTGATGGGGGCCCGGTGCTGCTATTGTTTTAGGCGGGGGGGGGGGTGTAAATTCAATTCCTTCCCTTTTCTGTTTCACCCGCACACCCATGCCCGATTCCAAGCGACATGAAAGAAAAACAAAGTTCACATATTTCATCACACATCTGTGACGATGCAATGGCATTCATTAACAATTTACTTACATAGGATGTATCACAGTGTCGCAAGTATTGTATTTACTGGTACTTATAATACACGGAGGCACCTAAAAAAATCGAGGGCCGAGGCTGTACTGCTGTTGACTGTCACTACCTTGGTGCCCCAAGTAACTGAGCCGCTGGGGCAGTTTTAGTGAAATTGTGGGAAGGTTATTACTCTGTGACTACAAAGGATAGAAGGGTGGACGAAGGGAGAGAGATACAGACAGACAGGCAGATTGGCAGACATATAAAGGGCTATGGAGATAGAGAGACAGATGAAGGGACAAACAGACCAACAAACCATCAGACAGAAGGTACATACAAGACAGAGGCAGGCATACAGGTGGAGAGACAGGCAAGGGTAGATATAAAGACAGACCGGCAGATCGATTGGTGGATGGAGAGACACACCCAGACAGCTGTTTGTAAAAGTTAAGACCAATGAAAATCAGCTGGTGCGCAGGTGCTTGGTGGATTATAACGCTGCAGCATTACGAAGGGTGATGTATGCTGAACTTCTATCGCACCGTACATAGCCAGCCGTGCTAATCGACGGCTTGGGGAAGCCTTCAGCCAGAAGATCATGGCTGACGATGATCATGAAGGCAAATAAGAACAAAAATAAGATGATCTCCTTGCTCAAGTGTGAAATTCCACAATCCGGCGGTGGCAGCCGAGTTTCTTTGTGGGAAAACCATTGCTGACTTGTCACACGATAAATAAGAGGTAGGTAACCACACGTAAGGCTGGAGGGGCAGACGGATCAGTGACATGTCACAGTACATAAAGTAAACTTTTTTATTTTCCCAGATAAGGCCCACTGAGTTAAAAAGCAATTTTTCAGAAGCGACCGGGCCACAAATGATAGCTCAACTTAGTGGCTTACCATGTGGAAATTTAGAGCAGCCAAATACTCCAAGCGCATGTTTCTAAATGTGGAGGGGAAAAACCGGAGAACTCGGGGAAAAATCCACGCAACTATATGGAGAGAGAGAACATGCAAACTCCAAATATACAAGCGTCAGGGTCGGAATCGAACCCCCGACCTCCTGCATACCAGGTGAGATAGTTAATATCTCGCCACCGTAGGGCCCACATCACGAGTGAGAAGCCCACGTCAGGCCAAGACAAGTCATATCCTACGAGAACCCAGTCGTTCATGAATAATATTTTGTTGAATTAAACAGCCACACAGGGCTATGAGCTTGTACACAATTCATGCCCAAAGATAAAGACGAAGAAAGGTCCCTCGTTTAGTGTGAAAGACCATCGGGGGAAAGTGATGTTTGCAAAGACTTATTAAGGCTGGAAAGGCACGTGAAAGCGCCACGTGGGGAGCACTTTATGTGCCCATTGTTGATGTTGATTCAATGTATCAGGTATGCGTTTGAGGCTGGGTCGACCTAGGAGAGGGCCGGAACAAGTTCGGCCACCTTTGGAATACCACGTGGAACACGCAGAGCGTGACCACTTTGCACCAACGTTCCGCAGAGACACACAGGCGAATGTTGTTCATGTGATGGTGACACGGGATGCATAAGAATCCGACAATCACCACACAGGCACACGCATCGGAAGGGCATGCACGAGTGTCGGTACAGGCAATTATTCGGTTTTAGTCGAAAGGCAATGGTGTGGTGGGGCACGCCTTTGACCGGCAAATTGGAGGCGTGGGTTGGTGGATCACACAAGGATGTTTGGGGAACTCCCCAACCCGCTGGGCTGCGAGGTGGCCAGCAGATGGCAGTACAGAAAGTAGAAGCAACAACAAAAAAAATCCGGCTGACATCGGTGGCGAGTGCCATCTGAGCCGGTTCTTGGTGACCACCACTTCTACTGACCAACGTGATGAAGTATGGTCAAACAAACCCCCCGAATGACCGACTCCCGAAGTGGAAAGGCCTTCATCCGGCAACGAACCGACGACACAACGCTTGTACATTATTTTCTGCTGCGATGATATTGTCAAGTACAGCAGCAAAAAAAAAACACCGCATTACAAGGACAAAGATCCTCCTCCGTTAGCCTGGGCATTCAAATAGCAGCCACGGGCGTAAAGGGCGAGAAGGCGCACGTGTAGCCGGGAAGGTCGTGACCACCCCCCCCCCCAGCACCGCTCTCGCCTTTGTCCTCTTCGGTTCCGAATGATCGTTGGCCACCGCTGCCGGAACGAATGCATGCCGAGTCAACCTTTAAAGGGGTAGTGGTGGTAGGGTGGGGCCCTTGGTCAACCAAGGCCGCTTGGCTCGCTACCGGCGACCGTGGCGATTGCGTCCGACGCATGACGACGATGAACGCAGCCGTAAGCGTATTGTCCGATGTGCATCGTGGGACAGGTGGATCGAACCCGGGCACGGCTCGGGGGGGGGAATCGCAGCCACTTGGGCGACATCACTCGCGCGTACAACAAAAATAGCAAACCACCACCGCCCCCCACGCCCGCACATGTGTAGCACTGCAATGCGATGTAGCGCAGCACGTTGGTGTCTAACCGCACCGCGGTGCTTACCGTCTCTTTCCGGAGCGCATTGCATCCCCGCCGAGCGAGCGAGCTTCCTTCTGTGTGTGCGTCTCACATAACCTCTCCCATCCCGACTAACAGCACCCACCCCCCAGCCCGTCACCATCGACACACACCCCGAAACCAGCTCCAATCACAGGCGCGATGAGCGGAAATACGCGCTGTGGGTTTGGGACCAATGGACTCTCCCCTGCAGGGAAGGAGACGGGGCTATTGTCACCGTGGGGGGGGGGGGGGGCTCAACCGTGTGGCGGTGGTCGACGGGACGATTGGATTAAGCCTCGTGTCATCGCTTGTGATTTGCAGTTGATGTTGGTGGATGGGGGCGATTACACCGATTTGTGACGGATGACGACGTGCAGTATCGAACGCTGCGGTTTAATGACGGTGATGGTAGCGATGAGTGGGAATTATAAAGAGTCCGTTGGTGACAATGTTGGTCGCGGTGGTGACGGCGAATACGGCTCAACTTCACACTCGTGATCTATTTACCCCATCTACGCGACTTTACCGAAAGAACCCAAGTACACTCGTGGACGTTAGTCAACATCGAAAGATACAACCATCAAGATTGGTGGCTTAGGACTGTGATAATTGCAACGTGGTACTGGTGTACGGGTGCAAGTGTTCACGTAAAACTGCATTCGAAACAAATCGGCAAAAAATCCTTAATTGGCGAACCAACCCTGTACAGTACACGAAACGCATGATCAGAATAATCGCGTGCTCCAAAACCATTCCGTAATGTCAAGACGTGTATAGGACCATGTTAACCGCTAGGGGGAAGTTGCGCAATTGTCGACCTTGAGCACACGACAAAAGGTAACGATAGTGGTTACGTTTAATCGGAAGCTAAAGTTACACGTCAGTAATTTCCAGTGACACGTGAAGGTAGCAGTGCCGAGCACCTGGATATTTATAAAATCTAAGAACGTTAAACTTAATGTGCCAATTGTTGGGTAGTAACAGTAAGGTCTGATTTAACCTGCACTGGGCTTCCTAGTCTCCTTTGATACATTTAATGGATGAGATGCATTAAGCCGTCGATACCTAAACCTTCAATTCTTAAAACCAGTTCAGCAATCTCAAGCTTGGATTTAACACCAATCCAGCCATGTAAATCAGCTCCATGGGTTGATGTAGATATTCAAAACACTATGTAAATGCAAGATAAGTTTAAAATGTTTATTACAGTCACACTACAGTTAGTACTGTCAAGGAGTAAAAACTTTGTGTAAACAAATGACTTTCCCTAAACTTGTCATAAGTATTGCATTCAAAGCAAACACCACTGGGCTTTAAGGGCATGGCGAGTGCACAATGTTAAGCCTGGTCCCCTTCAAGATAATGTTTAGTCGCCAGCCAACCCATACATAATGGGGGGGCACCATCAAAATTAAGTCGTGTCGACCCAATGGGTTTTGCCAGTACTTTGCCACGTATTTCATAACCGCTCTTAAATCAGTCATAGGTCATTAAATTACGCAGCACATAGGTTCAAGTTGACATCATTTGCCAACTCATAACATGTAAAGCAAGCTCAAAAATAAAGTGTTCGTTACATGAAAGGAGCGTAGCGTTCCACAATTACACACTTGTAATGCGTCAATTAGGGAAGAATGGTGGCAGGTTGTAGTTTAATGTGAATGCGATTGAAAACCAATTACAAAATTTGTGTCAGATAGATTTAGATACCCAGCCTATGTAATGCACACCACTCAAGCCCATTTCGCTGACGAAATGCACAGCACTGGTCAAAAAAGCTTAAACGCTAAAATGGTGAAGAGTGCTGCTGCAAGAGACCAAGATAGGGTTGGGGATCAGCGAGTGGGTTAGCAAGTTTGTTCATATTAGAGGTAGCATTTGGTTGGCTCATGTGCCGTCTCCAAACTTTTAGCCCACTCCCCCAAATGGCCTTCCTTTTGTTGCTTTTCGTTTGCCGTTTTACAGCCCTGTGAAATGGAAGCGTGCATAATTGTAAAACTACAGAATGTGCAAAGCTGGGAGACAAGGTACTCTGGAGAAGCCAAACGCTGCATTTACACGGAGGTTGGTTGTCAAGTTAAGATGAAAATGCCTTCGAGGCCAATTGGCAGCAATAAGGCAACATCCCAGCAACTTGTCAAATCAACGATAGCTATTTCTGCAATTATCCTCCACCATTACCTCCCCTCAGCTGATGTGCACAGTGGGGGCAGTGGCATTGAGAAGTGTGCACCATTTGTTAAAGCACCAAAATATAACCAGCATTCCACAAGGAACGTTAACTAAGAATGTAATGCTTTGCTCACCCACTTTGCCCTCCAACCAAATGTGCAAGTGTCAATCTAGAAAACAAGGGAATGGGCTAGGTGAATCGTAGTAAATCAAGGTGGGGAGTAATAAGTGGCACATTTGTCAGGCTAAAAAGAAGCTTCATTTCACCATCAAGCCTAGCACCTAGCAGTCCCCCCTCCCCCAAACTAGGCTGGCCTCATCCGATACCCCCCCCAAACACCCCAGCGCAGTCAGGGTTTAGACATTGACGCCAGAAGCGGCAGAGGGTGGCGTGAAGCCTGGCTCGCAGCTCTCAAGACCGCAAGACAGCGGCACGGCCACCTCGTCCTCGCCACCACAGGTACGCATCTCGGAGAGAGACCTGTGCAGCTCGTGGATTGCAATCCTGCAAACGGGAGGCAGAAGGAACATGAAATGACTTGAGGGTTGCGATGCATGACCAATACAGTTTTTTTACAGCAATAACATAGGTTTAGTAACTTGCGTGGGGAGGGGGAAGGTGGTCTAAGTGACAATTATTTGTTAATGTATCTAGGCACTGTTAAGCTGTATAACTAGTTAAGCTTAAATGGGCAAGTTAATCTATGGTACTAGAAGCAACTCCCACGTTCACTGCAATGTCAATGACATTAAATTAACGTTCAGGTCAAATCAAGCACAGGGTAGCATAGACACATCTACAATTATTACCCCAAGTTGGGATTGCACCTTCCTTTTAAATTAGTTGTGTATTGATTTATTGATATGGCAATGACACATGCACCAACGCAACTGTTTAAGAATTACATATAGTACACCAAGTTTTATTACTGTAGAATGTTTGAGTGAGCAATCTGCCTCTAGCTGTAGATGCATCATTAGTGTCGATGGCGGCTATCGTAGCATTTAGAAGAGCTGCTTGTGGCTTGTGTGGTGGTGCTGGCCATTTATATGTACATTGTGCTCATGGTGCAGGTGGCATTGTAGATTCCTCAACTTACCAGTCTGCATTGCGGATTACATAATGCAACGGAGGCTTGGGGAATCCATTGAAATTGGATGCAGCCGCCATGGTGTACGCGCCCATGTTGCGGAACAGCAGCCAGTCGCCCACGTGCAACTCTGGCAGCTGCATGCGCTCCACCACGCGGTCCAGCCCATCGCAAGTGGGGCCCCACAGTGACGACTCGAACACTGGCTCCTCTGGCTCAACATGCTGCACACGCCACAAAAAGAAGTGTATTTCACCATGCACAACCTCAAATGCTAAATGTTTGCCGTTATCAAAGGGAGGTATATAATTTTACCCATCGAACCAGCACAAATTACAAAGCCAGACGCTTGTATTGATGCCGAAAACACAATGATCCAAATTGAAAAGGTCAGGAAACCGTCATGTCCTCCACTGTTTCGCCCTCATTACAATCCACAGGTCAGTTTGATCCACCACAAATCTGACCAAAGCATGGTTAACAACTTGTCACAACTCGATAAGTTTGACCCTCAGATGGTATGACAATCACGCAAAGCACGAGTCAAAAGGTGCGCGCCTGCAATTATGCAGGTAGTGTGGGTTACAATCTTTTGTACTGTGGGGTATTCACATGGTACCGTTCATGTCCGTGTAAATCAGAGGCAGAAGACTAAAAACCCATATTCAAAAGGGCAGCCCACATGAGGATTATTTTGCGATATACATCTTCAGACTTTATTTTTGGCTTGGTAGAACGAGATTGTGACTTTACCAAAAGAACCAAAGAAGAGAACGAGATTCCCCTCTGATGCCAGATAATGCACAATAAAACCCAAGTTAAATATTTTCTTGTACTCACTGCATCTTAGTGTACATGCAAGAGCATGAAAAACGGTTGGTTTTATGGTTTGTACCAACCAGTCTAGATTCACATGAAGCATATTAGCAAGACGTCCAAATCATGACAAGTGAGGAATATATGGAGGGGAGGAATCAATAAGTTTGTGCATAGATGTTCTCATCACTCAGAAATTAGAATATTTTCCAAATCTTCCACTAAATGCAGATCAAGTTTCAGCCTGAACAGCTCCATGAGTCACGTTAACCTACATAGCCAACTGCACTTATCTGCACAAATAAGCCACAGTTAGCGCCGTAAATGCTCACATCGATTGCCTTTATTGCTTTGTGCTTTGAATGAGCTGCCTTCCCCATAGCGGCTGTTGAAAGCCACTGGCCATAACCGAAAATGGAGCAACATTTACCTTGTAAACAATGGGATCTGGTTGAACGTGGTCAAACAGGATGCAATTGAAGGAGCCATACACGCCATCATTGACATAGTACATGTGCACCGGCTCTTCACCTCCTGTTGTACAAGATCAAAAGGAAAGTGTTAAACACAAGGTATGAATTACAATCCATTTTAAAACAAGTGATAAAGTTGTCACATGAAAAAGGAGATGAGCACAACAGCTGTTGCGAACAGCCAATTACTCAAAAGATGCAGGAAGAGATTGCCAGGTGGTCAGGGTTAAGGTAACCATTATACTTCCAAAAAAAATTCTTGAAAGTTTAGATCCAGAAAAGCCTGCATTGCAATGTTTGACCAAGTCACTTGTAAACAGCTTTTGCAAGTGGATGAAATTTGAAAAAAGTGGGCAACTTAAAATTGCCAATGGAGTCACAAATCTAGTTTTCTGGCCATCCGTGCCCACACGGCTTTGGAGATCAAGTGATAAAACCCTTCTTAAAGAGCTGGATTGCACCCAGTAAAATCTGCCATTATCAAGCCAGCCAAATAAATACAGCAGCCTCGTAAGAGGACAAAAGGCAAAGCAGTTGGCATGAAAACGGCAATGACTTGCCATTGGCCGAGGCCTTGGAGAACGTCTTCTTGGCAATGATGTTGACAGCCAGAGTAAAAGCCGATGTCACGTAGTAGCGACCAGGCTCAGCAATGATGTTCACGCCACAGCCCTTTGGGAAGTACAAGTCTAGAGCTGGGTTCACCACAGCTGCAATCTGTGGAGAAATAACCACGCACAAAGATTCCAAGTAGCACTTAGTCAAGCTGTCAGCGATTCTAACAGGTGTAGTACAGTGCCAATGACATTGCTAAAACCAATGCCTATGTACTAATTAAGATGTACAAAAGCAAGTCGTAGGCCAGTTATAAATGCCCATCAGTGCATTAACAGATCTCATGGGCCAATGGCAATAAAATGTAAAGCATTTTGTTATGTTTTAGTTTAACATTTAGAGAACATTTCCCAATCTTGATTATTCGTCTTGAATTATGGTGGTATCTCCATTGCCAATGCCAGTAGAAACTATACATTTTTTCACACAAGTTAAAGCTTGAGATGGGAAGGATACCTTTATGTACTGGAGATGGAAGACCGGGTAGGCTAGTTAGTCAGTGTGCTTGCCACCAAGTTTGAACAAGAGTTGTATAATTAGTGGTTAAACAAGTTAATATGCAGAGGGTATTAGCTAATAATCTACAAAGGAGTTGAACAACTTGTGATGGTCATTGATTATAGTAGGTGACAATGTACAATTGCTATATGCCCAAATGGTGAACATTACCCTCGACTTAAAGTGGGAAAAAAAAAAACACTTTCCAAATATGAGACGCATTAAAACAATGTTAAAACAAACCAACCTCATCAAAGGTCAACTTTGCATTTGTGTCAGAGCCAGGGAACCCTCCTCCAATGTCCAGTAGATTCATGTTGAAGCCCATTTCAGCCTGCAAACAAGCATTCGTGTACATATTAGCATTTGTAGTAAGATAAAGCTACCAATGTAATAGGTTCCAAGACCCATTTGAAACTTCAACCTACAAGCTAAACATTGCTTCAGCAGTACAGCAATTACTACAAGCTATACACTCGCGCTTATCTTTTTAATTGAAGACTTACATTTAAAATGAACACCACTTGGCACATACAATGACGACAATAAAACAAGTTAGCAAACCAGTCCGTTTAGGAATTCGGCATTTAGGGGATTAGACTATGAAACCGCATACAAAGTGACCGAGTGGAAGCTTTCACATGCACCAGCTAGTGGATGCAGAATGTTACTTTTATAAAATAATTTGATAGTTTAGATTTTTCCATACAATAGTCACTGATATTGGTAACCTGTGCAGTATGTTACATCAAGATTGGGCAACAGGGGTTTTGCAGGTTGAGAATGCACGTTACGCGTCCTTGGGATGATACAATTACCACGCAGTCAATAAATAATTAGGGTCACAGCCAAAGAAAATCGCAAGGTTAACCATCTGGAAAACTTACAGCGATGTTGAAGAGCACACGGGCATCAGCAATGGACTGCGCATATGTCTGTGCGTCTTGACAGCCACTGCCAACGTGGAAGCTACATGGGAGCCAAAAAGCACAAAAGTTAAAATGGAAATTGGCGATGGTTATACGGCAATCTTTTACAGCAAATTTGACCGCTTGGGTTACTGCAACTTGGTGATGACCCAAGGTCAGGAAAAATAATCCATCAACAGCCACACAAAATCAGTATGCATCACGCAAGTGTTTTTTTATACATTATCAAGTTCAATGCCCATGACTTAAAGCAACCAGCAAGGATTCGACACTTGATAAGCTGTGCATGGTTGGAATTATGAAAATGTAAGCAAATGTATACAAACTAGCAAATGTCCGAGCAAACTGAAATTGTTGCATTTCAAATCACAAGCTAAACTACCATTTTGACTTTGCAGCTAGTAGTGCACCATCCTATCAAAGACCCAGGGAGACATTAAACTACTTGACATAAGCTTGGTTTAAAAAAAACACCTTTTAACAAATGTTTGACATTATAGAAATGAAACAATTGTGAAAAATGTTACCACGTTTTTTGTCAAGGCATTGGTGATCCGCATCTGGGACCAACTTGGTATAAAATCGAGCAGTTTTATCATAGACAGTTGAAACCCAAAATCAAAACCAGGCTCAAGCAGTTCTAGCCGACAAGGACACCGCGTACACAGTTGAAACCCAAAATCAAAACCAGGCTTAAGCAGTTCTAGCCGACGAGGACACCACAACCTTATTTGTGAATATTCACCTCACGCCCACAACATCCACACCCAGATTGCGTGCAGTTTCCAGGAGGTGGCGGCTGGCCTTCAAACTGGCACCAAACTTCATGCTGAAGCGGCAGATGGACTTCGAGTCGTCCGTCACGATGCGCAACACCATCCTGCACAGGACACATTAATTTTATCCTTCTGCCAATACATGTCAGACAAAAATTGTGCCCCAAAACAAAATGGTTTATACATATAAAATAGAGTTTAAAAGTAGAATAAATGGTGACCGTTTTAGTCAAACACCAAAGAGAATGATGAAATGACATCCACCAAGGACTCCTAAAGTTTCACTGGTTGTCAGACTAGCCAAAGACTGACCTAAATAAAAAATGGTCACTAAAGCAACTGGGCTGTGTGCAAGGGCACATCCTCACTTGGCATTGGGGTTGATGCGGGCCGCCTTGTGCAGCTCGGCATCGTTGTCAAACGTCATGAGGTTGACGCCGTGCTCGGCCGCATAGCGCACATGCGACGCTTGCTTGCAGGGGTTTGCATAGATGATGCGGTCAGCGCTCACACCAAGGCTCTGCACCAGCGCTATCTCCGCCTGCACAAGAAAATATTTGAAAAGTTAATGTAAAGACGAAAAAGGTGCAGCATTTGTGTAAGGTGCTCACAACTGACATTACATGTAGGAATAAGATTCTATGGGATTTAAACATAATTAAACACTTTTTTAATGCCACTAGACACATTTGGGGGAAAAAGATTTGATTTTAATCCCTCTAATTTACAAGGCAACTGGTCGCAAGGGTGGGTTAAAGTAAATGGCTACATGCCTACCTTAAATACAAGCAATATGACAAAAGCATACCACGAGGCATTGTTCAAATGATGAAAGTTCATCAACAGGTGTTCCAGAACAAATACAGATAATAGGTGAAGTGGGTAAAGGATCAAAACAGGTTAAACAAACCTAGGTGTGTGAAGACCATGCTTCCAGGCAGATGCACATGTACATCTAAATGCACTGGTTTTTGCCAATACAGCTATTCGTGCACTGGGTTTACACCATATGACTTTCCTTGCAAACATGGCATTTGCAGTAAATAAACTTAAAACTACGATGGATTCTAATATACAACTCCTTTAAATACATCCATATGGGCATTTTTTTGCATCAGGCATCCAATTTCCTCCTACAACTGGAAAGCAAACGATTGTCACAAGCAGTTGTCAATTGTTTAAAAGAGCCCTTTTTCAGGCTTATCCCAATGGTCCACAACACTGAACGTACCTTGCTGGCGCAGTCAAAGCCAGCGCCCAGCGTGGCGAGGGTGTGTACGATGGTCTGAGTGCTGTTGCACTTGATAGCGTAGAAGGGCCGCACACGAGGCAGGGTGCCGAGCCAGCGCAGGTGCTTCCTCACGATGTCCCCCAGGTCCACCACGTAGAAGGCATCCTTCTCATCCTGGCAGGTGAAAATAGAAACGACCCACATTAAGAAAGGCCATCGAGTTATTAATGCCCATTAAAAAAAGGCACCCAGCAACCTGTTTACTCAATGTGTTAAAACTTTCTAATTAACCCAATGCAGTCACAAAGGCATATTTTGACAACTTAAAAAATAGCTGCACAACCCCCACAAACTGATCCCATGCAAGCACAAGGACCCACACAGCTGCCCTTTTGTCAAAATCACCCCCGCAGCAAGAGGTGGTGCCTAAAAGACCGAGTAGGATAGAGCGGCATTCTTTCTAGACCAACCTCAAAGATTACAGTCCCAAAGCCCTTACAATTTTCAGGAGCGCATTTTTTGTTTTACTTTAAAATAAGTTTACAATCTTGTCCAAAATACATTTATCCTGTATCATCTTTCCAACCTCCATGTACACAGGCAACCAGACTGCTTCACAAAAAGGAGCCCAACTCCAATTGCGTAAAAAAGGAACATTAAAACTGTTGAGGCACTTTTGCAGTAATGTAATTCCAGCCACAGCTAACAGCGGCAAGTAGAACTTGTCCTATCCATCACCCTCCCCCCACTTCATGACTAATAGATTAGGAAGGACTTCATCCAGCAGAAGACTGAAAAAAAGACTTATTTCACTTTCATGAATTCCTATCTCATTTTAAAATTAATTTTAAACATCAATGTTGATATGGGCATTTCAGTTCTCCCACTCTGCAAGTGACCAAACTTCCCCTGAAGAAATAACCTAAAATACTACATTCAAAGCTACCAATTCAAAAACCTTAGCCATACCAACATTAACAGCTTCACACACGTTTCAAACAGTTTGTATGCATTTTAAAAGGGGAAATTTCTTTTTCTGGTCAATTTCTTACTTGAAAAGGACGATTCTATGTACAGTAATTGATTTCATCATACCGTTCTCATTTCTTGGATGCGGGCCTCCAGCATATCATGAAGGCTCACATCATCCTCCAGTGGAGTCAGCTTCAGCTCACTTGTTTCAAGTCCAGACATGGCTCCCTTAACTTATTTTCACTGGGAAGAGAAAAGGGTCCAAAGAAACTCAATCACATTGTGCATGGGAGTCTTTCAATGCCACTTGCTACTGTGGTCTGCTAGACTGCAATGCTGTATAATCCAGAGGACAATGAGGCACCAAAGCCAACTCATTTTATCGTCACAATAGCATGTTGTGATTTCAGTGTACTTGCTGGCATAATCTGATGCAGGTATTGTTAAGGGGCAACAGACCGTTCATTAAGCATACATGCCAATTTTGCTTAAATTAAAGCTCACTTTTAAAGCTGCTTGCCACGCAAAATATTTTTGAATGTACCTAACACCAAGCAATTTGCAACAATAATTATTAGTACCATCAACTCTAAACAATGCTATTTCAACAAAACCACTGTGGAAAAGTGACTAAAATATTTGAAACAGAATGCTTTCCACCATAGTGAAGCGTGAATATAGATGTGTTTTCAGGAGAGGACAGTTTGGGGAGTACAACTGCAGAAATAGTGCTCGGGATGGTAGGAAGAGTAGACTTGGAGCAACACCAACAGGAAAAGCTCATGGGGCTTTCCAAGTATGGATGGGAGAGTGGCAAGTAGCTATTTTAACAAGTGGAGTTGGATGATACATTCCAAAACCCATCTCATTTGTAAGCTCAAACTGATTACACCAAAAACATTAACAGGCTAGTTCCACTTGCAGGTCACTTCGACACCGGGTTTGACAAGGCCCCCCCCTACCCTCCCAAGGTAAACCCCTAATAGAGGTTTGGCTCCAAAACCACTGTCTGTCCTGGTTTCTTCATTTCTGCCAGGAATTCTACTCGAGTTACCACGTTTACATAACCATCTCTACATCCCCCCCCCGCCAATTTTCTTGAACCGCATTTCTAGCTTGGCGATTGCCAAATGGTGACGGCAGCACCGCCATTTCTTGGCAAGAACGCTTGGTGTGCAAGTAGTAGGTTAAAGTTAAAGGTCTAGAATTAAGACCATCGTACTAATGTATTGGCCTCCACTCAATGGAGGTCAAGAGTCCCTCCATCGATTTTTGGCCTACTCTTCCACACAATGGAAAAGTGTACCGTACCCTACACCTTACAGCCACCACACGCCGTTGGGGAAGCATGCGAATGTGTATATATTTGGAGAATTAAAACGGGCAAAGTGGCTTTGTTGCGCATGGGGTTCGGGCGAAAAGACGATCGCGGAAGACCTTACCGTGAAATTAAAAAGATCCGAGTTCAACAGAAGGGCTTCGTCACCGGGGTCGCCAAGGAGGTTCTCTGTAGTGCTCCAGATGAACAAGGGAACCCGCTAAGAGGCCCTTTTCAGTCTGGTTTGAGTAAGTGTCCTGGAGCGAGAGAGGCCCACCCACCACCACAAAATATATCAGCAGTCATATTAGGAGACAACAGCAAAGTTACTTGCATTGTAATTAAAAAAGTGAGCGCATGTGCGTCACAACATTGTAAAACCGTGACACGAACTCGCCCACCTCCTAAAACTTGCGGCACCGGTATAAAGTTTGGACTTTTGTTCAAGTTTCGTGATATAATTAACGCAGAAATAGGGCCTTTTTTTAAAACATTGATGCGATTTCAAAGCAGAGGCCAAAGAGTACTGCTTCGAAATTGGGTCTGTCTTTTTGAAACGCTATATAATGCACGATAGCTAACTCGGTGAATTAAGTCTCTCGAGACGGCCAAAGTTAATATGGAAAGCAGTTATTTTGTAATAAACGGTATAATGGCGCGTACTTTATTTTAAATAGTAGTAATAACATTTATTGATAACACAATCACTATTAAGAGACTTTTGATATTTTACTCAATTCGTTTTTTTAAGGCTTCCGGTTTCAAGGACATTTTTATAGGTCCTGTATAGAAAAGCACGTTTAATTAATATTTAATAAAAAGGCTAAGCGCATTGAAAAGGTTACACATGCCATTTTGTTAATAAAAAAAAATTAAGACGTTACGTTTGGTAAACCAAACTTTTTTTTGTCTCAAGGTAAAAATTTTACTCTCATGGTTAAATGTAACATTTCCGTGCCACGTAGATTCGGAACCTTCCCCTCACTCGAATAAAACATTTTTGTTAAAACGGATAAAAGACGCGAACGCAAACTAAAAAAAACCGCACACTTCTAAGGATTACATAAGCAGGCAATTTTTGTACGTTGCCTTAACGCACGAATGAATTCACGCAGTAGTTGGCAGGACTTGTTACACAATGAGTCACACCACCACGCCACGTAACGGAACCGGCTTTTTCTGGCCACGGCCGACAGGAATACAAATGTAAAATATATATACACACCGGATACGGACCTTTTTTTAAAAAACACATTTGTTGCTAAACACGAAAAAAAAGACTCGCGCACACGTACCCGCATTAAAACACGCGCATTTACCTTAAAAAGCATTTACAAAGGCTTTTTCCATTGAAGTCTACGCGTCGGAATTGAAGGGCAGTGGCGACGCAGCGTGAAGCAAGCAGCGGCAGCAGCGACGACAATGCCTCGTGCTTGGCCCCCGCCTTATATAGGCGTGACAGTTGGGCGGGGAGGGGCGGGGCACTCTGGGTAAGGGGGGAGGGGTGGCTCGGCGCGCGACGCAGCCAGCGCGAGCCGGCTTGCGGCGGATTCCCGCCAACCAGCGTCACGTGACTGCGCCACCCTCCCCCCTCTCTCTCAATCTCCGGTCCCCCGCCCCCCATCCGGCCCACAATTTCTCATATCACGTGGCCCCCGCTTAACCCCCCCCCTCCCCCGCTCGCCCCCCCCGCCTACCGTCATCGGCCAGCTCCGCCCCCTTCCGTGACGTCATCGCAACCTCGTCACCGTTTGAAAATGTTGCGTGACGTCGTTTCGCAACGTGGTAAATCTTCCTGCCGCGATCACCAACAACATCAACCACCATCGCACGCAATCGAACCGGGCCGTGATTGAAAATATTTTACTTCAATAAAACTAAGCACCAATACTTCAATAAAACTAATCAGCGGCGCCGATTAATAATTTTATCGAGCGGCGTGCGATTGAATCGAATCGATTGTATCCGATTCTATTTCCCACCCCACGTGACCCCCCCACCCCACGTGATCGCCCCCCCTCCCCACAATGTTTCCCCGTCCAGGGACGTCACGCAATTGAACGGATGTTATTACGTCATCGCAGTGCGTGACACGTGTTAATTATTATTGGTCGGAGGCGCAGGGAAAATGTAAATATAATTAAGATAAAGTAATTGGTTGGGTTTTTCAATTACGGGTATTGCCCAAACCAACCACCTGTTGGTTAGGGCGACAGTCTGGGTGTTGTTGTTGGATGTATGATTATTTAAAAGCAGGTGCAGGTCCAACGGTGAACATGATTGTGAAAAGTAATGCGTCTTCGGTTTTAAAATAACGCAGTGTGCCCAAAAATGAGCGGAGTGTGTTTATGAGCGCGTTACTACCTGCCACGGTTCGTGGTTACTTCTGAACGTGGTCATGAACGACACAGAACAACACGAGAAGCACAGAGAGATACGTGGAATTACATTTGAGAAACGATGTCAGTTATACTGTGTTTGCATTACATCATTAATGCAGCAATACAAAAATACAATTTACATTTTAAAACGTTCAAAAGTAAATACATTGTTAAATAATGATGTCTAATAATTCCTTTTCTAGAAAAGCCTAAGTCTCAAGACTATTTTGGCCAATTCCATTTATGCGCGTTTGGCTTAGGGGGTTATTCAAGTGAGTGGCACTTTGTAAGAATTGAAGTGTTATCCCTCGATGGGGGGTGGATTGCCTTTAGGGTCTATGATTTCCTCCCACATGAAGTCAAACACTAATGTAATTGGTCAAACGTGTCTTGAGACTTCGGCTCTTCTGGATAAATATCATTACAGTACAATTATACTCTTGGGTTGCAGCAGTGTGGTGGAGCGTTGACTCGCGCTGCGTTCGATGCCTGGCGATTGAAATCATCGGTAGCGACTGAAATCATCGGTAGCGACTGAAATCTGAATCGTCCCCCTTTACCCCTGCCCCACATTAGCAACGACCAGCGTGAAGTACTGTATCGTCAAATGACCCCCATCCATCGACTTGGCGTGTGGAGGGAGGCCTTCATCAATAAGCACAGTGTATTAATAAAGAACTGAATGCGCTAATGGATCCATTACCATCTAACTGAATGAAAAAAAAACCCTGTAGGCTAACGTGCCACCGCCGTGGGAACGTGGAATTTCCAAGGCCACCCCCAAACGAAGTGAGCGCCGACTAAAGGCGCTCGTTGGAGCAGCAACAAAGCGGTCTCTGTGGGCTACGTTTCGTTTAAACCCGCGCCGGGCGATTGCGCCGGTGATCGAGCGAGTGGCTCGCAAACCAGTTCAACTCCTGGTCAGAGGAGGTTGACTCCAGCCTCTCATCATCCCTCTGGGTCGGTCGATACAAACAGGTCCCTGCAGGGTGGGCTGGTAGGACAAGTCTCTGCGCTGTCTATTGCTGATTTTACACCCAACAGCACGAGATTTCACTTCGTTAAAGTATTGAAAGGGGACGGACGGACACATTAATCTATTGCAGGCTGGTACACTCAGTTTACTACTTCGTTCCTACCAGTATTAGGAACACTGTATAGGGAGGGGACGTCAACCAGTGGCTGACCATGCCCAGAGACTTCACCCACATGTCTTGACTTTACCGAAAATAATGAGTATAGTAATTTCTGCAGTCACGAAAGCTTCAATTCTAGATTATTCCGTATGCATTTGGCGTTTCCACTCCGGGCACAAGGGGCTGTGAACGGAAGGCGATCGCCGCATCGATGCCCATTTGAGCAGAAAATCACTTTGACTGACTATACACAACGGTTAACCATGACAAAACATTACTTTTCCGCTTTCCTTTGATCAGGCGGACACGATGACGCACAGCCAGAGGGGACTGCGTGTTTGTTTAAGAGCACAGCGGCCCCGCAACGCGAGGAGTGTGTGTAGCCATGCCAAGCTCTCACGCCGTGATGTCTCCGTGCAGCACAGGGACCGGATTAAGGCGCTCGGAAGGCCCTAGGCACTTCTGTTTCGTGGGCCTTCAGTGATAACTTTCCAGTAGTTAGTACTGCTGCTGCTCCTCCATGTTATAACCTACAATCGCAGCTGTCACTCCGCTTGTTTCACGCGCGGCACGACAACGCCGCCTTGCCTTCCCATGCTCTTTCATCTCTATTGAGAATGAGCACACCATTCGGAGGTGTTATTGCTAAATTCGCAAGGAAACAATCCCGCAAAGTTCATCTCTGGGGTTAATTTCTCTCACCTTATGAAAAAAATAAAACGATCGACATGACTCTGCCTTTTTGAATATACACTGTCCCTACATTTGCTATGTACATATTGTTTATTCAAGAAGATATATTGGTTACATTTTTATCATACAAAATGTCACATTTTTTATTAGGCCCTTTTAGTTTTAGTAGACACAGTAGGTACTATAGGAATTGTGCCTATGACAACTATTAGATAACACGGCCCTGGTACAGTATCAAGGCCGTAATTATAATATATTGGGGGGGACACATTCCCCCCCTATATTCCAATATGCTCAAAATGTTCCCCCCGCCCCCAATATATTGCAAAAAAATTGCGATGCTATGTAAATAAAAACAACAATTTGCTAAACCTTGGCCACAATATCTGGACTTGTCTTCATATAAATCAATGCATAGCTTTCTGTTCATATGATTGTGGTTATGGTTGTACTTTATTAATCCCTAATCTCTGCCATTACATACAATGAAACAAGAAAAGGTAAAAAAGTAAAAACAGAGCAATGTAATACACTATTATACATTGTAAAAAATAAAGGAAAAGTCTATCCCATGTGTTAGTGATTTTTTTAATGTTTTAGTCAGGAAATTAGTTTTCAAATTTAGATATTTTTCTGGGTTGGGACCCCCAGACAACCTGGAAGATTTGGTCTCCCCCCCCCCCAATGTTGACTCCATGGCTACGGCCATGTACAGTATATGCACTATATACTTGTGAAAGACCCAACGCAAAAATATCCCTAGAGTTTGATCTTCCACGAAGTCCACGGTCCACCACAAATTGCATCCACCGCACAAACCATGGCAGTAGATGCAGATACCTGATGCACAAATGGGAACATTAAAAACTCTCCAGTAGTGTGCGACTGTGGTCACCCAGAAGAGCCCGTAACAACGTCTAACGACGGAATACCCGATCCACAAATACGAAGGAGACATCGCAGCGATGTACACTCCGCTGTCCCTTACGCGGTTTATCCGGGATTGACCACCTCAATGTGAAATACGGTGGGTTTTTTGGAAGACTTTGCTTATTTTCCCCAGGATTTTTCTGTTGCATTTAGTCACATTTAGATGTTTCTGGTTCATGTTTTTGTTTTGTTGCGGTTGCACCCGAGTCAAGAGCCGCATGGCTCACAGGGCTATACCTAATAAATGAAACTGAAAAACTGAAATTCTACTTGTTGCTCTGCATCTATAAAAGCCATACAAAAGAAGAACGGTATTTCGGATTATTAACCAATCAATTCATCGATAAAGGCTCACTTGATATGCGAATCACATGGCGTGAGAACCGATTATTATGTTTTGATTCGTATACGGTGTATAGTATATAGCTTTAGTGAGCTAGCTAGTCCACGACTTCAAGGGGCGGGTGATGGTTTTTGTCTGATGCACAAAGGCTGAAAGCTTTGCTGTGCACGTGTTTTGTGTGAAACTCAGGGTCCATATATCTGTATAGTACTGGTGGAATAAACATTATTTAATGTATTAATAATAAACCGGCCTTTATCAATCCACTGCTGGATGAAGGCCGCATCTGCCATGAATGGGTTGGATTGGCCATGCCTCGCAGCGCTGGTGAATGCGGCTTGAATGCGAAGGAAGGACGGGGTGGACAGAACCGGTTAAGATATCAAGCGCCACTGATGTTAGCCATGGCCGGACATTGAACCCACGCATCTGTTACTGTATGTTGAACTTCTTTCGCACCGTACTTAGCCAACCACGCTAATCGGGGGTGCGGGAGAAGGACAACAAGCACCTCTTACTCGCAGCAAATTAAAAATTCCTCATTTGCTACTTTCAATGGTGAAGTGGAAAGACAAACGCTAATGCGAAGGTTTGTGTGCCCCAATGGTGTCCAGTTATGTACAACAAGGCATTGAATGAATGCAATGTCGTAAGCATGTTTTTTTATATGTATTTTAAATGCTGACTTGTAATTCTTTGAAGGTCACGGGATTTGTTTTCTCTCGTAAATTTGGTAATTTGCCAACTTGGTCTGTATTGTATGTTACGAACGTTCCCTATGTTACTGGCATCATCTTCATTGTCATAATCAACGCCGATGCCGCCACCATCATTATCATCATCGTCGTTGCAATCATAATCATAACTATCACTATCTTCAACACAACCGTTAGTACAATAGCTAACATCACAACCACGTAGTTAAAATCATCACAATATCCATTTTGAGTTACCGTATTATGATCATGATGATCCTTCTGCGAGAGAGACTGGACCACGATTCTACAGAGTTTAGTCAAATAAGATAGACCCGGTCATAGGAGTATGGCATGTATAATGAGAATGATGTGATTATGGGAACGTGGACATGGGGAGATATGACACTGGGTCGTATAAGTTTCTGATGTGCGGCTGGCATAACGCGGTGTTTGGTGTGTTACGCGGACGCAGGGTCAGGGAGGCCTTGCAACCAATGGGAGCGAAGTTAAAAGGTCACTGCTGTAGTACACAGCAAATAATAATAATTTACATAGGTAAGGGGAATTTCATCCGTAGAGGAAACTTTTGCACACGAGCAAAAGTTTTATTAAACGTCTTGGATACAAATTCTACCCAGTGGCTATAGACCCAGGTGACGTGGAACGTTGGGTCAACGTTGGACAAACGGTTCCAACCGTATGCCAACGTTGGGCTCAATGAACCAATGGGTGATCACGATATAATTTTCTCCGATACCAAGGTTCTTTGCAAACCCACGGGTTTTTATCAGAGATTTGTTCACGAGTCAATTGAGATCTACAAACACAGACACAATTTCAACCGAGAAGATGGTTTCAAATTAAGCAACCATTGGAAAGATGTTCTACATCGAACCAAACATTAAACTAATTTTTCAATGGTACAGTATATTTTTCAAGTAGTGGTACCCCAAACTTTCGCAGCTTAAAATCCCCTTTTCACACCACCAGCATGTGCACGCTTCCGTGCCCCCTCGCCAGCCTGCACAGGTCGACCCCCTCCCTACCTTTCATCATGCTAATTCCGCCTATTAAAATGCACATTTTTATGCGAATTCCATTGTCTAGGCACCTTGATTACTCTCACACAGCTTAAAGGTCGCGGGCTGAGCTTGGCTGTGTTTCACTCCAGCGCTGTCCTCGAGACCGTCTGGTCCCTTCACCTGATGAAGGCCGCTTGTGTTGTGGCCGAAACGTCGTGATTTTTGTTGTTTTACCTACGTGACTTTACCGAATAGAACCAAAGAGTATGAACCAATGGTTGAAGAGTCAGCGAGTGAGAGGAAACTGAGAGACGCGGCTCCATGGACATGCAAATCTGTGAAACGTGGCCGATTGTTGGGTAATCGAGGCTGGATAATGTGGCGGGTTGTGCGAGGCCGTCAACGCCAGCGAGAGGGTGGCAGGGGCGGTGGGGTCACCATCGCGAAGTGGGCCACAGCGGTCGCGGTAGCTGGAGCGTGCAGCTGCAGAGTCAACCACGAGTGAATGGAGCGACATAGGAACATTTCATGCGGAGTCCTCGCGGGGAGTCACAACGCGAAAAGAGAACGTTATGACGGTGGAACATTCATATTTCGATACCCCAACCTTATCGGAGTATTAACAGGCCCGATGCGTCCATCTCTTTCACATTTAGAATCAACGTGCTTTTAGAGTTATTTGGCTGCTATACATTTCCACGTGATAAGACGTTTCGTTGAGCTATCATTTTGTGGCCAGGTCGCTTCTGAAAAAGAGCTATGTAGCTCAGTGGGCCTTACGTGGTAACTTAAACAATTGTTTAGTTTATAGTTTAGTTTATCAACTTACTGGCATCTGTGGATACAACAGATGCCAGTGAAGACCTACTGACGAGCACCTATTAATCCACCGCACGCCTTTCTGAGTCTTAAACCCAGGAGCTGATGTTTACATTTAAGCTTCCAACCGCAACATACGGGTGCTATGTACTTCACCCCGAGTTTCGTGACTTGGCGTGACGCATGCCAACTGACAACGGCGTCGTTTGTGTGCGGAAATCATCGTGTGTATGAATGTTTGCCTGCAGTAACCAACGAGAGCGAACAAAGAGGAACATCCCCCCAAATGGCCTTTACAGATTGTTGGGGAATGTGTTGTTAGTGAGCGCCTATGAAGGCCGGCGGTGGGTGGCCAGCACCACGCCTGGCCGTCTTTATCACCCCAGTGGCGATGTTTACACATCGCACCAGGCACTCATTTGAGGCCGAGTCGACCTAGGGGACGCCCAGGACCAGTTCAGATAATCTGGTATTCGTGGTGAACGGGAACTCACGTTTCCGAGTTCGTATCGCAGTGCGCTAACCGCTGCGCCACCGCTCCCTAACGAGGACGTACACTCACACCAAGACACTTCCTCAATCCCGCACACGCACAGTTGAAACTGACACATACACACACTCTCTTACGCTCGTACGTTCACTCACTGAATTTCACATACATTCCCTCAATCCCACACACACGCAAACTATATCTCACGTACAAAAATAAATATCCCCCATACAGCCATTAACAGGCTGTAAACTGAAGCTGCTTGGGCGTGCCTAGCCAACATGAATGTTTGAAGCCAACGCTGGCATTCCCGCAAACATAAAGAGCAAATATGATTGTAGTTGAGTTTTGTGACATGCCCAGGTAACTCTACAGACAGTGTCACACAACAGATGACATGTACGTGTGTTTAACTTCTTTCGCACCGTACGTAGCCAATCGGTGCTTATAAGGCTGCTCGCGCTGATTCAAAGTGAGACATCTGCTGCCAAGCCAGAGCTGGCCATGATAGCTCTGCCCAGCTACGATAACTCGTCCAATATGATAACAAAAACAAAAAGGCCCCACCACGTATTAACAGATTTAGCTGCAGAGTCTCCAATTCATTATTATTACCTGCAGCTCATCAGCACACATAATAACATGGCTGACCAATTGGAAGCCATCGATCCACCGCATGTGGGCATCAATCAGCCTTTTATTGTACTATCTGTACCAGATGGAGAGTCCATGTTTTGTGACATTGAATGAGTCACTGTAGCGCATGCCACTGGGAGATTGGTAGACAATGGAATTAGGGGTAGCAGCCCGTTCTACCAGTTGGACCTGTGGGCAAGGCACGGTTCCTTCTGGGGAATCCAGAGGGGTGCGGGGGCCAAGGGCGGAGCCTGGCCCACGCTGGGCAGGATAATTGGCGAGCTCCGATTCACAGTTTGTGGCTGCTGCGATCTGGAATGGAACTCGCGGTACCGTCGATGTCGTTGTGATCTTCGCCCTCTTCAAGCTGGGGGGTTGGCAGCGTGTTTGCTATCCCGACCCAGTGTGTGGTTATCCCCTAAGGCTGTGAAGGCCGAAATAAAAGAGAGAGAGTACCTCCTACTAGTGTCTGTGAATTAGTGCACTATACATGGAAATATTTTCAAACTTCTGGGGGTTGACTCCAGTTTAAAAAAAAAATTAGTGCCAATTTTTGGGGAAGTCAACAATGACTGTCCAATGGACAGATTCACCCCTGCCATAGAAATGTGGAATTTCTACTAGTGGCCCAGGGCTGTAAAAAAAGAGATGAATACCGCATCAATGTTCTTTAGAGCAGGGAATCACCCTGACTTGTAGCTACTTGAATACATGGACACTAAAACCAGAGGATATCTCTAATTCAATTATTATATGAAGGAAACCAGAATATCAGTTGGTACCGGAGATCAATACTTGCAGCCGTCTTTGTTACAATGCAAAGGTTACAAAGGGAACCCGATCGTCCAACGGAAATGAACGCAAGTTAATGTCAGAGTTCAATTGAAAGTGGCTCTGTATAGCTTCACCATCATCACGATCCATGGGCAGATAGCCCGTAGGTGTCCCCTGCACATGTCGTTATTTGTTTCCACCTTCCTCTATCTTGTGCCAATATGCTCAAGTAGTGTCCACAACTTTCTGGCACCAATCTCTTGTGATGTCGTCAAGCCATTCTCTGTTAGGTCTTCCTCTCTTTCCGGTTCCTTCCATTTTTACGAACAACACACTTTAAATGTTCCTGTTGTCGTCCATTCTACATATGTGTCCAATAGCTTCATAGTCAGTGCGTTGATAGTGAGCGCCTCTCAGTGCGGGGACCTAGTTGACCTTCGATAGATTTGGGTTCGGGCTTCATCAATTGTCAGAAACTACTCAAGAGATGACATTTGCAGAATAAATTGTTCGCTCAAGGCTTCCTAGCACATTACGTTTATGATGCAAGTTTTCCCCTCGGTGTTGTGACCGCAAACCTGCAGCTCTCAATCTCTCTCTCTCTCTCTCCCAATATGAAAATATCTTCTCACCACAGCAAAGGAATGTCCTTTTTCGTGGAATGCTCGCTTGACTCACCAAGGTGTGGCTCGAATTCCCAACCCTTTCAGCCACACGTAACGTCCGTAGTTAGTGTTCTTCTTGGCGTCTCGCGCAAAAAATGCCACCGCTGTCGCGCTCCAACCGTATTTGATGGGGTGGTAGTTGCGTCGTGCGCCCTCCACGGTTACACGTCAGCGTCACCTCGGACTTAAATTGTGTTGATGACATGTAAGACACAGCCCCTGACTTTCCTCACGCATAAAAAGTAACGACGAGAGTTGCTCTGGGTGAAAAATGCACTCTACGGTCGGTTGGCCCATCCGTTGTGCAATGTCCGCAAATACTACGGAACGAATGTCACTTCGTAATGTAAGTATTCAATGAGCGAACAGATCCGTGATGGACAGCAGCACAACATGAATAAACAACACACCACACTGATTAATAACCCTCAAGGCATGCTGGCAATAAAAGGTCCCATTTTGTTATGTAAGCAATTCGCATTCTTTTATTTTCACACAAAGAGCCAATGTCTGCACCTCTTACCTACAGTTGAATTACATACTATTATCATACGAGTTATTATATTCTTTACGGATGTGGCCTTCTCTATTGTATTCTAGATTTGTATTCATCCCTCCCTGAAGTGTGTTAACACTCGCCTCTTTTGTATGCAAGGACCTCAAGTGGCACACACATTGTAATATTATCTTTTTAAAACACACCTGCCTGGAAACTACACTTGGTACATTCATGCTTTGTGATGCAATTTGTTTTCACTTCAGATAGTAAATTTATAAACGCGCAACTCTTATGAGCATGAATGCATAATGTTCATACATTGTTAGCTCTATTAAACAGCCCTGTCTTGCATTTTTCTACTGAATTGGTTAAATGTCTGTGAAGAGTCTCGAACATCGTGTAGCGGCAGTGAGTTTCAAGCCGAAGGAAAGCTGAGTAGGTGAGTGGATGGGTGAGTAGGTAAGCGGGTGGGTAGGCGAGTTCCAGACCGATGGACCGCTGAGTAGGTGAGTGGGTGGGTGAGTAGGTGAGTGGGTGGGTAGGTGAGTTCTTTGCCGATGGACTACTGAGTAGGTGAGTGGGTGGGTGAGTTGGTGGGTAGGTGAGTTCCAGACCGATGGACCGCTGAGTAGGTGAGTGGGTGAGTAGGTAAGTGGGTGGGTAGGTGAGTTCTTTGCCGATGGACTACTGAGTAGGTGAGTGGGTGGGTGAGTTGGTGGGTAGGTGAGTTCCAGACCGATGGACCGCTGAGTGGGTGAGTAGGTAAGTGGGTGGGTAGGTGAGTTCTAGACTGATGGACCGCTGAGTAGATCATTGAATAACTTCAGAAGAATGTATCGTTTCGTGAAATTAATAACTTCCCCATTACAAATGTCACAAACACATTCCTCGCAAGCTCCGAAACATTGAATTTCAGTTACATTTATTAGGTACAGCCCTGTGAGCCATGCGGCTTTTGACTCGGGTGCAACCGCAACAAGCAAAAACATGAACAAAGAAGATCTTCTTAAAGAGACTACGCGCAACAGAAAAATCCATTACGAAATAGTACAATGAAACAAACAGTATAAACAATTACAATGATCAATGACATCATCTTCCAATCAGGAGCTCTGAAATCAGACGGTGATATTTTAAGACACTGCCAGTGGCATAGTAACATCATCATCATCAGTTCAGATGGTGCGGTAATCGGCCAGGTGCTCCAATATTGCGATTCATCTCGCACGGTTGGACCTAGAGGCTATCACACACACACACACACCTCTCACCGGCTCCTCGTGCCTGACAACAACAGAAAACCCATTACGCTCACCGTCTCTCTAAACGTCACTCTTTTTAGTCTCGTCGTTCTTGCGCCTGGGTGGGAAGAGACGAGGGCGGACGCGATTCCAGGATCCATGGACGCGCACGTGTTGGTCACTTATAGGTCTGCGACGCATTTTAATGCGGTCCTCCGGGCAGTCATGCCGACTGGTTCCAGCGCAGCCGGCAAGCAAGAACAATGGCAACGGTCATCATCATCAGCCAGAAACGACGGCGATGATGGTTCTGGCAGGGTGGGTTGGTGGTAGCGCAGAAGAGTGACGCTCACAACGAGCGGAGCGCCGGGCGGACAGCAGCAGCACTAAAATCATATTTGACATATAAAAAAAAACCCTTGCTTTAACTGAAACTATAATGACATGTACAAATATATTTATACAACCAGGACATCCATTTGCATTAAATGAATTCATAATAAGAAAATGAGAATAGTATTGTTCAAGGGTAAGACCAATGAGACGGCATGATAAGGTACAATATAGTTTCAGAAGCTCACGATTGACCTGGGCTCACAGGTGTTGTGAGATGATGGCCTTTAGCGCTATCATCAATCACTTCCCAAAATATCACATTTGATATTTCACTTCATGTCAATGAATTCCACCTCTGAGACTAAAACAGCTGGGCTGAGTTGCTTGATAGAAACACGACCGGCAGAGCTTTAAAAGTTATGCCCCCAAGTTTGGATACATATGGTTATTCTCGAAATCTCATGTTACACCAATAACACAATAAAAATATCAAAACAATATAATACGACCACTAATAATCTGGTAATGTTCAGTCCTTTGTCAATCTACTGCTGGATAAAGACCTCGCCACACTATGTCCCGTGTCAGTCATTGAGAATGTGATGCCGCCGCCACGGAGCCGATCGGCGGGTGGCCCACCTGCGATCTCGCCGCCCCGAGCGGCGAGGCCGACATTGCTCCACCCCACCACCTCCCCACCCCCCCACCGGAACACACACGCACGCACTCCCCCCACCATTAGAGCGCGTGGGGAGACACCCTGGCCGACAGGTTTTCACCCAGAAGCCCTCATAAAGGGATAATCTTCACGGTTTCCTGCGGCCAGGGAATTGGACGGTCTCCTCCGACGCTAACACACACCGTGGCGCCGTGACTTGAGTAGAAATGACATGTTTACGGCGGGGCTGCCCCGCCACCGCGGTTAGTACGCACCTCATGCACACGGGTCGGCAGGGCAGGTAGGTAGGAGAGCAGAGCCACGAGCGGCGGGAAAGCAGGGTCGCCCTCCAGCTGGAGGGCCGCTGAGCAGGTAAATTTAGATGCGGACGTCGCTGAAAGCAACGACCCGGGGGATGCTGGGATACAGATGGGCCTACCGATTGGCGGGTGATCCCAGCGAGCTGATTGGCCCGCGAGTCGGCACCAGGTAGCCCCTTTGATGTAGAAAGAATAAAGCGGGTCAGGGCGAAGGAAAAAGGGTCTCTGGCTACTCGAGTCAACCCCAGGCCCGTCAACTCCCGAGTCCAGCCGCGCGAACGTCCGTGGGACGTATCGACGCGCCGCGAGGACCAGCCGGCAGTGACGACGAACCGTGAGTAAGAGAGAGAGAGAAAGAGGGAGTTGGGACTTAGCTTAAGAGGAAAACCGGAGAGGGTAAAGGGGAGAAGGACAGGTAGAGTGTAGTGCCGACTATCGAGAGATAGATTGGTCCTACCCCGCTGATCCCGACTGACCCGGTTAAATAAGGGCTCGCCGACCCGGTGGAATAAATCGTCTGCGGTTACATAACGGACTGGTGTGGTTTTTGCGAGAGTGTGGAAAGAGAGTGGAAGCGTGGGTGCGCTTGCTGTTCTCGGTGGTCGCCGCGTGTGTGGAGCGGCGCCGCGTGAAGTGTGTGCGCTACAAACCGTCGGCTGCGGACTCCCACGTTGCGAGCGGATACCCATCTCGCACGCATGCCCATCGCATAGCCCTTTAAACCCGGTTAATCCAATCCCCCCAATCGGCGGAGTGAGCACGAACGACGTCGCTTACCCTCCGACCTTTAACCCCCTGTTACCCGCGTGTGATTGGTGCGTGGGACTGCGCGGGCGGGGAGCGTCGCGTTCGGGTGCCGGCGAAGCGCTAGCGGGTCCCAGGGCGGTCGAGGGTGATGCCTCACCGGCAGGAAACCTGGACTCGGGGGGGGACAGCACAGGGGGGGGGGACAGGAGCGCGACGACCTTTCCCCGCCCGGTGAGGAGTGCGGCGGCGGCAGCTCCCACACTAGTGGAGAGTCTGGGAGCGTCGGTACTTCGCGGACAGGGTCGCAGGCAGGAGAGATCCCGGGGGCTGGCGACCCTAACAAGAAGACCTAGACGCAGTTACAAGCATATATTCAAGATCCCTCGAGTTTAACACGTAGGCTTTCGCGACCAATATCATCCATAATACAGGTTTTTTGGGTTAGATCCCTCCTTGAGTCTGAGCCAGTTTTTTTCTTCCATAGACTTCAAAGACTTGTTATTTCAAAAGAGCTCGGTGTGATCAGCACGGGGGCATTTCGCGATGGAATGGACTTATAAAGAGTTCCCGATAACAAACATTTGTACAAACTTACTGTGGAGGTTGTTTCAACCACGCCTCACCGCACTCTATAATACAGTCTGCACAACACACTGCATGGTTCAGTTTATCCTTCTCCACTGATGCCAGCCACTGCTAGGAATTGAATTGCCATTGATAGCGCGGTGTTGTAAAGCACTGTGCCAGTGCTCCTCCTCGAAATGCAATTGGGGGAAGACATTCAAAAATAAATTATGAATGAGGAATAGTTTAAAGCTGTTATACAGTAACATAAGAGATGTAAACCAACACCATAAAGGAACTACTGTACTGTAATGTAATTTATTTACCCAGGAGAGCCTCACTGAGATTAAACATGTTTTCAGGATGGTTCTGTTACATTGGAATGTTTAGTCGATTCCATGAATGAGTGTTTGGCTTCTTGTGGGGGAAATCAGAGTACTCGGAGAAAACCCACAGCACAAAACACTCAAAGCCCCGTAGAGATGGATTAAACAAATGCATTGTTGTGCTACTATCTTCTGGCCACTACGTAGCCCCAAGTCTACAAATATCTGGTATTCCCAGGCAGTCTGCCACCCATCTGAGTACTAACTTAGGCTCAGCCTGGCTGAGATTATACGATCTGAAGAGCTCTACCTAACGAAATCATTGACAAACAGATGCGAATCAGTTGATTGGCTTTTGTAGCAATGCTATGGGGTGCACATTGCTGTGTTGTAATCCTTTAAGCTAGTTTAATTCCACACGTAATTTTTATTTTACATCAACTGATGTCCAACACACCTCCTTTTCAAAATTAAAAATGATTACACATCCCATGAGCCATGTGGGAGCTGACGCCCCCCTCCTCCTCTCCTCCCTCCTCCTTGGCCACTTCTCGCCGGGTCCCCGCCGATCGCTGATTGGCCCCCCCGCATCAGCGCCCTCTCTGAGGGACATAGCTAAGTGGCTGGCTCACCACCGCCCGGAGTTATCCCACCCACTCCCCACGTACACCACCACCAATCCGGAGGTTGCTGCGTGTGCGCGCGTGCCCGCGTAGGCGCCCATCGCTCACCACGGCTCGCGCTAAAAACAGCCATATGAATATGCACGTGCCCCTCCCCCCTCCTGTGGGTCGGCCTTAATCCGCTGTGCAAACACGCACGAGAGCGCAAGCACACGGGCACAACGATGGCCGTACTGATGGCAATATACGCGGGCTCCACCGCTAAATGCTATCGTTGCTACGTGAACACACTGCATAAAATGCGCTGTGTAAACACGCACGCGAACGGGTTTTAACTCACCCCTCCCTCGCTCAAATTACACACTACGCCGACACTTTCCCCACACCCACAGAAATCACACCACACGGATCCTCTGTGCTAAAGTTTATTAATGGCGCGCCTGAAGAAAAAACCCTGCGTGGCCCAGAGCAAAATTCTCAGCGAGCAGCGCCTAGCCTATTCCTATTCTATCCCTGGGTGTACCCTTGCTCTACTTCTCACCTCGCGGACGTACTCACGGTATCGCACGGACGCGGTGGGAGTCGGAGGGACGAGGGTACGACAGGTCTCTGTCTGGGGCCGAGTCGTAGCAGCACTCGCCAGCGTCCCTCGGACGCTCCGAGCGGCTGGGAGTCCGACCGGGCAGCTCAACGGCTGGAGGAGAACTGCTCAACGCTTTTTCCTTCCCTCCTTTCATGCCCTCAGGAATCCAAAAATCCAGGGTCACGTGGTGTTATCCTGCGCGGCCATACGGGCGCCTACCTTTCGATTTTAAACCGATGCCCCGCCCCTACCTGGAGCGTTGCTTCATTGTCTACGCCCCCGTCCCCTCACCCCGTCCTGCGGCTTTCGCAGCTGCAGTCAGTCCAGGAATTTCCCTCCCACCTCCTCTTATGCGCTGCTCACTGAGGGTTTGCCCTCGAGGCCCGATCCCTCTGTTCTGTGAGTGTTCTCATTGCAGTTCGCTCGGTGAGCTTCGTCGTGCCCATACAATTTTAAGCCAATTCACGTGGGCCGTGGGACATCCCAGCTAGGGGCCCCTCGGGTAAAAACCCATAGTACCAGGTGACCACCCCACGAGACCCTACGTGGGTGCGTGTGTGTGTTTAGTGGAGGTGTGCGTGCGTGCGTTCGTGTGGAGGGGTGCGAGGGGATAGCAGCGCCGGCGGAGTTGCTCCGCTGCTGTGGCACCACAGCCACACGGCATTCTGGGAGTGTGTAACGTCAGCGGCATTGCTTGATGTTTAATCGGCAAGGTCCCACTTGGTACGATATGGGTCTTCGTTCGACCGATAAATAAATAATAAAATAGATAAGACAATTATTGGTGACGTTTTGGAGAATATAAATCATCAATATTGTAAGTATATATATAATTCGCATTGTTGAAGCCAATACAGTAGAGTGTATATGTGTAGATTTGAAGTGTCACTGTGTAGTTTCGTGTGTGTGCGTGTAAGGCATTTTAATGGAGATCTTGGCATGGGTGTTGAAGAGATTCACGCACTATGCCTCGATTCCAGTGACCTGGGTTCCATTCCTGACTATGATGCATATCATCACCAGTTGCAACTGGAATATGAGCTTATTCTGGCACTCCCTTAGGTCGACTCCGCCGGAAATAGTCCCTTGGTGTAGTGGTGTGTTGCGATGTTGGCCAAACCACCACCGCTCTTTCGCCAAAGTGTTAAGCGCATCTTCTTTATTCGTGACTCTGAGTCCGTGAAATATTTTATTGCCCCATCTTTAAAAAAAATCACTTGCGTAGCCTGCATCTGTGTACGTTTTCTGTGCCTCCCATGTTTTTTTTTTAATATTGATTCAGTTTAACTTGTGAAGGGTTTTAACTGTTCGCCGTGGTGGCAGCATCTTGAGTAGTGGCGATCGAGACCTCCCTTTCCCTGGCGACAGACTCCAACACTACTACACTATACACTACTATATACTATACACGACACTACTATACACTACTATACACAGACTCTAGCTCTTCCTGGGGAATTCCCAGGTTTTCCCAGGCCAGCCGAACGACATAGTCCCACAGCCAGCGTGTCCTGGGCCTTTGTTAACGACCGTCAAATACTTCATTTGTCAGAAGTTTCAATATTCGTTATGGGCGCTGCTCCACTCGTTCTCTGCAATGTTGACGCTTTTGTCGTGTTGCTGCTGCTGTGCTCTCACTCTGCATCACAGATCTCCCGTGTAAAATAATCCAGGCAACTGGCGCTAAACGGGACCATTGTGAAAGAAAACCCCAACAACAACAAAATCCAACCATTAAACCTGTATGAATGGCGATGTGGACAACGAAGTTTCTTTTTCCATTTCAGTTCCATTTTTTTCCTTCTCTCTGAACCTCTTTACCACGTTGTTTCTCCGCAGCATCTTCACGGAGTTGTTGGGGTCTGCCGATCTCGCCTCTGTACTCACATCGATGATGTAGGCGGTCCTGGCCTTAAGGTCAAGGTCTGCTGCTTTGACTTCAAGGTCAACCGCTTGCGAGCTCGCGCCCCCTTCAGAATGCGAGCGTCGATCGTTCACAGCAGCCCAACCCGAGGTAATCGCACTCGGCTCGCAAGAACGTACACGTCGTTCCGTCTATAATGCACAGGTGTGGCGAGTGGAAATAATACGTCACAAATCCACACTTTGCTTAGCTACGACAGCATTTTTTTTATTTTAAGAGTCAGCCCAACATGTACTCGATATCTACTCGCGTCTGCTTCTCGTACGACGGGAAAACAAGATTGTACTGAGATGTATAGTTTGGCGATCCACGCGGTGACTCCGATTAAACTGTTGAATTGAGAAGTGTTCGTTTGTAAGCTTTTTCTTAAACAAAAAATTTAACCTTCCCAGTTTTTGCACAAGTGCCAATCTTACTTTGAAGAGGCATTTTCCCTGCTCTTAAGGACTATACATGTGTAATGTAGCACTCAGAGACACTGTCTTGTTCAAGTATATATATATTTATTGTCTTTTTCGGTCCACCCGACTCGATGGCATGTTAACGTGTAGACGCGAGTTGACTATGTACAGTGGGTAACTTTATGTAACTGCTACACGACATTCACCTATATAGCTGGCTGACTATATAGGAGCCGATGGAGTAGCAGCTACGGCGACGAAATCTCCCTCTAGTCTTCCAAGATGATAAGGCGACCCGCTCCCAGATGGTGAGGACGATCCACTCCAAGATGACGACAGTGACGACGGTCCAACTTCGAATCCCCACAGTAGCCCTGAGCCCCGCTTCGCGCTGCCTTTTATCTCCCCCTCCGGCTCAGCCACGCCTCTCGACTCAGCCATGCCCCTTTTCCCGAACTCCCTCTCTAGCCTCATTTGACATTGCCTGTCCCTGTCGCTTAATTTATTATTTACGACCACTAGACCCCATACTGTCCTTACATGACCATGCCTGTCCCTGTCGCTTAAATGATTATTTACGACCACTAGACCCCATACTGTCCTTACACATGTATCTGTTATCAGGAAGTGTTCATAATGAATGCGGGTGTGTTTTTGTGTTTGTGCACCACTGTAATTGTGGAATGCTTCGATGTTGTCTGCAGGCCGAGCGGACCTCCAAAAAGAGATTCTTAGCTCAATGGCCTTTACTCGGAAAGTAAACTTCAGATTTTTATGATTCTAAACCGTTTTATTAAGTCACAATAATTATTTCCACGTCCCCTTGTCTCACCTCCCCTCCCTCTTCGATATTATGGCAACAGCTTGGAAAGACCTTCATCCAGCAGTGGTTAGAAAATGGCTGATGTTGAAGATTCGTAATAGAATGTTGGGTCCGTTCGCCTTTGTGAAGTAAAATGTGTGTCGTGCACCCTCCTCCATTCACCCGACACAGCCAGTAAATAAAGTTGTCCCGTCAAGTGTTGTGGATCGCTCTCCAACACTACCTGTGGTAGTGCTGCTGATGCAGTAATCCGCACGTTTGTTCATCACATGACAACTTTATCAATTGGCCGTGTCGCCTGGACGAGGGGTGTACGACCCGACGTTTGACTCACGTGGCGATAGGAGCCAAACATCGATTATGAAACGTACGATTGGCCGCGAAAGCCTGCGTGGTAAATGTAATGGGGTGGTGGCGGGTTTAACGACACATTTACATTCACGCGATCTAACCCCACAAAAAACCACCGATATTATGGATGATACTGGTCGGGAAAGCCTACGTGATAAACTGAATGAATTGTGGATATTCTTTGTATCGTCTCATTTTATCTACCTCGTTCGTGTTGTTTCTCGTGATTTATTTCGAGTTTTGTGCCGTTTGCTTTTCTTTGTTGCCTCATCCAGTAGCCCAGATTAACCCCCCACCCCGTCAATTCCACGTTGGTATTCTGAGTTATAAATCGACGCTAATTTAGAACCAGATTCATAGTTACGATGGGCTGAAGTAGTAACTAATTTGTTTACGTGACAAACCTTACTGGATGTGTGGGGTGGTGGAGGGTTACGACACATTTATACTCCACGCGATCTAACCCAACAACCTTTATTATGAACGCTAAATGGCTGTTGGCAATAATCATGATTTGAATAGATATTGTGTTATTAACAAAGAAAAAAACAGACGCTGATGATGTTTATTGGTTAGCTGGTGCCTATTAAGATTGGGTGGTGAAGCCAACACCATGCACAGCGGACCACCTTCGTCTCCCATTGCTGATGTCCATCGCAGCAACTTCACACCAAGTATTATTAAACAATCACCTTCGCTCACTAGTTTCCGCACCTCACTCAAAGCTCAGAATCAGAATATGTATTTACACTGGAGGAATCCGATGAGCTATAAAGCTCTTTTTCACAGATGTCCAGTCGGGGCGGGTAAGAACGTTACGACAAACAGTACAAAACATGATAGTAGTGCCAAGTACAAGAAAGTTAAACAAATCACCCAAACACAAATACAAATAAAACTAAACCATCCCCATCCTACCAGACAAAGTCAACTGAGGTATTAACTTATTGTCCAACACCAAGTACTCATTTGAGGCTGAGTCGACCTCGGGGAGGCCCAGGACCGGTTTAGATAAGTGACGATAATCGTCACTTGTATTGACCGTGAACGATTCAAACTCGGGTCGCCGGATTTGTAGCGCACTAACCACTTCACTACCGCGCGCACACACATACACTTGTACACCTGTTTTAAACTATAAACTAAACTTTTTTTTATTTTACCAGGTAAGGCCCACTGAGTTACATAGCCCTTTTTCAGAAATGACCTCGTCGTAAATGATAGCTCAACAAAGTGGCTTATCATTTGCATATTAAAAGGCAGCCAAATAATATAGCCCACCCCACGACGCCTAAATCGCACCCTCATAACCACCACCGTCACTGTTCCCTCTTCATATTCTTAATATATGGCTATCACTCATTCGCCATTGATTTGATTCATTTATTATCATTTACTCTCATCAATTTTGCTTTCACCGAATTCACGCAACACATTTCCCCATCGCTTCCTCTCATCTATTTCATTCACCTCATCTCCACCATTACATTCACACGTTGTACCGTTAATTTTTGTAAAGGACCTTGGTTAAGGCGATCTATAAATGCCGCTAAGATAATTGTATGCCGAGTCTACCCAGGGGAGACCCAACTGGGTGGCACTGTGATTACGAGTTCAAAATCATCGTCGAGGGTCTGGCTAGCCCAGGGGTCGGCAACCAAAATAACAAGAAGAGGCATTTTTTTCAAATTTGGTAAAAAAAAAACCCTCAATATTTCAAGAGCAGCACAATGCACCCTTAATTTTAAAAAAAACGTCACGAAGCAGTCACTTAAAGAGTCGCATGCGGCTCCCAAGCCGCAGATGGCCGACCCCTGGACTTGCCCATCATCATCATCCGACAGGAGTAAAACAAATATCGAGTACAACTTTAGGAATTTCAAGCATGACCCGCACTCCTGGTGCCTGGGGTTTCTCCAGGCACTCTGATTTCATCGCACATGAAGCCCAACGCACATTCATGGAGTTGGACAAAAAAAATCAGCCCATCGTCCCTTCAGGGTCGGGAAAATGACACCACCTTCTTGCGAATTCAACAATTGTCATCCTTTGAACAGATATGACCCTCGACCATGGACATGTGTTTAATTTACGTCACTGACCTAACCACAGCCTCATAAAACGTGTACAGGCACAGGCGGGCGTTGGTATTGCAAATCTGAGTTCACACAATTCTCTGAACCGAGTCTCTTTATTTTCATTTAAACGTGGTGTCTGTCTCTTAGGTTCTGCCTCATTTGTGTTGGCATCCATCCCATTACATTAATATAACCATAACATGGGTATATGATATGCATATGGTTAGCTTGATAATACACGATTCTTTACACCCATGAATCACGAACAGAATATTTTTTCAACCAAGTAAACGGGTCTATACGCTTTCATCCGACAAAAGAAGGCTACGGACCACATTGGTGGTTTAAAGTCGACCTAACTATAATTTTTGTCTCTCCTGATTGGTAAGCCCACACGTTTGTCGCTGTTTCCTACAAAAATAAAGACGTCGTTGTCAACACGGCATCGGGGTACGTTTTTTGACGGTGTCTAAGTCTTGTGCCTGATTGGGGTTTTGCTTTGTTTCATTTGGCCCTGCCACGGACAAAAGGGTCATTCGTGTGAGTAGGTTGGGGACCCGTGTAACCTGGCTCCAGAGGGGAGGAATCTGATAGTGAATGTGAAGTAAATCTGCAGGGGGGAAAAAAAACCGATGCGAATCTGGCAGTCGCGTCGAGGAGCCCATGGCAGTTGGCTCACCGCCAAAGAGGCCGGCATTTAAAAGCTGCGGTCAGCTGTGCCAGGACATTGCTCGTGAGGACATGTTTTCTGTTTTTTTTAATGTCCCGCAAAAACCATATCCTCTCTGCGAGACCCATCCCACGTCACCGCAGTTACCCGGCTATTTCCCCAATATTGGTTGCCCCATTGCAGCAAACGACGTCATGACTGCCACGCCACCACAAACAGACTGCCATCCATAATACAGGTTCTTGTTTTGTTAGATCGCGTAAATATATGAATGTGTCGTTAAACCGGCCACAAACCGCCACAGCCAATTAGTAAGGTTTGTCACGTAAACAGAACGTGCCAATTCGTTACTAGTACAGCACACCGGTGTGTTGGAGAGCTAAGCCACAACATTTACAATCTGAGTATGACGTTTCACCAGGTGACAGCCAGATTAATGGAGAAATCCTGTTTCGTTCCTTAAATAGAGGGGTAGATTTGATGACAACACTTGTGAGCTGTTCTTACGCAAAGTGTGGGGGGTGGATTAATGAATGCATATAAATGACTAGGGGTATCCATTGCCGGTTGGGTTATTTATATGGGAATCAATTTACATTATGTATGTTCATTATGCAAGACCATTGTTTTTGTACCTCTTCTTGATTGGCATGCACTAAATATCCGTCCCTGTTATTGTTCAACGGTAATCCCTATTAAAGTATGGTGATCTGTATAGGCATGCATTTAAACAATGTATTACTTGGTTAATCGCTTCAAAGCCGCAGCTATCCGAACGGTAAAAATTACATTTCTTTTCTTCAAATTATTTCGATAGATTATTTAATTAGTCTTGGCCAGTAGTAACTAGTTTTGCACAGAACTTCAACATTATCAAAATCAATTGAGTGTCTTTGTTAGCACGCGTGTTCTGCCACTGCCGACAGTTGTATTTGGGAGTATTTAATATTTCTTTGGAGTTCTTTTACTCTCATTCGTCATGTTTGCCCAACATATCATTTGCCACACGTGTAATTAATCCGGTGCAATTAGTCCGGATTGCCATTGTTGTGGTGATGCTTGTTATGCTCGATTTCATGACTCATCACGATTCCAGAATTGATTATATTTTCCGTTTTGCTCAGTCCCATATTTATCGTCTGTATCTACCGCGCTGTTTATTTCATTTTAAGTTTCGTCTCGTTTGGCGTCACTTGATTCATTCACCTAAAGATACCACGAGCGTCTAACCGCATACCCAGTCTCGTTTTGTATTACCCCATCTTATGTTTGTTTCATTGGCCGTATCTCTTGGTTATTATGGTCTGTCCTGTTGATACCATCTCGTATTACCCATCTTACGTTCACTCTCTGTCGTTCAGTCTTTCTTATATTGTCCGTCTCATCTGTGCGGCCTCATCTTCTGCGTCCCGTCTGCGACGTCTAGTCTGTACTTTTATTGTCTCTCCTGTGTGGTGTTTGTCTCTTAAGTTCCACCTGTTATTGTGACTGCTGCCTACACTTGCGACTGCTGCCCTTCAGTCAGTCACGATTGCTCAAATTGAATGTCGGTGACCTTAGACAAGAGGGCCACAGTGCACTTCTTCAGGAACTGCTGATGGTTTTTGTTGCAGAATGTACACGGGGATGTGTATTCTGTTCATACGTTTGTGTGTGTGTGCGTTGTTTGTGTCATTTGCAGATATGATGATACACCTGATTGATTTTGACAATTTGACCTTGGTTCAAATGCAAATTATCTGGTTGCACACCGCATGAAGCCGCCCTTTGGGTATGGCGAATCGGGGTCGACTGCCCCGGGCTACGCGCTTTGAGGTGGGGGGTCCAACGCTTCGACGTCACGGTGTCAGATGTAATATTTCCAGTTTAGTTTTAAGGCGTGGGAGGGGGGGCACAGAGTGGGATTTGCCTCGAGCCCCGCATTCCACCGCCCCCCCCCTCCCATGGATGGCCATGCCCACCCGCACACACCCGGTTTATTCTAAACACGTGCCGTTTCAGGCAAGAGCGCGTCCTTAATCACGCAGGACAAAGATCCCCCGTATAGCCTGAACAGACTGTTGGTGCAAGTGCTTTTAACGAGCACCTATGAAGGCCGAAACGGTACACGAGGGGGTGGGTAGCCAGCACCACGCCTGACCGCCTTTGTCTCCCCAGTGGCAATGTTTACATATCGTACCAGGTACTCATTTGAGGCTGAGTCGACCTAGGGAAGGCGCAGGAGTGGTTCAGATAATCGTCACTGGTGTTGGCCGTGAACGGGAATCGAACTCGGGTCGCCAGGTTTGTAGCGCAGCGCGCTAACTGCTACACTACCGCTCCCCACACACATACGATCACATTATGAATTTGAATAGACGCCCTCCTGTCATTTGGAAAATAAGAATCATCAGACGTGTGCAGCACGTGCCCACATAATTTGTCATTTGAACGGAGATCAACTGGCAAACGCAGAAGGAAATACCGTAAGTGGTTCGAGGTGACTAGATCTTGGGAAACGCTGCTCAAATAGAATTGGCCTAACATCTCAATGGAGGACCCAAGTCCATACATGTTAACCCCTTGTCAGTGCCTACCTTATTGCAGACCAATTCAGATCGTATTGGATCAGCCCGTGCCCTTATAAATCTCACTGTTCATCCTACAAAGTCCCATCACGAGGAAGAAAGACAAACAAATGGACCCTTTTTTGCCATCTGTTGAGGAAGTACTGAAGGTGATCCAGAGCCTGTAGACCAGGAAAGGCACTGGGCAGAGATGATCTCACAAGCGAAATGTTGAGGGAGGGTGGCGTTTGTGCACAGACTGCCCTACATGACATCATAACAAGTCTGGAACACTGGACCGTTTCCGCAGGATTGGAAAGATGGCCTGGTGGTCCCCCTCTTCATGATTGTAACAACTACAGGGGCATCTCACTCCGCAGTGTGCCTGGAAAGGTCCTGGAAAGGATTATTCAACATCGCCTCGCCATGCACGTTGAGGAGAGGATTGCGGAGCCCCAATGTGGTTTCAGGCAAGGGTAGTCCTGCACAGATGCCATATTTTCTGTCCGTCGGCTACAGCAGAGGTGTAGGGAATTCCAACAAGACCTACATCTCTGCTTTATTGACCTGGTCAAGGCCTATCATACCATCAGTAGGCCTGGGCTTTGGGTTGTTCTTCGTGCTCTCAGACTCCCTGACCCGCTGCTCACGATCATTAAGGACCTTCATGACGGTGAGCGGGCCCGGGTAAAACTACATGGCCGGGAGTCGGAGCCATTCCCTGTTCACTTTGGGGTGCGACATGGATGTCCTCTGGCTCCTACATTATTTGACATCTATTTCGACCACATAGTGCGTGAAGCCTTCAATAACTGTACCGGAGGAAATTCCATCTGGTACAGATACAATGGGAGGCTGATCGATGCCCGGGTGCAGTCAAGGGATTGCTCCCTATTGCTCAACCATATTATGTACGCCGATGATCTGGTAATTGCTGCTCACTCAGAGGAGGAGTTGGAGGCACTGCTGCTGAACCTGGAGCTTGCCACTAAGAAGTGGGGCCTTACCATCAGCCCCACCAAAACTAAGCACCTGCCTGGGTATTTTGTACCATCGGACACTCCACCCCCACAACTCCCAATTGGTAGGGCAGTTGTGGAGAGAGTGGAGAGTTTCCCATACCTGGGCAGTGTGCTTATGACCGGCTCCAGTTTGACAGCAGAGGTCTCACTCCGAATCAGTCGAGAAAGATTATCTTTTCATCGGTTGTGTAACGCTGTGTGGAAGCTGTCGCTCCATACGAAGCTTCAGGTTTTATTGGCCACAGTCATTCCCTCCCTTCTCTATGCTTGCAAAACGTGGACCCCTCTAATGGAACATCTTCGCCGGTTAGAAACATTTAGGCTGGCCTGCCTACGATCCATCCTGGGCTTAACCAGGCTGGATTTTGTGAGGCGCTCACATATCTTTGAAAGATCTGGACAAAGTCCCATCGGTGAGCTCCTCCGGCAGGCAAGGCTGCATTAGCTGGGCAATGTAGCCCGCATGTCCAGCCACCGCATGCCTAAACAGCTTTTTGTTCGGTCGGATCGAGGGGGCTAAATGGGCACGGCACGGGCTAGAGAAGAGATGGAGTGATGTGGTACAGGAGGATGTGGAGCTGAGTGGACTTGCCGATGACTGGTACCAGCGGTGTCAAGATCGGCCTCTGTGGAGGAGGCACGTGAAGGACGTTACTGGGCAGTTGGAGGTTGTCACCCAACAACAAAGGAGGAGCGACACTCACAACAATAAGCGGAGCGCCGAGTGGCTAAAGCACAGCAAGTTGGCACAGTAGGGGGCACAGGTGATGCATCAGCGAATCATCTCAGTCAGTCGACCCGTGACACCTGGGTCTGCCCCGTGACCTGCCAGCGGGCGTTCAACCCTTCACATAGCCTCAACGTGCACATATCCTGGCACAAGTGTCGTGGTGACGTCACCACCACTTAGTGGCGAATGGCGGTTGTTGTAGCGGTGCACTGCGCTACGAATCCGGCGACCTGAGTTCGATTCCCGCTCACAGTCAATACCAGTGACGATTATGATCGTCACGATTATAATCGTCACTTGTATTGATCGTGAGCGATTATAATTGTCACTTATCTAAACCGGTCCTGGGCCTCCCCTAGGTCGACTCAGCCTCAAATGAGTACCTGGTGTGTAAACATCGCCACGAGGGAGACAAAGGCGGTCGCGCGTGGCCACTCACCCCCTCGTGTACCGTTCCGGCCTTCATAGGTGCTCATGAACGACACTTGTCCCCATAGTCTGTTAAGGCTATACGGGGGATCATTGTTTGTTGTTTGTCTTTGGTGTGCAGGGCCATCCACAGAGGGTGCGGGGCCCAGGGCAAATCACGCTGTGGGAACCGTAAATTTTACATCTGACACCGTGGCATCGAAACGCCCATTCCCAAAGCACAGGGCCCGGGGCGGTCGACACGATTCGCCGTACCCTTGGGACGGCTTGTGTTTGTGCAAGTGCGTGTGTGTCTGTGTGTGTGTGGTACAGATACAATGGGAGGCTGATCGATGCCCGGGTGCAGTCAAGGGATGGCTCCCTATTTGTCAACCACGTTATGTATGCCGACGACCTGGTAATTGCGGCTCACTCAGAGGAGGAGTTGGAGGCGCTGCTGCTGAAACTGGAGTGTGCCACTAAGAGGTGGGGCCTTACTATCAGCCCCACCAAAACGAAGCACCTGCCTGGGTATTTTGTACCATCGGGCACTCCACCCCCACAACTCCCAATCGGTGATGGGGCAGTTGTGGAGAGAGTGGAGAGTTTCCCATACCTGGGCAGTGTGCTCATGACCGGCTCCGGTTTAACAGCAGAGGTCTCACTCCGAATCAGTCGAGTGGCATTATCTTTTCATCGGTTGCGTAACGCTGTGTGGAAGCTACCTGGTCTATCGCTCGCACAAAGCTTTGGGTCTTCTCGGCCACAGTCATTCCCTCCCTTCTCTATGCTTGCGAAACGTGGACCCCCCTAATGGAACATCTCCGCCGGTTAGAAGCATTTAGGCTGGCCTGCCTACGATCAATCCTGGGTTTAACTAGGCTGGACTGTTTGAGGAGCTCACAAATCCTCGAAAGAATTGGACAAAGTCCCATTGGTGATCTCCTCCGGCAGGCAAGGCTGCATTGGCTGGGCCATGTAGCCCGCATGCCCAATCACCGCATGCCCAAACAGCTTTTGTTTGGCCGGATCAAGGGGGCTAAATGGGCGCGGCACGGGCTAGAGAAGAGATGGAGTGATGTGTGTTGTATATCAGGGTATTGACAATTTGATTAAAATAATAAAATGTAAATGAAATTAGCAAAAAATGCTTAATTTTCCGAAATAATGTAATCTACGTAATTATGCGCATAAATTGTGCTAATTCGAGAGATAATCGTCTAAAATCATGCAGATGCATGCGATTATGCTAATGCGAGCCGTATCATCAATCGGGATCGTACATCATCAATCGGGATCGTACAATTAATCGTATGAAGTTATGCAGGTGTGCTGCAACTATGCCAGATCAACTCGGCTTCGTTGTCTAGGTTCGTATTATCGATCGGTATAATACAATTATTCTCGCTTTAACATTTACTGATTATGTATTAGTGTGTTATGTTAGGTCTCAAAATGCAAATCTCAACGTAGGATACAGTTCTTATAATTAAGATTATTATGCATGAACTCAGGAAAGAAACACTCAAACTCTTCTGTGTTCAGCAATTTTAATTTCTAAACAAAACCTTAACACCATAATATGCAAACTCTCATGCTTGGAATTACCCCCGATACCATCGGAGAATTTTCCTTCAGTGAGCAGTACATTTAATCATCAATGGGTGCGTTGTTTCACTTTGGCAACCGCACATATGATTAATTCCACCGCGTAACACGAGCTTAGTTGGTGATAGGGAGAGTCTTTAACACAGGCATGCAGCGATATTCTAAACAAAAACCTTAAAGCAAATTATTATACCCCAAAGGCAAAAGTATACGTCAATAGATTCATCGGCAAGATTACGCAATTAAAAAGAAAATAAAAAAAACGAAAAAAATACTTCTAAATGACCGTATCCACGTAACTCAATGGGCAGCAATGTTCTTCACGATCAGTTGATATTTAATGCAACCCTTCTTGATTTGTCCCGATATGCGTGTTGTGTGTCTTTGTAAAGCAGACACCGGGTGATGCGTCGTGAGGGTGTGAGTGTGGGGGAGGGTCATACAAACTGCTTCGTTCTCTTGCTCGGGGCGTCGGCTTAGCTGCCCCGACCGCTGGCAGATACAGGCTCTTTCCACTGCTGGAGGGGCTGCGCCGGCACGTTGCTTGTCCTTGAAGATGCTCGATCGTGCTCGCCGCTGGTCTGCTGACACTCTTGCTCACGGGCGGCTGGTCAGGCTCTTTCCCCTGCTGGATGAGCTGAGTCGGCACAATGCTTGTCCGCTGGTAGCTGGCACTCTTGCTTGGTGCGCTTCTGCGCTCGTTGCGCTGGTTGCGCTGGTTGCGTCGGTTGCGCTGGTTGTGCCGGTTGTGCTGGTTGCGCGCTCTCTCCTGCTGCGTGCTCTCCCGCGGTGGACGATTGCTTTCATCGCTCGTCACTCTTTCTCTCGGGCTGCAGCTGCTGCTGGGAGCTGGCACTCGATGTAGAATAAAACTCTTTCAGAGATACTTTGTCTTTCAGCTTTGAACTCACACTCGGTGACACATCGCTACTCTGCAAGCCGCGCCATCCTCGGTTGTTTGCGGGGCCCACCCCGGAGTCTGCCGCTTTCTGCCCTCTTCTGTCGCTCGCCGAGCTGTCTCTTGTTGAGCTGAATTGTTGAGCTGAGCTGTGTGTGTCGTGCTGCTGTTTATATCCGAAAATCTCTCCTCTGCGCGTCTCTTGCGAGAGGAAAAAAACAGATGCTTACTCCATCATGCTTCTCACAAAGGACCGGAACTTTCTTTGATCTCGCTCTGCATTGTGGGGGGATGGATTGTCGTGTATCCGTGTGTGTGTCATTTATTGAGGTAATATGAGTCTCTTCCTGTGATCACCGTCGCCCTCCTCAAGCCATAAAAGCTCTCTCCTGCTGAGTCATATCCCCCGCTCTGCGTGTTACATTCCTTTGCTCTCCCGTGCTGCGGGAAGACAAAGACGGTTGGGAGGCTCCTTCCCTATGGGACACAGTCTATCTTGGTTGTGTAAGCTTGACCCATCTCGTTTAATCTCCTCTGGACAACCCTTGGTTTAACACTGCACAGTTATCATCTTGGCTCACGTTTCCAAAGATTTGTGATTTAACATTGTCATCATTAGATGTTACCTCCGGTATTTCAAGGGTTTTATTAACTTTTGCTCCCCGTCTAAATCCAGGGATCTGTGCTGTTATGCTTGAGTTATTATTTATGTTAATTTATTTTTGATGTCCTGAGTTTAAGAGGTAAGTTTCCTGACTGTTGGAATTGATATTCCTTGTTTTTTGTAAGGTCATGTAACGGCAAGATGTAATGTAATTTAAGGTGAATAACGTTAGTGTTAATATTATGTATGTGAAGTAATAACCTGCTATGTAGATTGTAGTCTGGTTTTTCTTAGTGAGTGTGTGGATTCTTTATGATGTCGACTCATTTGTTGCTAAGTTGTGAAGTTTAACCGTTGCATTAATAGCAACGAAGGGGAAAATTGTTTGAGAACTCGCCTGTGCGTGGCGTCTGATTGTCTGGGAGCTCCAAGATGGAGTCTTTGAAACCTGGAATTCCCCTCGAGCTTCGTTAGTAATTCCCCCCCCCCTTTTTTCCTCTTTGATTTGGTTTATTACTTTTTATTGTTTATTTCCTGGTGGCCTGTTGTGTGTGAGGGGAGGGGGGGTCTGTATCCCCCCTTTTGCCCCGGAGTTGATTATTTAATGGCCTTTTACGACCTCCAGCTGCTTGGCTTCTGGGTGTTGATTCTTGTCGGTTTGAGGGTGTTTATTTATTTATCGATTATTATTTTAAAAATATCGGCAAATATTATTAATATCAATTTTGGAAAAAGGCCTATATATCCAACATGTGGTACAGGAGGACGTGGAGCTGAGTGGACTTGCCGATGACTGGTACCAGCGGTTTCAAGATCGGCCTCTGTGGAGGAGGCTCGTGAAGGACGCTACTGGGCAGTTGGAGGCAGTCGCCCTCCAACAACAACGGAGAACGGAGGAGCGACGCTCACAACAATGAGCGGAGTGCCGGCTGGCTAAAGCACAGCAAGTTGGCACAGTAAGGGGCACAGGTGGTGCATCAGCCAGTCGTCTCAGTCAGTCGACCTGTGGCATCTGGGTCCGCCCCGTGACCTCCTGCCGGCGGGTGTTCGACACTTCACGTGGCCTCAAGGTGCACATAGCCTGGCACAAGCATCGTGGTGACGTCACCGCCACTTAGTGGCGAATGGCGGTTGTTGTTGTTGTGTGGGGAGCAGCAGTGCGTTGTTGAGGGCACTGCGAGACAAACCCAGCGACAGTAGTGTTTAGTGATTAGCGCGCTGTGCTGTCCTACGAACCCGGTGAACCGAGTTCGATTCCCGCTCATGGCCAACACCGATGACGATTATCTGAATCGGTCCTCGGCCTCCCCTAGGTCGACTCGGCCTCAAATTAGTACTGATTCTGATGTATAAAAACATCAGCACTGGGGAGACAAAATATGGCCAGGCGTGGCATTGGCCACCCACCCTCCCGTGCGCCATACCAGCCTTAAAAGATGCTCGCTAAGAGCACTTGCGCCAACACTGTTAAAAGGCTATATAGAGGAGATGTCTTTGTATGTGTGTGCAAGTGTGAATTTTCATATTAGTACAACCCTATTTCTGTTTAATGTTTCTGTAACTTAATTTGTAATTGTACTATGATCGGTATAAAATAATCTAATCTACCCAAAAAGATTCACACTACAAGGAATATTTGTTACACTTGATTTATGTTTGTGCGATATATCTAGTTTTTTTCTCACATCATGACTCAGTTAATTTTGCTCCGATTTTTATTCCCCTTTAATTGTTTTATTTTATTTAGATTTTGATATTTTGGTGATCCAGGTAAATCTTGCAAATTAAACCAAACAGTGTCTATAATTTTCACCACCCGGTTAAAACTAAAAGAACGTGGATTAATATTCTTAGTTTTTTCGGTAAAGTCACGTTGAAGAGAAACAACAAAATAACAAAATATATATAAAACAATAAAAAATTCTCACGACGTTTCGACCATAACTCAAACGGTCATCATCAGGTGTGTCGGTTTGCATAAATTTATTTTGAAAACGGCATGTTTATTTATTTATATATATAAATAACGTTTGCGGCACGCGCAACGATGGCAGTTTGCCAGGACTAGTCCATCTATTTTTTGAAAAGAGGAGGGGGGAGACGAAATTTGTTTTTATGTATGCTGTCTGAAAGGCACTGTAAGCGTGAACAATCAATCAAGAACTGAAATGATTTATCAAATCTTTCCAATGATTGCTAATATAGAATCCATCTTCTCGGTTGAAATTGTCTCTGTGTTTGTATATGTGGATAGCCTCATGAACGAATCTCTCATGGAAGCCAGATGGCTTACAAAGAACCTCCGTCTTGGAAAAGTCAATGGCATGTGAGCCTACTGAATTAGAACAATGATCTGCTACGGCCGAGGTGTTGGTCCTACCGTGTTTAAGGTCTGCTTTATGTTCACGAATGCGGTCCGAGATATGGCGTTTGGTTTCTCCAATGTAACTACTACCACAGACGCAACTTAGTTTGTAGACACCAGGGTATTGTATGTCCGGAATCACATCTTTTACAGACGGAACCAGATCACGGATTTTATGTAATGTGTTGAAACGGACCTGGATCTTGTGTTTATTCAAGATTTTGGAGATCTTTTTTGTGATCCCAGCAATGTAGGGTAAAGTGATGGTTTTGAAAGGCTCCTTAAGAGGGTTCTTCTTCATGGTTTGAGTGATAGCTTTGCGGATTGTATAGTCGGAGTAACCATTAGCCCTAAGAGCTTGGTGTACGTGCTTGAGTTCACTGCTTATGTGTTCCTGGTCGGATATGCATTGGGCTCTATGGAAGAGGTACGTGGATGACACTTTTGTCATCTGGCCACATGGCCGGCCTGCTCTAGACCAATTCTTCGACCACATCAATTCCATACACCCAGCCATCAGATTTACCATGGAAGTCCAAATAGATGGCAAGATACCTTTTTTGGATGTCCTAATTAAAAAGAGACCTGATGGTTCAATGAGCCACTCTGTCTACAGGAAAGCTACCCATACGGATGCTTATCTGAAACCGGATTCCCACCACCATCCATCACAGAAGAATTCTCTCATCAAGACTCTGTATCATAGAGCCCAATGCATATCCGACCAGGAACACATAAGCAGTGAACTCAAGCACGTACACCAAGCTCTTAGGGCTAATGGTTACTCCGACTATACAATCCGCAAAGCTATCACTCAAACCATGAAGAAGAACCCTCTTGAGGAGCCTTTCAAAACCATCACTTTACCCTACATTGCTGGGATCACAAAAAAGATCTCCAAAATCTTGAATAAACACAAGATCCAGGTCCGTTTCAACACATTACATAAAATCCGTGATCTGGTTCCGTCTGTAAAAGATGTGATTCCGGACATACAATACCCTGGTGTCTACAAACTAAGTTGCCTCTGTGGTAGTAGTTACATTGGAGAAACCAAACGCCATATCTCGGACCGCATTCGTGAACATAAAGCAGACCTTAAACACGGTAGGACCAACACCTCGGCCGTAGCAGATCATTGTTCTAATTCAGTAGGCTCACATGCCATTGACTTTTCCAAGACGGAGGTTCTTTGTAAGCCATCTGGCTTCCATGAGAGATTCGTTCATGAGGCTATCCACATATACAAACACAGAGACAATTTCAACCGAGAAGATGGATTCTATCTTAGCAATCATTGGAAAGATTTGATAAATCATTTCAGTTCTTGATTGATTGTTCACGCTTACAGTGCCTTTCAGACAGCATACATAAAAACAAATTTCGTCTCCCCCCTCCTCTTTTCAAAAAATAGATGGACTAGTCCTGGCAAACTGCCATCGTTGCGCGTGCCGCAAACGTTATTTATATATATAAATAAATAAACATGCCGTTTTCAAAATAAATTTATGCAAACCGACACACCTGATGATGACCGTTTGAGTTATGGTCGAAACGTCGTGAGAATTTTTTATTGTTTTATATATATTTTGTTATTTTGTTGTTTCTCTTCAACGTGACTTTACCGAAAAAACTAAGAATATGAATTACTGCAGTCACGAAAGCTTTAAATCAAAATTTAACGTGGATTAAATCAAGTGATCTACGTGATGCGTTGAAAGTTCAAAAGCCGAGGGATGGACTCAACTTATCTTCTGTACACAGCGCTGTCAGCAAAGTCCTGGACACACATACGAACACGGCAAAAGATTATTTCATCCAGCCTTTGCTGTAAGGGCAAGTAATTGGTATTCGTCAAAATCGAGGTGTGATCGGTCGAGCTAAATGCAAAAAAAGGCCAATTTAAGAGCCAGAAACCAATAAAACGAGGTCTACGAGTGAACCAACATGTGAGCACACCATTGTGGTCTACGATCCCTCAATGACAGAGTAGCACAACTACACTAACTCTCTCTTGAAGCCCTCTCGTGGCCAGCAGACTTCAACATTGGCGTTGAGGTCCTGAACCATGTTGCTGCCATCATTCGCAAGAATATAAATAACTAGCAGGAAGTACCCGACTTTGCTGGGGGAAATATATATTTCTAAACTTGTCTTCTCTTAAAAAAACATAACAGATACATACACAAATATGAAACTATGTGTTAGCCCGGAGTTCCGTTTGTTTGTCAATTTTTTCCGTCAACAAAATTATAAGAGGCTTGCAGAAGTCCTGAATCGAAAAGTAATAGAAAGTAGGGGGTAAATAGTTGATCTAAAAGATTTCCAAAATTGTCGATCCCCCCTCCCTCAAAAAAATATTTTTTATCCCCCTGTAGGCATATATATCTACACACCCTACATACAATAGTCAGTAGTATCTAGTGACGCTATAGTAGTATCTGGCTCTACAGTCATATCTACCTGACTCGATAGTAGTATCTATTGACTATAGTAGTATCTACTGACTCTATAACAGTACCTGCTGACTCTGTAGTTGTATCTACTGACTGTAGAGTAGTATCTACTGAGTACAGTAATATCTACTGACTCTATAGAAGTATCTACTGACTGTATAGTAGTATCTATGGACTGTAGTAGTAACTACTAACTGTATAGTAGTATCTACCAACTCTCCAGTAGTATCTAACTATAGTAGTATCAACTGAGTGTAATAGTATCTACTGACTACAGTAGTATTTTTTTTACTATAGTAATATCTACTGACTCTACAGTAGTATCTGAGTACAGTAGTATCTACTGACTGTAAAGTCGTATCTAATGATTGTATAGTAGTATCTACTGACCGTAGTAGTATCTGCTGAAAGTAGTAGTATCTACTGACCGTAGTAGTATCTACTGACTAAAGTAGTATCTACCGACTCTATAGTAGTAACTACTGACTCTACAGTAGCATCTAATGACTATAGTAGTATCTACTGAATCTATAGTAGTATATTTTCACTCTATAATAGTATCTGAATATAATAGTAACTACTAACTGTATAGTAGTATCTGCTGACTTTATAGCAGTATCTGCTGACTATAGCAGTATCCGTATCTATAGTCGTAGCTACTGACTCTGCAGCAGTATATACTGGCTGTAGACATATCTACCGACTCTATAGTAGTATCTATGGACTCTATAGCAGTATCTGCTGACTCTATAGCAGTATCTGCTGATTCTATAGTCATATCTACTGACTCTGCAGCAGCATATACTAACTGTAGTGGTATCTACTGACTGTAGTAGTATATACCGACTCTACAGAGTATCTACTGACTCTACAGTGGTATATACCGACTCTACAGTAGCATCTACTGACTATAGTAGTAACTATTAACTCTATAGTAGTATATGCTGATTCTATAGCAGTATCTACTGATTCTATAGTCATATCTACTGACTCTGCCGCAGCATATACTGACTGTAGTAGTATATACTGAATCTATAGTAGTATCTATTGACTCTATAGAAGTATCCTCTGACTATAGTAGTAACTACTAACTCTATAGTAGTATCTGCTGACTCTGTAGCATTATCTTCTGACTCTATAGCAGTGTATATGGACTCTGCAGCAGTATATGCCGACTGTAGTGGTATCTACTGACGGCAGTAGTATGTACTGACTCTATAGTAGTAACTACTGACTCTAGAGTAGTATCTACTGACGCTACAGTAGTCTCTACTAACTAGTCAGTCATCACTATATAGTCAACCAGCTATATAGTCAGTCAGCGCCGTCATCGCTATATAGTTAGCCAGCTATATAGTCAGCCAGCTATATAGTCAGTCATCGCTATATAGTCAGCCAGCTATATAGTCAGCCAGCTATATAGTCAGTCATCAATATAGTCAGCCAGCTATATAGTCAGTCATCGCTATATAGTCAGCCAGCTATATAGTCAGTCATCGCTATATAGTCAGCCAGCTATATAGTCAGTCAGCTATATAGTCAGTCAGCTATATAGTCAGCCAGCTATATAGATAGCCAGCTATATAGTCAGCCAGCTATATAGTCAACCAGCTATATAGTCAGCCAGCTAGTCAGCCAGCCATACAGTCAGTCAGCTATATAGTCAGTCAGCTATATAGTCAGCCAGCTATATAGTCAGTCAGCTATATAGTCAGCCAGCTATATAGTCAGTCAGCTATATAGTCAGTCATCACTATATAGTCAGTCAGCTATATAGTCAGTCAGCTATATAGTCAGTCATCACTATATAGTCAGTCAGCTATATAGTCAGCCAGCTATATAGTCAGTCATTGCTATATAGTCAGCTAGCTATATAGTCAGCCAGCTATATAGTCAGTCAGCTATACAGTCAGCCAGCTATATAGACAACCAGCTATATAGTCAGCCAGCTATATAGTCAGTCAGCTATATAGTCAACCAGCTATATAGTCAGCCAGCTATATAGTCAGTCAGCTATATAGTCAGCCAGCTATATAGTCAACCAGCTATATAGTCAGCCAGCTATATAGTCAGTCAGCTATATAGACAGCCAGCTATATAGTCAGTCAGCTATATAGTCAACCAACTATATAGTCAGCCAGCTATATAGTCAGTCAGCTATATAGTCAGTCAGCTATATAGACAGCCAGCTATAGACAGCCAGCTATATAGTCAGTCAGCTATATAGACAGCCAGCTATATAGTCAGTCAGCTATATAGTCAGTCAGCTATATAGTCAGTCATCACTATATAGTCAGTCAGCTATATAGTCAGCCAGCTATATAGTCAGTCATTGCTATATGGTCAGCCAGCTATATAGTCAGCCAGCTATATAGTCAGTCAGCTATATAGTCAGCCAGCTATATAGACAGCCAGCTATATAGTCAGCCAGCTATATAGTCAGTCAGCTATATAGTCAGCCAGCTATATAGACAGCCAGCTATATAGTCAGCCAGCTATATAGTCAGTCAGCTATATAGTCAACCAGCTATATAGTCAGTCAGCTATATAGACAGCCAGCTATATAGTCAGTCAGCTATATAGTCAGTCAGCTATATAGTCAGCCAGCTATATAGTCAGTCAGCTATATAGACAGCCAGCTATATAGTCAGTCAGCTATATAGTCAGTCAGCTATATAGACAGCCAGCTATATAGTCAGCCAGCTATATAGTCAACCAGCTATATAGTCAGTCATCGCTATATAGTCAGCCAGCTATATAGTCAGCCAGCTATATAGTCAGTCATCAATATAGTCAGCCAGCTATATAGTCAGTCATCGCTATATAGTCAGCCAGCTATATAGTCAGCCAGCTATATAGTCAGTCATCGCTATATAGTCAGCCAGCTATATAGTCAGTCAGCTATATAGTCAGTCAGCTATATAGTCAGCCAGCTATATAGACAGCCAGCTATATAGTCAGCCAGCTATATAGTCAACCAGCTATATAGTCAGCCAGCTAGTCAGCCAGCTATACAGTCAGTCAGCTATATAGTCAGTCAGCTATATAGTCAGCCAGCTATATAGTCAGTCAGCTATATAGTCAGCCAGCTATATAGTCAGTCAGCTATATAGTCAGTCATCACTATATAGTCAGTCAGCTATATAGTCAGTCAGCTATATAGTCAGTCATCACTATATAGTCAGTCAGCTATATAGTCAGTCAGCTATATAGTCAGTCATCACTATATAGTCAGTCAGCTATATAGTCAGCCAGCTATATAGTCAGTCATTGCTATATAGTCAGCCAGCTATATAGTCAGCCAGCTATATAGTCAGTCAGCTATATAGTCAGCCAGCTATATAGACAACCAGCTATATAGTCAGCCAGCTATATAGTCAGTCAGCTATATAGTCAACCAGCTATATAGTCAGCCAGCTATATAGTCAGTCAGCTATATAGTCAGCCAGCTATATAGTCAGTCAGCTATATAGTCAGTCATCACTATATAGTCAGTCAGCTATATAGTCAGTCAGCTATATAGTCAGTCATCACTATATAGTCAGTCAGCTATATAGTCAGTCAGCTATATAGTCAGTCATCACTATATAGTCAGTCAGCTATATAGTCAGCCAGCTATATAGTCAGTCATTGCTATATAGTCAGCCAGCTATATAGTCAGCCAGCTATATAGTCAGTCAGCTATATAGTCAGCCAGCTATATAGACAACCAGCTATATAGTCAGCCAGCTATATAGTCAGTCAGCTATATAGTCATCCAGCTATATAGTCAGCCAGCTATATAGTCAGTCAGCTATATAGTCAGCCAGCTATATAGTCAACCAGCTATATAGTCAGCCAGCTATATAGTCAGTCAGCTATATAGACAGCCAGCTATATAGTCAGTCAGCTATATAGTCAACCAACTATATAGTCAGCCAGCTATATAGTCAGTCAGCTATATAGTCAGTCAGCTATATAGACAGCCAGCTATAGACAGCCAGCTATATAGTCAGCCAGCTATATAGTCAGCCAGCTATATAGTCAGTCAGCTATATAGTCAGCCAGCTATATAGTCAACCAGCTATATAGTCAGTCAGCTATATAGACAGCCAGCTATATAGTCAGTCAGCTATATAGTCAGCCAGCTATATAGTCAGCCAGCTATATAGGCAGTCAGCTATATAGTCAGCCAGCTATATAGTCAACCAGCTATATAGTCAGTCAGCTATATAGACAGCCAGCTATATAGTCAGTCAGCTATATAGTCAGTCAGCTATATAGCCAGCCAGCTATATAGTCAGTCAGCTATATAGACAGCCAGCTATATAGTCAGTCATCTATATAGTCCGTCAGCTATATAGACAGCCAGCTATATAGTCAGCCAGCTATATAGTCAACCAGCTATATAGTCAGTCAGCTATATAGTCAGTCAGCTATATAGACAGCCAGCTATATAGTCCGCAAGCTATATAGTCAGTCAGCTATATAGACAGCCAGCTATATAGACAGCCAGCTATATAGTCAGCCAGCTATATAGTCAGCCAGCTATATAGTCAACCAGCTATATAGTCAGCCAGCTATATAGACAGCCAGCTATATAGTCAGCAAGCTATATAGTCAGCCAGCTATATAGTCAGTCAGCTATATAGACAGCCAACTATATAGACAGCCAGCTATATAGTCAGCCAGCTATATAGTCAAGCTATATAGTCAGCCAGCTATATCGTCAGTCAACTATATAGTCAGTCAGCTATATAGTGAGTCAGCTATATAGACAGCCAGCTATATAGACAGCCAGCTATATAGTCAGTCAGCTATATAGTCAGTCAGCTATATAGACGGCCAGCTATCTAGTCAGCCAGCTATATAGTCAACCAGCTATATAGTCAGCCAGCTATATAGTCAGTCAGCTATATAGACAGCCAGCTATATAGACAGCCAGCTATATAGTCAGTCAGCTATAGAGTCAGCCAGCTATATAGACAGCCAGCTATATAGTCAGTCATCGCTATATAGTCAGTCAGCTATATAGACAGCCAGCTATATAGTCAGTCAGCTATATAATTAGCCAGCTATATAATTAGCCAGCTATATCGACAGCCAGCTATATAGACAGCCAGCTATATCGACAGCCAGCTATATAGACAGCCAGCTATATCGACAGCCAGCTATATCGACAGCCAGCTATATCGACAGCCAGCTATATAATTAGCCAGCTATATAGACAGCCAGCTATATAGCAGCAACTATATAGCAGTAACTATGCTATATATATTTTTTGTATTTTTCGCCTTTTTAACGTGGAGCAGCTCCCTCACGTCGCCGCTGAGCGAGCTCGTGTGCGTTGCCAGGGGCAACCGCGAGCCGGCGTTTCCACGCATGCGCAGACGCGTGCTTTGGAGCCGCAATCAGCGTAATAAAAAAGTTATAAAGTGTGATTTAATTAGTTTACATTTAACGGAGGGGAAAAAAAACAAAAAGCGTGTTTTCGTTCAGGGGCTTAGTGTGTTGTATCTGTGTACTTTGTTAAAACGTGAAACCCAACAATTTGTCAGTTAAAAGCGTTGCAAGGCGTTGCACGTGCAGACAGACAGATAAAAAAATGACTTTCATAGGTAAGATTCTCATTCTTAGCTCTTTCGGTAAAGTAACGTTGAAGGGAAACAATAAAATAATAATATATATAAACAATAATATCTATTTTATTTATTATTTTATTGTTTCCCTTCAACGTGACTTCACCGAAAGAGCTAAGAATATGAATTACTGCAGTCACGAAAGCTTTAAATCAAAAGATTCTCATTGTTACGACGATGACTACTACTACTACGGCATTATCATCTCCCTGGGCTTTACCATTCGGTTTTGCGGATCACATAGTGCAACATGGGCCTGCGGAATCCGTTGAACTCCGTGGACATGGCCAGGGTGTACGCGCCCATGTTGCGGAACAGCAGCCAGTCGTCCACGTGCATCTCCGGCAGCGGCATGCGCTTCACCACGCAGTCGTAGCCATCGCAAGAGGGACCCCACAGTGACGACTCCAACACCGGCTCCTCGGGGCCCACGGGCTGCACAGCAGGGAGACACGATGAAAGGAAGACGCCCGCCGACAGCGCTGAGGCGTGAGGAGTTCGGGCTGGGTAGAGGCATTGGAGCCCCGGGCACTTTGCTGGGCCACCAGAGACAACTCGTCATCCCTAAGATCGGCCGTCGCAGCTGCTTGGACCTTCCCTGTGTTTAGGGAAGGTCCAGCAGGTCTTTCGGTCCTCGTTACATCATCATTTTACACAGAGACCCGCAGATCCAACGCCGCAGCTCAAGGGAGTTGGAAACGACACGGTCGATGATTAAAATGCCGACCGGAATGAGTGACGGATACGGTCTGCTTTTGTCCGTCGTGCACTCCGAGACGGTGACAAAGTTGAGCCCTCAGTGCATTTGCCGCTTGTTGCAGACGTTTTTGCGGTTTCACCCCACGTCCTCCCTGGTTATACTGCGGCGGCGAGATGTTAACTACCTCGCCTGGTATACAGGAGGTTGTGGGTTTGATTCCGACCCTGACGCCTGCTGCTGTGTATTTTACCCTAGGTCCTCCGGTTTTTTTTCCTCCACATTTATAATTAACATTCGTTTACATTATTTGGCTGCTATAAATTTCCACACTATGAGCCGCTTCACTGAGCTATGAATTTTGGCTAGGTCTCTTCTGCAAAAGAGCTATATAGCTCAGTGGGCCATATCTGGTAAAAAAAATAAAATGGTTTGGAAATATTACACACCATTCGCTTCACAGTGCACGCGAAATATCCCGTAACATCATTGGAAAAAGAGTAGGCCGTGTGTGGCGGCGCCACGGTCTTCCTAATTTTATATATGGGAAACACAGCAACAATGTCAGTACTGTCAATATTGTCCATTTAATTTTCTTCTCCCTCTTTCGTGCTGTACGTACAGTGCTGTCTTGTCATGTATGTATGTTGAACTTCTTTCGCACCGTACGTAGGCCAACCGTGCTAACCGGAAGTGCGGGGGGAAGGACAACAATCTAAGCACAAAAAGTAGTTCGAAAGAAATGAGTTTTCAATCTATATTTAAAAGTGCATAGCTCCAGTGGCTTCCTAATATCAGAAGAGCGTTCCAGACAGCTGCAGAAGCACATCTGGAAGCGCATGATGCAGTGACCGTCTTTGTTCGATGGCTAGCCAAAAGCCGCTGTGAAGATGACTGGAGTTTGCATGGTTTGTGCTCTTTTATGAGATCAGCATTATTGAATATAAACAATCAAAAAGCAATTTAGATTTTCAGGTCTAGTTATTGAGCCAATTCCTGGCCTTTGTGGAGGCAGTGTGTGTAACTTCACTCCTTTTGAATGAACTTGTGGGGCAGTGGTTTAGGATATGGTCCATGGTTGTCTAAAGAAATTGGTTTTCAATCCTGACGATTTCAAAGTGCATAGCTCCAGTGGCTTCCGAATAAAATAGTTTCTGCGAAGGTACCACAAATTTCGATTGAACCAAGTACAGCCGTGCGTGTTTGTGATGGACCCGATCTTGTCGGTGCGGTGCGTTACTTTTAGTGCCTCTGTGACCACCTCTTCGATGTCGTGGATAACGTGCTGGAAGGAGCCATGGATTCCATCATTCATGTAGTACATGTACACGGGCTCCCCAACACCTGTGGGGCGAATAAAAGTAAAATCATTTTGCACGTTGAGCACTTGTGCTTTTCTCACAGCTCTCGGCCTTCGCCAAGGCGCCATGTCATTGAGGGAGTCAATTTCATGGGGTAAGGGGCCACCGTTGCTTGATGGCTTTACCCAACCGGGTAATTGTGCGAGTAACATTTAAATATGGCACACATCGGGCCACTCTTTATCGAGTAACATTACGGGATCTTCGCCGTCCACCATGCAGCGGCGCTGCCTGTTGACGGTTGAATCCAACGTACAAATAAACCCCTGAACATCGGCAGAAACGGTCATTGGGCTATGTTCACATGTATGTATGTAAGACTTATTTCGCACCGGACGTAGCCAATCGTGCTATTCAGAGGTGTGGGGTGAGGGAAGGACAACACACTAAACACAAAATTCAGTTGGAAAGAAATTAATTTTCAATCTAGATTTAAAAGTGCATTGCTCCAATGGCTTCCTAATATCGGAAGAGTGTTCCAGACGGCCGCAGGAGCACATCTGAAAGCGCGCAATGCAGTGACCGTCTTTGTTCGATGGCTAGCCAAAAGCCGCTGCAAGGATGACCGCAGTTCCCATAGAAAGCAGTCACAAACAGATGTGCTTGTAATCTCTCCCAAGTCGTTAAGTTGGCTGCCAAACCCAAGGAGCCTTGGTCATACCTCACCCCCTGTCTACAGCCTGTACGCAAAACGGGGGCTCGAATGTCTCGTCGCATGCAGCACCCTCTGAATTGTGAAAAAATTGGTAAATTGTGGGTTTATGAATTTTACCATCTCCAATCACCTCCAAGTGCTCCGTTGCGACATGGTTCCAGCACGAATGGTACTCTTAAATTAATGCTATCGGTTTATTTTAGCGATACGTTTTTTTCATCTTGCATTTGTTTTTCTATGTATTGATATTTGCATGGCTGTCTTAATTGTTAAGGCGCTACAAGCGTTATAGCGGCTTGCATTTTGCCCGTCATCGTGCATTTTGATTCACTGAACATTACTGTCTGTATGGCAGTGTCTACGTTTTAAACCTCTGCTGTTTTGGAGGGGTTTCCTGTCATGGGAAATTATATCCACCAATGTTGCTTTGTTCAGATGCAAGTCTTTATATTCTAGAACACCGTCATACTGAATGTTCATATTTGTAGTGCATTTAAAATGGTCCGCTGTTTTATATACACCAAACCCTTGCGCATCGCGGGGGTTGCGTTCTTGAAAATAGCCACAATTGGCAAATCTGCGATCCGCAAAGGCAAATGGGAAAACAATTGGGGTTGTGGCTCACGGCCCTCTCCTTTTGTTTTATGTTACCCTACATAGGGGATTGGCAACATAAATGACGAGGGCCATTTTTTTTCGAATTCGGTACAAAACTCAATATTTTAAGAGCCACAATGCATGTGAATACGTACATGTATAGAGTACTCTTTGGTTTTTTCGGTAAATTCACGTAAAGAACCAAAGAGTAATTCCTGCAGTCACAAAAGCTTCAAATCAAGTATGTGTAGAGTATTTACCTGCACGAACGGAGAGGCGGTCAGACACATGTGCGAGCATTATGGGGACAGCGGAGCCGGCGAGCAACATGGCTCCCTATTGGCTGGAAGAACGTACCGACGAATGAGCTCACTCGCCATTGGTAGAGGGAGACGAACGACGTCAGACGTACCTCCCGACGCGGAAGGTGAGAGATATCGGAAGGTGTGCGCGGCAGCAAATGGGAGACGCGAAGAGTTGTGATGAGGGACAGGGAGGAGAGAAGTGATTGGTTGGACAGAAACGGGTGGAAAATAGCAGGAAAGAGAGAGGAGAGGGCTCGGGGCGCTTTAGATGTTGGAGGTTGAAGTGAATGCATGCTGCAGAAGATAATACAATTTTCTCGCGCCTTTTCAACTCAACCTACTTGTCGGAGTTTGTTACACGTACGTAATGTTACGAAGTGGTCCGTAAAGAGCTGCATGCAGCTCCGGAGCCACAGGTTGCCGACCCCCTGCTCTACATCAACCCAACCATTAAACAGGGAGTATTTACAATGTAAAATGTGATTTCGATTTTTTTTTACAGTGTTAAATATACAGTAACTTATATTCTTGGTTCTTTTGGTAAAGTCACGTGGAAGGGAAACAATAAAATAAAAATAAGTTTAACACGTAGGCTTTCGCGACCAATATTATTCATAATAAAGGTTTTTGGGTTAGATAGCGTTATTTATAAATGTGTCATAACCCTCCACCATCCGACACGGCCAATCAGCAAAAAAGTGTCACGTTGACAAAAGACAAATAGTTCACTTTAGCCCACCGGTGTGTTGAAGAGTGAATCCACAACATTTACAGTTTGAGTACGATGTTTCACTGGTAATTACATCCAGCATCATCGGGCAATTCGCCAGAATGGTAAAGCCCTCACTTGCTCCCGGTCTTAAATAGAGCAGCAGGGTGACGTCATGATTTAACTCATTCAGGTGCAGTGATTTGAGGCGGAGGGTATTGTAATTATATAATCGATTGGTAATCAGTCAATGGTTATGATTAGTAATGAGTTGTAGATTAGTAATTAGTTGTAATGTGTGTTATTGTGATTATATGCTACGTTACTAATCCGTTAATTAGTATGTGTTTCCCCTATAAGGAATTGTAATATGTATTATTTAATAATACGCTTCCAGGCTGCACTAAGCCTGTAGCTGTCAGAGCGATTAAAGTTATTTCTATTTCTCTCAATTTCAATGGATTCTCTAATTAGTCTTTGCCAGTAATACTTAGTTTTACACAACACTTCAACGTTATCAAAATCAATTGAGTGTCCTTGTTGACAAACATGTTCTGCCACTGCTGACAGTTGTGTTTGAGATAATTTAATATTTCTTTGGTGTTCTTTTAGTTTTATGCTGATGTTATGTCCCGTCTGTCCAATATAGCATCTGCCACATAAACAATCCGATATACACCTTCTGTTGATAATTTAGGTAATTCGTCTTTAGTGCAAGATACTAGTTTTTGAATTTTGTGTACTGTACCAAATCTTACTGTAATGTTTTGCTTTTGCAAAACACGGGCTAATTTGTCAGTTACTCCTGAGATATATGGGATTTTAATTGTTTTAACAATCTGATCGCTTTCAGCAGTGTTGCTTTGCGATCGTGATTTGGCATTCAGTGCTGTGTTAATTTGAGCATTATTGTAGCCATTCTGTCGTAATGCTTCTTTAACGTGTTTGATCTCTCTCACTAGACTTTCACCATCTGACACTGTTTTAGCCCGATATATGAGCGTCTTGATCAGGGGCGGAGCCAGGATTTCAGGCCGGGGTGACATTCAACAAATTTTAATTTCAAGAATGATTAGAGAGTCAGGCTGTTGAACTAGACGCCATCGGTTGGCGACACACTCTGACAATGCAGTTGCATGGAGTCCGCCAGACCGAGTGTTGTACACTTATACGCAGAATGCCACCCCTGTCACCCCCCTGGCTCCGCCCCTGGTCTTGATAAGAGAGGATTTCTGAGCTGGATGATGATGCGAATCTGCATTCAGATAGGCATCAGTGTGCATTTGCTTTCTGTAAATGGTGTGTGTTATTTTACCGTTTAGGCCATGTCCAAGAAAAATATCTAGGAACGGGAGTGTGTTATTCACCTCCATTTCCATGGTGAACTGGATGGCCGGGTGTTGTGCATTGAGATGATTTAGAAAATCATTAAGTGTATTTTTACCATGTGGCCAGACAACCAAAGTGTCATCCACATATCTAAACCAAAAAGATGGTTTTAATGTGCTCGAGGCAAGTGCTCTTATTTCAAAGTTTTCCATGTACAGATTTGCTATAGCAGGAGATAAAGGAGAGCCCATTGCTGCTCCTTTTTGTTGAAAGAAATCCCCTCTCTATAAGAAGTGTTATTTAAACAATGGTCAGCAAGTTTCGGAATATCTTTTGGTAAACCTGTATGCTTTACTAGTGTATCAAGTAATTTAAGCGATTCGTTCACTGGAACCTTAATGAATAGAGAAATCACATCAAAACTTACCAGAATATCATTAGGATTATAGGGGAAACACATACTAATTAACGGATTACTAACGTAGCATATAATCACAATAACACACATTACAACTAATTACTAATCTACAACTCATTACTAATCATAACCATTGACTGATTACCAATCGATTATATAATTACAATACCCCCCCCTCTGCCTCAAATCACTGCACCTGAAATGAGTTAAATGATGACGTCACCCTGCTGCTCTATTTAAGACCGGGAGCAAGTGAGGGCTTTACCATTCTGGCGAATTGCCCGATGATGCTGGATGTAATTACCAGCGAAACGTCGTACTCAAACTGTAAATGTGGATTCACTCTTCAACACACCGGTGGGCTAAATTAGTGAACTATTTGTCTTTTGTCAACGTGACACTTTTTTGCCGATTGGCCGTGTTGGGTGGTGGAGGGTTACGACACATTTATAAATAACGTGATCTAATCCAAAAACCTTTATTATGAAAAATAAAAATATAAAACAATAAAATTATCACGACGTTTCGACTGCAACACAAGGAATCATCATCAGGTGTGAAAACCACAGCCACTTTTTTCAATTTTTCCTGCTGTGGTTTTCACACCTAATGATGATTGCTTGTGTTGCAGTCGAAACGTCGTGAGAATTTTATTGTTGTATATTTTTATTTTATTGTTTCCCTTCTACGTGACTTTACCGAAAGAACCAAGAATATGAATCCCTGCAGTCACGAAAGCTTTAAATAAAAAATACAGCAACTTGTAAAGTAAATGTCTAGAAATGGAAAAATAATAATTTAGGAAAAAAATCGCGGGTAGCTGAACCTCACTGCCTCCTCACTGGACGCCAGGAACACCGCGTGACCTGGAACCCACTTGGGGGTTGCGTGGGAGATATGTTTCATGTGTATTCTTCTGCGGCAGCATCATCGCAAGCAGTGCAATTAGAGTTACCTGTACAGTACTTGTTTACGATGCATACTGTACAGGAATCTCGCGTTTAACCACGAATGGATAGGCCACGGGGGTGCGATAGGAAAACTACCCTCGATAAATTTGGCGCGAATGGTTAAATCCGCGATGGGGAAAACCCGCGATGGGTGAGGTTTTTGTTTAGATATGTCCTCATTATGGTCCATGGGTCAGAGTAAAAGTAATAAAGAAGTAAAAATTGGTACTACCTATTCGTACCGTTTTTTTTCAAATGGACAAAAAGAGTAAATTACTTAATAATCCCACTAATTTCAAACGGTTATCACATAATTAACTGTTAATTGCCCCATAAATGAATTGAAACCGCAATAGCTACGCTATCTCGGGTGGTACCAACAAGTGAAACATCTGGTTTGGGGTCATGGACTCGATTAAAATGAGCATCATGGATTATGGGAGGTTTTTCCTGGATCCTTGCCATTCTCTGCCAATGAGGATGTGCAACCACCGTCGGCCAGCGGTTTGAAGAGCGTCTTCTTGCCGATGACGTTGGTGGCCAGGGTGAACGCCGACATGACGTAGTAGCGGCCGGGTTCACTGATGATGTTCACGCCGCAGCCCGCGGGGAAATGCGTGTCCAGTGCCGAGTTCACGACGGCCGCGATCTGCGAGCAAGCGTGGAGAGACGTATCAATGGGACCCTTTTTTGCCGGTATCAAAATAAAAAAAAGAACACGCTTTACGCCGTTCCGAGCTATTAATGCATCAATATTTTCATTGCCTTTGTGGCGTTCGCCTTTTTGGCATTGTTCTCTGGTCTAATACTTCACTATTTGATTATTTACTATTTTTTTTATTTTACCAGGTAAGGTATGCTGAGCTATAGAGCCCTTTTTCAGAAGCAACCTGGCAACAAATGATAGCCTAATTAAGTGGCTTACATGCTGATTATAAATATGGAGTGAAAAACTGGAGGACACGAACATTGGTGAGACAGTGCCATAAAGGAGGCCGTTGCTGGTGTAGGCCAATCAGTTTCAAAGATAATACATATATTATCAGAGCATGTTGGTTTGCATGTTCACCACAAGTACTATGTGTGGTTCATGCAGACTTGATTCCTTGCAAAATGTTTCTATTTGGTGTTTGAACATCTTAACGCCTCTTGTATTATTGCTGGAAAGAGTAAAGCCGTTTCATTTTTTTCATTGAGATGGTATAATTATGTCTATTCAATGTGGAGATACATACCCTGGTCTTAGTTTGTCTTTAAGGCATTTAGATAATAAAAACTGCCACCAACTTCACCTGGTTCTTTAATTACACAAAACTCATAATTCTCAAGAGGAAATACTTTGGGAAATAACTTGGAATCTTCTGTCTTGCTGAATCTGTGTGCACCGATGGGTCTACGTGTGTCTTTTTAAGTATGTGACACAAATATGACACATACGGAAGTAGAGCAAGTAGGTTTGTGAATCCGGATTCACTGCGAATACACAAATGATGAGCTATCTCACGACATAACGTTTCCTGGAGCTCAGCCCTGGATCAGCTTATGTTTCCCTGAAAAGTGTTTCTCAATGTCAATTGAATCACATTTTAGCAAGAGCTGGAATTCAGACAAATGGAATGATGATCATTTTTGTGTGTTTGGCACAGTAGTGAGGCAGTGGGGAGCGGTAGTGTAGCGGTTAGCGTGCCATGCAACGAACTTGGCGACCCGAGTTCGATTCTCGGTCATGGCTAACACCAGTAACGATTATCTGAACCGGTCCTGGGCCTCCCCTAGGTCGACTCAGCCTCAAATGTGCACCTGGTGCAGTGTGTAAACATCGCCACTAGGGAGGTGGCTGGGCATGGTGCTGTCCACCCACCCCCTTCATAGGTGCTTTCTAACATCAACTTGCCCCAATAATCTGTTAAGGCTATACAGGGTTCTTTGTATTATTTTTGCTTGGCACATTAGGGGTCACAGGTGATGCAACTTCCATTCATATCAGTTAGTTAAACAATGGCACCCGGGTTCGTCCCGTCTTGACACTTCACGTGGCCTTGGAGTGCACCTGGTATGGCACAAGCATGATGTCGCTGCCACTTAGTGGCGAATTGCAGCGGCGGCTGTTGTTGTTTCATTGGTGACTGGGCGCAAAGGCCATTGACTCATAACACTTGAGCACCCAGTTTATATAGCTTAGATCGCAAGGCAGCCGAATCTTGGATTGGAACCCAGGATCTCGACGTTGGCGTGGCAGCTCAGCACTTTGTCGCTCATTTATCAATTAAGAAAAATTCAGCAGAAATAAAACGAATGGTCACAAAAACATTATGACAAAAGATAATTTTTGCTTGGGTCAACAAACTCCCAAAGTGGGACCTTTTTGCCTTTATTAAATGATGAAAAATAGAATAGGCTTTAACCTTTCATTGCTAGAAAGGGTAAAGTGTGGGCCAAAGTCTCAGTCTCACTGCAGAATCGAGCAGTGGGGTGGCGCCCATTTCCGTTGGAGACCCCGAACCAGTGGTGGAAACTCCACATTTCCATGGTAAGGCAGAGTCTCATCATAGGTCGACCAATGTTGACTTCCCACAAGCTGATACTCAATTTATCAACCCCCAAAAGCTGGGTTGATCATTGGGAATTAAACAGTAGTAATTATTGGCAGCTCTTGGTCAATCCACTGCATGATTGAAGGCCCTCCCCACAGTGCAGCGATTGGCAACCCAGACGAGTGAGTGGGTCACACGAGCAGGCCTCCTTCACCTCAGTGGGCTGCAAGCTTGACACCGTGCTTGTGCATTGATCCTGACAATACACGTAACCCTTGACACACTCGAGGGGCTCCTTGGGATGTGTGAGGCTGTGCGGGCTGCAGGTTCCCCACCACTGCCACAATGTGCCGTTTAACCAAACTTGTCAGTGTAGATCGTCCAACGAGGGGGTTGGCTCCCAGAACCGGATCAGATTTCACCGGTCATTGATGTAAGCTGTGATCAGGAATGGAACTCATCTGAACTTGCCAGACTCACAGCACAGTGCGCTAACTTCTGTGACAATGCCACCTACGGGTACATACGCAAGCACAGCCCACTTTTTCAATTAGTTGCTGGATAAATACGAGCCTCCTCCACACCTTGTAGTGCTTGAGGATAATTGACCATATAGCTCAAACCACACTGGTCACATTGCTCAGTGTGGGTTGGTAAAGTTGATGCACTGCCCGCTACTGCCCACTGCTCGCAAAAGGTATTGCTTTGAAAATCCGAAAATATCAGTCACAGTGTAAGGCCTCCACACGACGAACTGACCTCATCAAAGTTATTCCTGACATGTTCATTGTAACCAGGAAAGCCTCCTCCAATGTCCAAAAGGGTTAGTTTCACTCCCAGGTCAGCCTGCAAATGGACACTTCGCTTTAGGTTTGAAAGCAGACCACATTTCTAGGCAAACAAGTGAAGTCAGTAAAGTCACGTAGAAGGGAAATAATAAAATAATAAAAATAAAACATAATAAAATAATCACGATGTTTCGGCCACAACGTAAGCAGCCGTCCTCAGGTGAAGAACCAGAGCTGTCAGAAAGACGGCATCTTAATGAACACTGCTAAGCTTGGCAGCGTCTTTTAAGCTGGGTGGGAGGAGGAGAGAGCCTTGACAAAGGAGTTTACATATCAACAGAGGAATTTAGCATTTTGATGACAAATGCAGATATGGGGTTAGTCACTCCTTGTGGAATGTGTAGGCGGTGGGGGGTGTCAAAGTCATATTATGCTTGTGTGTTATGTAGGATTAGCAGTAATAAAGGGAGGGAAATTTTAATAATAAAGAACTGCAGCAGCCAAACCACCGAGTATCAAGCTAGTGCATTATGTGGAAAACAAAAAAGGAGTTTCTAAAGAACTACAAATACCCTACTACCATACAATAAACCGATGGAAAAAAATATAAACTACGTCAATATAATCAATATACTCTCCAATAAGCTGAGCTATTAACATAAAGTAACTAGGTATACACTACACTATATAATGAATACCATATAGCAAATTGATAAAAAAAACTAAAATATAAACTACATCAATATTATCAATAAACTCAATATACTCTCCAATCAGCTGAGCTACTAACAATAAGTCACTATACATTACAATTCTATGTCGAAAAAAGTGCCGGTATCTTATCGTTAGCACCACGGAAAGTGGCGAGCGTTGTTCAGACGGACGAGTCCATCTATGTTATGTTTTATTTGTATTATTTTATTATTTCCCTTCTACGTGACTTTACCGAAAGAACCAAGAATATGAATCCCTGCAGTCACGAAAGCTTTAAATCAAAATTTTAAGTCGTAATTAATCGCAGTAACAGTTCTATTTCTGATGGTCTGAAATCCGTTTTAGCTAAAGGGCTAAACTTTGCAGTCACACCTAGACACATACCAATTAATGATATCATTGCCCATGTCGACGTGGCTCTCAAGGGCCTGGGTCACATCGCTGTAGACATAGCAAGATCTGAAATTGCTGCAACCCTCAAAAATGCTAAGATGCCAGCTAGCAACATCAGCAAAGATGAGCGTTTTGAATTATCTCAATTAAAAAAGAGGGATGACATTGTCATCCTCTCAGCCGACAAGGGCAATGCCACTGTCATCATGGACAAAATAGAATATAACAACAAAATTCAGGAACTACTCAACGATGGCAGCTATATAAAAATAAGAAGAGACCCCACCAACAGCCTCGTCATTAAAACCAACAAAATCATTTCTGATTCAACCACATTAATTGATCAAACCAAACAGTTCTCGTTGAAACCTTCTGCAGCCAGGCCACCAAGATTATATGGCCTTCCAAAGATACATAAAGAAGATACACCCCTTCGTCCCATTATCTCTGCTATCAACTCCCCCACCTACAAACTGGCTCGTTTTTTGCCTGAAATCCTGCGGCCTTTTACTGGAAAACCCACCGCTGTGGTACTAAACTCTACTCACCTGGTATCGACAATCAAGGGTATTTCCCTGTCCCCAGACGACCTGCGTGTCAGTTTTGATGTGGTTTCCTTATTCACAAATGTTCCTGTACCTGACACCATCACAATCATTGAAGACTTGATTCATCAAGGACTGCATAATGATGTACCCCCCTGGTGAGACACTGCTTAACCAACACATACTTCACTTGGAATGGAACTTTCTACAAACAAACTGAGGGCACCCAAATGGGCTCCCCCCTATCTCCGGTTATAGCTAACGTTTTCATGGAGAAATTTGAGACTGATGCCATCCAGACTGCCACTCTACGCCCGACCTTATGGAAGAGGTACGTGGATGACACTTTTGTCATCTGGCCGCATGGCTGGCCGGCTCTAGACCAATTCCTCGACCACATCAATTCCATACACGCAGTCATCAGATTCACCATGGAAGTCTTAAAAGATGGCAAGCTACCTTTTTTGTATGTCCTAATTGAAAGGAGACCTGATGGTTCAATGAGCCACTCTGTCTACAGGAAAGCTACCCATACGGATGCTTACTTAAAACCGTATTCCTACCACCATCCATCTCAGAAGAATTCCCTCATCAAGACTCTACATCATAGAGCCCAATGCAACTCCGACCAGGAACACATTGCCAGTGAACTCAAGCACGTACACCAAGCTCTCAAGGCTAATGGTTACTCCGACTACACAATCTGCAAAGCCATCACTCCAACCGTGAAGAAGGATCCACTTGAGGAGCCACTCAAAACCATCACCTTACCCTACATTGCCGGGGTCACAAAAAAGATCTTCAAAATCCTGAATAAACACATGATCCAGGTCCGATTCAACACAGTACATAAAATCCGTGATCTGGTCCCATCTGTAAATATGTGGTTCCAGACATACAGTACCCGGGCGTCTACAAACTAAGTTGCCTCTGTGGTAGCAGTTACATTGGAGAAACCAAATGACATGTCTCGGACCGCATCCGTGAATATACAGCAGACCTGAAACACGGTAGGACGAACAGCTCAGCCGTGGCAGATCACTGTTATAATTCAGTGGGCTCACATGACATTGACTTCTCCAAGTCGGTGGCTCTCTGCAAGACATCCGGCTACCATGAGAGATTCGTTCATGAGGCCATCCACATATACAAACACAGAGACAATTTCAACCGAGAAGATGGATTCTGGCTTAGTAATCATTGTAAGGATGTGATAACCCATTTCGGTCCTTGATTGATTGTGTTTGACGGTGACTTTGAGACCGCAGTCCATTCACTGGCATTGCCTCTTAGTACCTTTCACGCGAAGGTCAATGGTATGGTCTATAGCATATTGTATAATAATAAATAGTATAACAGTTTAATGTTTATATTCTTAGCTCTTTCGGTAAAGTCACGTTGAAGGGAAACAATAAAATAATAAAATATACATTAAACAATAAAAATTCTCACGACGTTTCGACCATAACACAAACGGTCGTCATCAGGTGTGAAAAAAACAACGGCAAGAAACATTTGAAAGAAGTGTCGGTTTGCATTAATTTACTTATTTTTAAACGGTGTATTTATTTATTTATAAAAAACGTCAGCGCCACGCGCAGCGATTTGGCAGTTTATTTAGAAGGACTAGTCCATCTATGTTCTGTCTTGGAAAAGTCAATGTCATGTGAGCCTACTGAATTATAACAATGATCTGCCACGGCCGAGGTGTTGGTCCTACCGTGTTTAAGGTCTGCTTTGTGTTCACGAATGCGGTCCGAGACATGGCGTTTGGTTTCTCCAATGTAACTACTACCACAGAGGCAACTTAGTTTGTAGACACCAGGGTGCTGTATGTCTGGAATCACATCTTTTACAGATGGAACCAGATCACGGATGTTATGTAATGTGTTGAAACGGACCTGGATCTTGTGTTTATTCAAGATTTTGGAAATCTTTTTTGTGATCCCCGCAATGTAGGGTAAAGTGATGGTTTTGAAAGGCTCCTCAAGAGGGTCCTTCTTCAAGGTTTGAGTGATAGCTTTGCGGATTGTATAGTCGGAGTAACCATTAGCCTTAAGAGCTTGGTGTACGTGCTTGAGTTCACTGCCTATGTGTTCCTGGTCGGATATGCATTGGGCTCTATGATACAGAGTCTTGATGAGAGAATTCTTCTGTGATGGATGGTGGGAATCCGGTTTCAGATAAGCATCCGTATGGGTAGCTTTCCTGTAGACAGAGTGGCTCATTGAACCATCAGGTCTCTTTTTTATTAGGACATCCAAAAAAGGTAGCTTGCCATCTTTTTCGACTTCCATGGTAAATCTGATGGCTGGGTGTATGGAATTGATGTGGTCGAAGAATTGGTCTAGAGCAGGCCGGCCATGTGGCCAGATGACAAAAGTGTCATCCACGTACCTCTTCCATAAGGTTGGGTGCAGAGTGGCAGTCTGGATGACATCAGTCTCAAATCTCTCCATGAAAATGATAGCTATAACCGGAGATAGGGGGGAGCCCATTGGGGTGCCCTCAGTTTGTTTGTGGAAAGTTCCATTCCAAGTGAAGTATGTATTGGTTAAACAGTGTCTCACCAGGGGGGGTACCTCAGTGTTTAGTCCTTGATGAACCAAGTCTTCAATGATTGCGATGGTGTCAGGTAGAGGAACCTTGGTGAATAAGGAAACTACGTAAAAACTGACAAGCAGGTCGTCTGGGGACAGGGAAATACCCTTGATTGTCGATACCAGGTGAGTAGAATTTTGTACCGCAGAGGTGATTTTTCCAGTGAAAGGATGCAGGATTTCAGACAAAAAACGAGCCAGTTTGTAGGTGGGGGAGTTGATAGTAGAGACGATGGGACGAAGGGGTGTATCTACTTTATGTATTTTTAGTAAGTCGTATAATCTTGGTGGCCTGGCAGCAGAAGGTTTCAACGAAAACTGTTTAGATTGATGAATTAATACGGTTGAATCAGAAATTATTTGGTTGGTTTGTGTGACGAGGCTGTTGGTGGGATCTCTTTTTATTTTTGAATAACTACCATCGTCGAGTAATTCTTTAATTTTGTTGTTATATTCTATTTTATCCATGATGACAGTAGCATTGCCCTTGTCAGCTGAGAGGACTACAATGTCATCCCTCTTTTTTAATTTATATAATTCAAAACGCTCATCTTTGCTGAGGTTGCTAGCTGGCTTCTTAGCGTTTTTGAGGGTTGCAGCGATTTCAGATCTTGCTATGTCTACAGCGATGTGACCCAGGCCCTTGAGAGCCACGTCGACATGGGCAATTATATCATTAACTGGTATGTGTTTTGGTGTGACTGCAAAGTTTAGCCCTTTAGCTAAAACGGATTTCAGACCATCGGAAATAGAACTGTTACTGTGATTAATTACGACTTTGTTAACGTCTAACTTTTTGTTGTGTGGGTCCGGTCTTTTGTTGAAGAGGAGGTTAAATTTGGAAATCAGGTTGTCCTTACATTTGGTCGACATAGCAGCTGAAGAGGCAGTCATATTGTCTACATGTTCCCAATCCGATGTGGACATTGTTGCCGTCAATGATAAGTGTGATTTGTAGAGTGTCTTGTCTAACTGATCTCGTTCGGTGCGTATAAGTCTTATTTTCTCTGAGATAAGAGCTAAGCTAGTTTTGAAAAGAATTCGTTTCGCATTAGACGAAGTTACAGCAGCAGAGGTCAGTGTAAATGTGATTGGTATTACCCCAGAGTCGCGGGATCTCTTCAGAAAGGTGAGAGACTCGATCAGCTGAGCCTTCTTATCCCGGAGTTTGTTGAAGGATCTTAAAGTTATGTGGAAACCCTCCCCGTAGTGGCGGTAAAATTTTGATTTAAAGCTTTCGTGACTGCAGTAATTCATATTCTTAGCTCTTTCGGTAAAGTCACGTTGAAGGGAAACAATAAAATAATAAAATGTATATAAAACAATAACAATTCTCATGACGTTTCGACCATAACACAAACGGTCGCCATCAGGTGTGAAAAAACCAACGGCAAGAAACATTTGAAAGAAGTGTCGTTTTGCATTAATTAATTTATTTTTAAACGGTGTATTTATTTATTGATAAAAAAAACGTCAGCGCCACGCGCAGCGATTTGGCAGTTTATTTAGAAGGACTAGTCCATCTATTATCTGAAAAGTGGAAGGGGGAGACGAAAAATTAATGTATGCTGTCTGAAAGCCACCGTAAGCGTGAACAATCAATTAAGACCTGAAATGGTTTATCAAATCCTTCCAATGATTGCTAAGCCAGAATCCATCTTCTCAGTTGAAATTGTCTCTGTGCTTGTATATGTGGATAGCCTCATGAACGAATCTCTCATGGTAGCCAGATGGCTTACAAAGAACCTCTGTCTTGGAAAAGTCAATGTCATGTGAGCCTACTGAATTATAACAATGATCTGCCACGGCCGAGGTGTTGGTCCTACCCTGTTTAAGGTCTGCTTTGTGTTCATGAATGCGGTCTGAGACATGGCGTTTGGTTTCTCCAATGTAACTACTACCACAGAGGCAACTTAGTTTGTAGACACCAGGGTACTGTATGTCCGGAATCACATTTTTTACAGACGGAACCAGATCACGGATTTTATGTAATGTGTTGAAACGAACCTGGATCTTGTGTTTATTCAAGATTTTGGAGATCTTTTTTGTGATCCCCGCAATGTAGGGTAAAGTGATGGTTTTGAAAGGCTCCTCAAGAGGGTCCTTCTTCAAGGTTTGAGTGATAGCTTTGCGGATTGTATAGTCGGAGTAACCATTAGCCTTAAGAGCTTGGTGTACGTGCTTGAGTTCACTGCCTATGTGTTCCTGGTCGGATATGCATTGGGCTCTATGGTACAGAGTCTTGATGAGAGAATTCTTTCGTGATGGATGGTGGTGGGAATCTGGTTTCAGATAAGCACCTTGAATAAACACAAGATCCAGGTCCGTTTCAACACATTACATACAATCCATGATCTGGTTCCGTCTGTAAAAGATGTGATTCCGGACATACAGTACCCTGGTGTCTACAAACTAAGTTGCCTCTGGGGTAGTAGTTACATTGGAGAAACCAAACGCCATGTCTCGGACCGCATTCGTGAACACAAAGCAGACCTTAAACACGGTAGGACCAACACCTCGGCCGTGGCAGATCATTGTTATAATTCAGTAGGCTCACATGACATTGACTTTTCCAAGACAGAGGTTCTTTGTAAGCCATTTGGCTACCATGAGAGATTCGTTCATGAGGCTATCCACATATACAAGCACAGAGACAATTTCAATCGAGAAGATGGATTCTGGCTTAGCAATCATTGGAAGGATTTGATAAACCATTTCAGGTCTTAATTGATTGTTCACGCTTATGGTGGCTTTCAGACAGCATACATTAATTTTTCGTCTCCCCCCTCCTCTTTTCAGAACATAGATGGACTAGTCCTTCTAAATAAACTGCCAAATCGCTGCGCATGGCGCTGACGTGTTTTTATAAATAAATAAACACACCGTTAAAAAAAATTAATGCAAACCGACACACCTGATGACGACTGTTTGTGTTATGGTCGAAACATCGTGAGAATTTGTATTGTTTTATATATATTTTATTTTATTGTTTCCCTTCAACGTGACTTTACCGAAAGAGCTAAGAATATGAATTACTGCAGTCACGAAAGCTTTAAATCAAAATGTAGTGTAATGTTTAATATAATTTATATGGCAATATATAGTATCGTAATTTTATAGTGAATATACAGCAGTGTGGTATACAGTATGGTTGGTAGAATAATTCATAGTGTAATATTACAAGTCTAATATTATTATAGTCTAAAGTATAGGGATGTGTATAGTAACGCATTGTATAATTCAATGGTGGGGTTTGTCTATGGCAGTGTATACTACGGTGTATAGTCGTCTAATGTAGAAAAAAGTTTATTTGGAGGCATATCAATATAATCAATAATGTTAGAGTTTATATTGGGCTGTGTATACGATATTATACAGTATAGTTTAGATTGGAAGGTATAATATTGTAATGTATAGTAGTCCAGTTTTTCGCATAGTTGTAACGCCGCACAGGACAGAGTAGCACACCGTGGATGTTTCTTCTCTCCCCCCTCCTCCGTTCCGAACATAGATGGACTCGTCCGTCTTAACAACACTGGCCGCTTTCCGTGGTGTTAACGATAAGATACCGCCACTTTTTTCGACATAAAATGTATAGTGACTTATTGTTAGTAGCTCAGCTGATTGGAGAATATATTGAGTTTATTGATAATATTGATGTAGTTTATATTTTAGTTTTTTTTTATCAATTTACTATATGTATTCATTATATAGTGTATACCCAGTTACTTTATGTTAATAGCTCAGCTTATTGGAGAGTATATTGAGTACATTGATTATATGGATGTAGTTTATATATAGTTTTTTCCATCGGTTTATTGTATGGTAGTAGGGTATTTGTAGTTCTTTAGAAACTCCTTTTTTGTTTTCCACATAATGCACTAGCTTGATACTCGGTGGTTTGGCTGCTGCAGTTCTTTATTATTAAAATTTCCCTCCCTTTATTACTGCTAATCCTACATAACACACAAGCATAATATGACTTTGAGACCCCCCACCGCCTACACATTCCGCAAGGAGTGTCTAACCCCATATCTGCATTTGTCATCAATATGCTAAATTCCTCTGTTGATATGTAAACTCCTTTGTCAAGGCTCTCTCCTCCTCCCACCCAGCTTAAAAGACGCTGCCAAGCTTAGCAGTTTTGATTTAAAGCTTTCGTGACTGCAGTAATTCATATTCTTAGTTATTTCGGTAAAGTCACGTTGAAGGGAAACAACAAAATAATAAAATGCTTTACCGAAAGAACTAAGAATATAAGCTTAGCAGTGTTCATTAAGACGCCGTCTTTCCGACAGCTCTGTTTATTCACCTGAGGACGGCTGCTTGCGTTGTGGCCGAAACGTCGTGAGAATTTTATTTTATTATGTTTTATTTGTATTATTTTATTATTTCCCTTCTACGTGACTTTACCAAAAGAACCAAGGAGATGAATCCCTGCAATCACGAAAGCTTTAAATCGAGATTTAAGTGAAGTCAGGTCATGAGGTTATAATGACCAATGCTGGTGAGGCCACCACACAGAGCTGTGCGATTAAGGTCACAAGGAGGACTTAATTTTACCCATGGTGCAGAGCCATCTCAACACCGAGCGATGCTCTGTCTAGATGGAGGGGCCCAGGCGATAGAAGCAACAGAGAGGTATACATTTATTTTAGAATTCATATTTTTGATGTTTTTTTATCCTTTTCATTCCCGCTGCACGATCAGCATCATGCAACGAGACAAATAGACAAAATATAAAAACAATCTCGCCGTGTATCTGTGGCCCATCTGAGATTTACACAATACAAAAAACCCTTCAAGTGGTCTTGTTACATTTAGACAATAGGGAGTGCACCAAAAATTGGTGCTTGATGCACGACAAATAGAGATGTTTTACTTGTCTGCTGGAATTTTGTATAATTAAGCGAAGAAAGCACTTTCTTTCAACAGGATGCTCTTTTTTGTGCAGCCATTGCCGAGGCCTTTACCTCGCTGCACTTTGAGAACCCAGTTTAATCACGGGCAGATGACACCTTAGATTTTAACCTAATGTCTCAGATACGGACACTATAAGCCCTCCTGTGTCACTCGGCCATGTAAACTTACAGCGATGTTGAAGACCCTTCGGGCATCAGCAATGGATTGCGCAAAGGCTTCTGGCTCATTGCAGATGCTTCCAACATGGAAACTGTGTGGAAGCAAAAAGGCAAAAATTACTTGAATAAAATATTGAGCGATCATCAACACATTGAAGAGGTTATAGCTTTAAGAGGCAATTGGTAAGTCTGGTTAATGTAATGTTTATGCAGATTTAGTGACATCGGGGATGTCACTGGTGCCGGCCCGGGAGGGTCGTGGCGTACGATGTTCCTATGTCGCGGAGAGCACTGGGTGGGTTGCTGTGTGATGCCGGCTTTACTAGAGCACGGCATGCAATGCACCCTCATCGCGTACACCCCGTAGATGGGTATAGTACCAGCCCGAGTGGGGCTTGGTGAGCACTGGATATCGCGGGCACCACGCATAGCGTGTAGTGCGGGCTCCCACAAGGGGGAGCGGGAGCGTGTCAGCCCAGGGACAGGGTTTCCCTGGGCCATGGCACTCTGGTTGACCCCGTAGACACATGATCCGGAGTGTCCACAGAGAGGGCCCCAGGTGGGGGAGCTAGGGGGTGACCACGTGTCCGGGGAAAGCTCTCTAGAGGGATCGAGAGGGAGCTAGAATGCTCGAGAAGGCGGGCGGGGCCTGGGTGGAGCCAGCCCCGACCCGGGAGGATATGAGGTGGGTCCCTGAGAGGGACTGGGGTCGCATCGTTCTATAAGCTGGAAGCTCCACGTCCTACAAGGCATCAACACGTGGCCGAGACCCGAGTGAGGGTCCGACCCTTGTTAGCTGTAACTCCTCCGTATAGTGTAGCTAGCTGGGTGGTCGCCACCCGAGGCTGTATCTGGTAAATGGGCAGTTACCCCTTTGTATATACGTATTATAATATATGCGTTGCCTCTAAGAATAACGTCTGCGACTCAGTTGGACTCACTACACATCTTATAGTGACTCTTGGCTATTAAAAAAAAGATCATGAATAAAATTAGTTGGTCTGTAGCCACACCTGTGCATATTTTTTGCGGTATTTGATCCCCTGCTTTATTTTACTTAACCTAATTGTTTTCATTTTACTTAATGGTCATGGTTGAAGCACTCATTCCTCCTCTGTATGCATAATACTGTAGCTTTTTTTAAGTCGCTGTAATTTTATTAGCGATCCGCAGGCTTGCAGATTTTGGGACGTGGCTTGTTTGAATGACCTCTTCAGGCCCCGCTCCTTCCTCTATAGGCCCCACTCTCTCCTATTTAGACCACCACCCACTTTCTCCCGTGGCCCAACTCCTTCCTGTTTAGGCCCCGCCGCTTCCTGTTTAGGTCCCACCCCCTACCTTTAGACCCTTCTCCCTCTTTAGTCCCCACCCCTTCCTGCGTAGGTTCCGTCCTTTCCTTTTTAGGCCCCGTCCACTTGTTTAGACCACACCCCCTCTTCTGTTTTAGGAAGCTCCTCTCTTAGGTTCCACCCTTTCCTGTATAGGCTTAACCCCCTCCTCTTTATTGACACCTGCTTGCTAGGCACCCACCCTCTTACTTTTTAAACCCTTCTGTGTGGGCCTGATCCCCCCCCTCCCAAACACAGAGTTGGGCTGGTTTTGGCAGTGCTGTGGAAGAATAGGGTGGGGGTGTGGAAGGGTAGGGTGGAGAGCGCCCCCACAGAGGTTGTAGTGGTGGGCAGGAACAATAGGGGAAGGAGTGGGACCGCTTCACGATAACCAAAATCACTGACAACAATACATCTGTGTGAGCGTATATTGTATCTCACCAAACTTTATCGTTATATTATGTTTTTCACTTAACGCGGCACTTTTCATGAACGCATCGACCGTGTTAAACGACGACTTACTGTAAAACATCCACCCTTCCATTATCTTGAACGCACTGGATACGATGAACACACCACCACGGCAACAGACGGAGGTGGCAAGTGGTTCAGCCGATGCAAAATATCTCTCCGTTATAACCGACGACGCGAAACACTCCATAATTTTGCGCTCACCTGACCCCCACGACAAGTAGACCTAGGCCAAATGCCGTCTCCAGCAGCTCACGGCTCAACTCGGGGCTGACTCCGAACTTATTGCTCATCCTGTACACAGACCTTGAGTCGTTGGTGAGGATTCTTAACACGAGCCTGAAGGGATCAGAAGATGCGTGATATGGGTGGGGAAGCATCAGCATGAAGTGGGTAACGATGCTTTGAGATATTGAGCGATCCCCATCAACCACCGTTCCACATCGTGACTCCTTAGCTGTAAGGCCCCAGCAGAGCCTCGCACCACTGGGCAGGCCTAAGGACGACACCCAGTAGTGGAGGTCTAGAGGTCGAGGTCAGGAGGGAGTCACACGGTAGACAACTAAGCAAGCCCAAACATTGGGTGGGAGCAGGTGGAAAGTTATGAACACAAAACGTGAATTAATAAAAGTGAATAATAAATGGAAAGAGAAAACAGGAAAAGCACAGGGTTAGCTGGCACAGCCTAGACCCCAGCAGGCAAAAAGTAATGCAGTTAAAAACAGGCACGACCTTCCACAGAGGGTGGCTGGCTCCGTGCTCACACAAGGCATTGGGGGAGCCCTGATCTAGCAAGCTGCGATCCCAACTCAGTCTTAAGTTAGTTTGATCCTAATCAGAAAATCCATCGGTCCATCCATCGTTTTATCAATGAAGTCAGTATCAGAATCTTTATTTCGACTGGAGGAATCCGATGAGCTATGAAGCTTTTTTTCACAGATGTCCAGTATAGAAGTGCAAAATATAGGAAAAGGTTAATTGTGTGTCCATATCCAAAGTCAAAGTCACAATGTTGGTTCACGTTAAAATGCGTAATCACGGGTAGGCCAATGAATCTCAGCAAAAGGCCAAGTTGCAGAGCTTGCGTATCCGTCAATCCAATGCGTCTGTCTACAAGGTGAAAAAGTAGTAAAGAAACGTCGTGATTTTTGTTATTTTATTTTTACCTACGTGACTTTACCGAATAGAACCTAAGAGTATGGATCCTTGCAGTTACGAAAGCTTCAAATCTAGAATTAGTAAAGTTTGTTCACAAAGCCGATTTTGCCCATCCATTCGCGTTTGCCTTCAACCTGGCGTTGGGGTTGATGCGGGCGATCTTGTGCAGCTCAGCATCGCTGTCGAACGTCATGAGGTCGACGCCGTACTTGGCCGCGTAGCGCAAGTGCGACGCTTGCTTGCAGGGGTTTGCATAGATGATGCGGTCAGCACTCACGCCAATGCTCTGCACCAGCGCTATCTCCTCCTGCACGCGCGAACAACCATGAACGAGCAACTATTATCAACACGCGAACAACTATTGCGAACAACTATTGTTCGCGTGTCGCTACTGTCGCGAACCATTAAATGCAGGTTAAATGAGTTATCGTCATGTTTAAAAAAATCTGACGGAATTAATATATTATTGCAATTTTAACTCATACACTATGTTTTAAAAATGTATTTATTATTCAGGGATTTGTACACCTTTACTGTATTTTGCACTCATATCTATTTTTGTATGTTTTTGTTGTAGCGTTCTGACCCGCCCCTACTGGACATCGGTGAAAAAGAGCTTCATAGCTCATTGCATTCCTCCAATATAAATAAAGATTCTGATTCTGAAAAAAACATCATGATAATCATCATAAATGAATAGCAGTGTTTATAATCGTCATTAGATACTCCATGTAATAATAATTATGATCATAATTTGCAATAAGGTTCATTATTAATACAAAAAAATGATATGGTATTTTGAGTAAATGTTATGAAATGTACGGTTATAATTTCATGACAAGTTTATTCAGCGATTTTATTTGCTATGTGTGTACGGACAGTCCTCGGACCTACGCCAGGTTACATTACTGGAAAATGTGCCGTAGGTCGAAATGATGCAGGTCGAGACCCATTTTCCCACAGGAACAATGCTACAATAGGGGGTTACGTTCCTGATCAAGGGTTGAAACTTTTTATGGATAAAATTACAAATAGTTTTTAAATCAACTAACAGTCATATTTAAAGTAGAATATTAGTGTTTCCACAGCAGCAGCAACTGCCATTCGCCACTCATTGGCGGTGATGTCACCATGGCGCTTGTGCCACGCTAGGTGCACTTTGAGGCCACGTGAAGTGTCGAAGGCTCGCTGGCAGGAAGTCACAAAACAGACCAAGGTGTTATGGGCTGAGTCAGTGAGATGACGTACAAATGCATCAGCTATGCTTCGCTACTGTGTCAAAATGCTACGAGCCGTCTCGCGCTTCGATCGTTGATGTGAGCGTCGCTCGTTTGCCCTCCGTTGTTGTTAGAGGGCGAATGCCTCTAAATGCCCGGCAGCATCCTTCACGAGCCTCCGCCACAGAAGCCGATTTTAACACCACAAGTAGCTGTCACCAGCAAGTCCACTCAGCTCCACATCCTCTTATACCACATCAGGCCATCTCTCCTCTAGCCCGTGCTGCGCCCGGTTAGCCCCCTCTATCCAGCCAAACAGAAGCTGCTTGGGCATACGGTGGCTGGGCATATGGGCTACATGAGCTAGCAAATGCAGCCTCACCTGCCGGAGGAGCTCACTGATGGAACCGTGTTCAGATCTTTCAAGTATTTGTGAGCTCCTCACACAATCCAGCCTGGATAAACCCAGGGTGGATCGCAGGGAAGCCAGCCTAAATGTTTTGACCTAGCCAGATGTTCATTTAAAAAGGTCCACGATTTCTAAGCATACAGCAGGGAGGGCAAAACTATGACCAATAAGATATCAGGCTACATATGTAGCAAAAGGCGAGTCAGCTTCGACACAACGTTATGTAACCAATAAAAAGATCACGTCTCTTGACTGATATGGAATGTGACCTCTGCTCCCAAACTGGAACGAGTCAAAAGCACATTTCCCAGGTATATGAACTCCTCCACTCTCTCCAAAAATGCCCCATCACTCAAGGAGATTGTTTGATGACATAAAATACCAAAGAAGATGCTTTTCTTTGGCGAGGCAAATTGTAAGGCCCCACCGCTTAGTGGCACACTAGATTCAGGAGCAGACTCCAACTCCTTTCAGAGTGATGTTTGGACCCGGTGTGCATCCATGATGTTGTGTGGAAGCGCTGATGCCTGAACAGTGCTTTGGCGATTACAAGCTGCACTTAAGTCGAGCAGCCTCCTACTGTTATTGAGCTTCTCTGGTCCATGCCTTCCAATTACTTAAACTGAGGTTTCTGCTTCATGATCCACTCGGGAATTAATGTCACCCACCACGATTACTCTATCCCTAGGTGGCACCTTAGCCAGCACCTGGGACAGGTCATCGAAGGCATCCAAACGCAGAACACACACACACTGACCACACACAAACTGACCACACACAAACACAACGTACCTTGCTGGCGCAGTCAAAGCCAGCACCCAGCGTGGCGAGGATGTGTACGATGGTCTGAGTGCTGTTGCACTTGACAGCATAGAAGGGCCGCACACGTGGAAGGGTGCTGAGCCAGCGCAGGTGCTTCCTCACGATGTCCCCCAGGTCCACCACGTAGAAGGCTTCCTTCTCGGCCTGGCAGGTCCGCACAAAGACAGAGACCCCTCGTATAGCCTTAGCAGAATGTTGGGGCGAGTGCTGTTAGTGAGCACCTATGCAGGCCAGCACGGCACACGAGGGGGTGGATGGCCGACGCCTAGAGGCTGACCGAAACTGAATTTCTGGTTTCGGCCAAAACCGAAACCAGACCGAAAGTTAAAAATTGACTTTCGGCCGAAACCGAAGCTGAAACCGAAAGTTTAACTACACTTTTGGCCGAGACCGAAACAGAAAGGTATATCACCGAAGTTACCGAATACATGATTTATGAAATATGTCATGATGCAATGCTACTTTAATTAAAAATAAATCTAGAACGAATCATTCAGAGCCTGCAGTAAGAGTCGTGTTACTTACTTAGTAATTATATCCGAACAAACGAATGTTGTAGTTAAGAAACAACATTTTTTCCGCACTGAGCCAGTTAGGCTGCCGTCTATTGACTGGTCGTATATACATTAGCAGACCATGGTTGCGGCTGTATCCTCGCTCCCAAGCTGCTGCTGACGTGTGTGTGTTTGTGTACATGTGTTTGTGTGTACGTGTGTGTGTATGTGTGTACTGTGTGTGTACGTGTGTGTGTATGTGTGTGTTTGCAGCCTATCGCATAGGATTGCCTAGCGCCGACTGACCGGCCGATAGGCAGAGTGATAGACGTAGCATTAGCGTTATATTCTAAAAATAGATCTTCGGTTGACGAATGACGACTGAAAGTCGATATCTAAAAATAGATTTTCGGTTGACGAATGACGACTGAAAGTCGATATCAGTTTCGGCCGAAACCGAAACCAGACCGAAAGTAAAAAAATGATTTGCGGCCGAAACCAAAAGTATGCCGAAAGAGGCCATTTTCCAACTTTCGGCGTTGAAACCGAAACCGAATTTCGGTCGGCCTCTACCAACGCCACACCCAGTCGCCTTTGTCTCCCAAATGCTGATTGTAACACTATACCAGGTACTCATTTTAATACTGAGTCCATCTAGGGGTGGCCCAGGACTGGTCATGAGCGGGAATGAAACAGGCATGCACACACACGCATGTCCAAGTGATTCGCTGCTGTTGCAGAGGATCATGGTTCAAATCCAGCAGCCGCCTTGGTTAATCCTGCAGTGTGTTTATTAACGGTAAAATTACTATGCTGCCGTCAGCTTCACAATCGATGTTAAACGTTCCGTGATGTAATTTGTAAGAGAAGGCCTTTGAGTGCCAACGTGAAACCCTTTTTTTCAGGTTGCATTTTTAAATGGGTAATGTACTCCACAGTCGGGTGATGATAGCTATATGCACATGGCCTGTGATCCAGCACTGTGGTAGCAAGGGTTGGTGGATCGCACAAATGTTGTCAAACTCCCTTCCCATGGGCGTTGAAGAGCCATACCCTGGCTTAACCAGGTGAAGGGGATACAGCAAAGTGCAGACGAATATAATGTGTCTATTCTCGATGGCTTAGAGTATTGCTCCCTCGCATGTATGAGCTTTCGCCAGGCATTCCGATTTCCTCTTACATGTGTAGTGTTCTAATTCACAGACACTAGTAGGAGGTACTCTCCCTTTTATTCCGGCCTTCACAGCCTTCGGGGATAACTACATACCGGGTCACGACAGCCAACATGCTGCCAGACCCACAGCTTGAAAAGGGCGAAGATCACGACGACGACGACGGCATGATGAGTTCCATTCCAGATTGTAGCAGCCCCGACTGTGAGTCAGAGCTCGCCTTTTATCCTGCCCAGCGTGGCCAGGCTCCACCCTCGGCCCCGCACCCCTCTGGATCCCCCAGAGGGCTCCGTGCCTTGCCCACAGGTCCAACTGGTAGAACGGGCTGTTACCCCTAATGCCATTGTCTACCAATCTCCAAGCGGCACGCGCTACAGTGACATCGGGGATGTCACTGTATGGTGCCGCTTGGAGATTGTGGATTGTGGCGTGCGATGTACTTATGTCGTGGACAGCATCGTATGGGTTGCTGTGTGAGGCCGGCTCTAGCACAGCACGGCGTGCGATGCACCATCATTGCGTACACCCCGTAGGAGGGTGTAGTACCAGTCCTAGCGGGGATTGGTGAGCGCTGGGATAGTGCCAGCACCACGCATAGCGTGTAGTGCGGGCTCCCACAAGGAGCGGGAGAGTGTCAGCCCAGGGACAGGGTTGCCTTGGGCCATGGCACGCTGGTTGACCCCGTAGACACGCGATCTGGAGTGTCCACAGAGAAGGCCCCAGGTGGGGGGGGGGGGGGGGGCTAGGGGGTGATCACGTGTTCAGGGAGATCTCTCGAGAGGGATCGAGAGGGAGCTGGAATGCTCGCGAAGGTGGGTGGGGCCAAGGGCGGAGCTGGCCCCGACATGGGAGGATATAAGGTGGGTCCTTGAGAGGGACCAGGGTCGCTTCGTTCTACAAGCTGGACGCTCAAGTAGACGTGGCCCTTGAGAGCCACGTCTACTTGGGCAATGATATCATTAACTGGTATGTGTTTAGGTGTGACTGCAAAGTTTAGCCCTTTAGCTAAAACGGATTTCAGACCATCAGAAATAGAACTGTTACTGCGATTAATTACGACTTTGCTAACGTCTAGCTTTTTTGTGTGTGGGTGCGGTTTTTTGTTTGAAAGGAGGTTAAATTTGGAAATCAGGTTTTCCTTACATTTGGTCGACATAATGGTAGCTGAAGAGGCAGTCATATTGTCTACATGTTCCCAATCCGATGTAGACATTGTTGCCGTCAATGATAAGTGTGAATTGTAGAATGTCTTGTCTAACTGATCTAGTTCGGTGCGTATAAGTCTAATTTTCTCTGAGATAAGAGCTAAGCCTGTTCTGGAAAGAATTTGGTGCTCGACCAGATGACGCCAAAAGGCGTCATCTGGTCGAGCACCAATTGGGTCGAGGCTCAAAAGAAAGCCGTCCCTATTTATCATAGTATGTTTTTTGTTTGCATTTGACTGCAGGTATTGTGGTTAATGTAGACATGAATCCTTGTAAAAAAGGTTTCAGTTTTGTTGCTGGAAAAAAGGGGAAAACCCTATTATTGCCTTTTAATTGTACAGCCATTTCCACTTCTCACTGGTTGTATGTCAAACTTTAGGTATCTTATAATTTTACAGCCATTTTCGTAGTTTCCATTTTAGGTTTCAAGAAATTGGTCTGTAATTGATGTCTTGCATCGCCTCCCCTCGGAAAAAACCCCGCCGCCAGAAAACCAAAAGGGTTGTTTATCTACTTTTGTGCAGTTTAACAAAAGGTGGCTTAACTCAGCCCTCCCACCCACCCACGTCCCTTTCTGGCTCCTCCCCCCCCCCCCCCCTGACCTATACATAATCCAAGTCGTCTTGGAACTGTGCACTTGACAGATATTCTGCTGTGACTGTTCCACCTGAAGACGGAAGCTTGTGTTGCCTCCAAAACGTCGTGATTTAATTGTTCTATTTTATTTTATTTTACCTACGTGACTTTACCGAAAAAAAAACAAAAAGTATGAATACTTGCTCACAAAAACTTCAAATCTAGAATTAAAGACCTCTATTGGGAGGATTTTCACCTATCTGTTAGAGCTTTTAACAGACAACGAGATAAAAAGTCACAGCTCATCGAGACGCTGACCTTCCTCAAAAGATGCCGCGACAACAATGTAATACCCATCTCTTTTACACTCACATCTGCTGCTGTATCTTCACCGAACTCTAAACGGATTCTGTTAAGGCTAGCCTATCACTAATCTCAGAGAGGATAAGAGTACTCCGATTTGAACTCGATAGTTTATACAGGAATCTCCTACAATCTAATTGAATGTTAACACAAAAAATGTCCCCTTCTGATTGGAACCACGTTGACAACATGACGGCTGCCTCTGCTGATTCACTGTCAGTCAAATGCAAAGCTAACTTGATCGCTAAATTCAACCGCCTATCAAAGAAGAACCCAGGACCACACATCATAAAACTAGACGTTAACAAAATCGTTATTAATCAGAGTAACATCCCGATTTCTGACAACCTGAAAACAGTAATGTCTAAAGGACTACATTTTGCTGTCACCCCTAAACATATACCAGTAGAGGATATCATCTCTCAGGTTGATGTATCCCTCAAAGGTATAGGACACATCCAAGCAGACGTTGCAAGAGCTGAGATAGCCACTATTCTTAAAAATGCTAAGAAACCCACTAGCAACATCAGCAAAAACGAGCGATCTGAACTCGCGAATTTAAAAAAGAGAGATGATATACTCATTGTTTTTTTTCGGTAAAGTCACATATGTAGAAATACCATAAAATTAAATTAAAATAAAGAGATGACATAGTCATCCTCTCGGCCGACAAAGGCAATGCCACTGTCATTATGGATAAAATCTCATACAACAACAAAATCCAGGACCTACTCAATGATGGGAGTTACTCAAAAATTAAAAATGATTCTACTAACAGTCTAACGATAAAAACCAACAACATCATCACTAGTTCGACGTCCCTAATCGAACCAACCAAACGTCCCTCCCTAAAACCCTCCACTGCAAGACCTCCCAGATTCTATGGTCTTCCCAGGATCCATAAAGAAGGTACCCCACTACGACCCATCGTGTCCACGATCAACTCCCCTACCTACAAGCTAGCCCGCTTTCTGTCAGATACTCTGCTTCCCTTCACTGGCAGGACCACCTCAGTAGTACTTAACTCAACCCAATTGGTTTCTATGGTCAAAGACATTGTACTATCTCCTGACAATATCCTCGTCAGCTTTGATGTGGTCTCTCTTTTCACCAAGGTCCCAGTACCTGATACCATAACAATTAGAATAACAGAGGGGATGGGGGTGAATATTAAAATAAAATATGAAATGAAATGTCAGTGTAAAACATGACTTTTCCTCTAACATCCCCTACTATCGGCTCGCAAGGGAAGCTGTGTTCTTACCATGGCCTCACCCTCACTAATGGATCTCACCACCTCTACCAGGTCAGTGCCATCGTCCAGCACCTGCAGGATTCTGTCCTCTCCTGTGGGCACGAGAGTGGCATCAGTGGTAAATTGTCACTTTATGTTTCATCATTTTAAAATGTGAGCAAGCAAATATCAACAATCTGAAATAAAAAAAAAATAATTTAATCAGCAACAGCATGATAAAGGCATAATTTATTCAAAACATGTCAGTGGCAGCATGATCAAATTGCACTATTATGTAATGCATCGTCATGTTAGCGTCGTAACGGACAAGAACGATCATGCCATGGTGTTATGTATCACTGTCGAGAAATATGCGAGCCTGCAGCTGCAGCATTCCCCGTAGGCTCCGATGAGACGTCACCTTATCCCCTCCCCCCCCCATTTTCTACAAAGCACCCCCTTTTTACCAACCCATTAAGGGACCCACTGCCTCGACCTCCCTCTTCACCCACCCCAGCGTCACCTTTAGCGTCCATACCACGAGGAAGCCAGCTCAGCCACCCACCCTTCCCAGGTTTGTCCTCTCCGTTCCCCCTCCCCCCACTTCTGAGGCTCCTTTGCGGGGAAGTTGTAAAGAATATGGTCCCAATTGTTGTCTTCCTGAAGTTACGGAGTTTCAAACCGTTGCGTTTAGTGAAGGCAATTGACCGCATGTCACAAAGCAGGTCGTTTGCGATGAAGAATGGAGCGCTCGTAAAGCGCGTCTCGCCTGAATTCCATTTCAATCGATTGAAATAGTTTTAAATAGAAGTTCCTAGGTTATATTCCCGACTTAGACGCCATGCTGTGTGAACCTTTGCACGTTTTCCCCCTGTATAAGAGGGTATTGGCCAAAACATCCCAATGCTGAAAAGTAGCTGCACATTTTTCAATTGGCAGCTACCTCCTTAAAACGATCTTTGAGACTCAAGTGGGGTGTTTCCTTTATAACCATGCGTAACAATGGTGGTGATAATGATAATCCCTACTGACTAACACAGGTGGGTAAAGCATCACGACCGACTTGGCTTGGACTCCGCCTGTCTACACTGGGCAATCGAGCAAATTATTTCTTGCACAGGAATAATACATAACGGAATTATCAATATGATTTAGTAAAAACGAATACGCTTTACTTTTTCCAGCAATAATGCAGGTGTTAAGATGCTGCCTTTGTGCTGTTCGCCTTTTGGCGTTCTCTGGTCCAACACTTGTGAAACCAGTCCCCCAGAGGCCAATCCGTTTAAAAGATAATGCGTACATTATCAAAGAATGTTCGCATGTTTTACCACAAGCATGTGTAGTTAAAGCAGATTTGATGCCTTGCCTATTTGGTGTTTTACCATCTTAACACCTCCAGTATTAGAAATAGGTTTTACCCTTTTAACTGGCACAAAAAACTGACACCTTTATTCAAGGCATCATGTTTGCAATAACCACAACACAAGCAGTCGTACGCCTTTTGGCGTCTTCTGGTCCAACACCAGTGGAGACTAGGCTCTAAGAAAAGCCGTCTCGTGTGTGGACCAATCGAATTCAAGGACAGTGCATATTATTATCAGAGTTGTCTCTTTTGTTTGCATTTTGACTGCTTGTGTTGTGGTTATTGCAAGCATGATGCATTGAATAAAAGTGTCAGTTTTTGTGCCAGTTAAAAAGGTAAACCCTATTTCTATATCTTGTTACTGGCAAAGGAGGTATCATAATGTAAACCTCCAGTATTATTGCAGGAAAGGGTAAATCGTATTCTTTTTTCGTTATCTCGATATGAGCTGAGCTTCGAGAAGATTCGTTATTTGGTGATGCCGCTGCTGCGGTGACCAGTAGTACCCAAGCACAAATAGCAACAGAAAAACGAAGCACATTCGTTTAAATATTGGCAGATACCGTATGTTAAATTTACCTTCTGCTGCTTCTTACGTATTGAATGATTATATTATGTTTTAATATTCTTTGGTTCTTTCGGTAATATGAAAGACTGCCAATAAGCTCACCGAGGTTAAGAACCAAGCTACAGTTTACATTATAGACTGCCAGTACACTAACGCAGCATAATAACCATTGCTACAGTCTACATTATAGATTGCCAGTACACTCACTCTGATTAAGAACTAGGTTACAGTCTACATTGTGTTTTTATTTGTTATTATTTTGTATTCATTTTATTTTAGTATTCTTCTTCTATATTTGTGACTTTACCGAAAGAACCAAAGAATATGAATTCCTGCAGTCACTAAATTTTTAAGTAAAAATTTCAGTTTTAATAGTTGATATATTTGACGTATTTCTTATCATGTAACGATAACGGTAATAAAAATAACACGAATAACAAACAAAAAAAACCTGCATGTACCACCGCGCGTTATTGACGATTTACAAGCTAGTGTCAACGACATGGAGTTGGACTTGTGTGTTGTCGAATTGATTGTCTGTTGTGTGCTTGAATGACTGCTGTACCTGTAACAGCAGAACCGGAGACCTCTTTAGCAGTCATCGTGGAATTCCTTCTACCGGCAACAGTCACAGAAGTAGACCCACGTTCCTGGTGACACTACGGGTTATAAGCCGACAAATACAATCGATTATGTAACCCCCCCTGCTAAATTAGCCCCCCTCATAAATATCGCGGTGTGTTACGGCAGCTCTGGAAACGCCCTTGGCGTTTATTTGTCGACGCAGCGCGACGCTCCGTATCACCTACCTCTTCCAGGGAGCCGAGTTCCACCAGCGGGGAGTGGGGTGGGGGGCGGCGTCTCCAGCACCGCGCTCGCTGCCTCTGTCATCTCCGGGTGGGCCGACAACCCTAGCTGCTCGGCTGCCTCAGCCACCGCTCTCAGAGTCCGCTCCATGAAGGGATCTCGTGCAGTGGCCGTGACATTCAAGATGGGCTCCTTCTCGAGAGAGAGAGAGAGAGGTTTTGCCCTGGCTGGTGTCTGTGTAGTATGTATCTGACGAGGCACACGCTGATGTCTGGAGGCACCACGATTTATTAACACTTTAACAGGCCTACAAGTTAACCGTCATCACCATCATCATGGGCCTTTGTGTCTCGAGAGACAATTCTTTTTGCGCCTCACGAGGTCAGCTGTAGGTTTTGCAGCGCCTGGAATGACTTAGTAGGCCAATCCTTGAGTGATAATCCTTGCCACAGCAGTTGCTGAAGTGAATGCGGTGGCAGCTCCAGAGGTGTTTGTTGCTTTTTTCTTGACGTCGCTCCCCCTTGGTCTGCCAAGCGGTGCGTCTTTTCTCCTCGCCTCTCCTGAGACCTGTCTTCACAGCCTCCTGCCAGCTGAGTCGGTCGCCGGCAGATTTCTCCCAGTCATTTGGATTGATGTCGCAGCTCTTCATGTGCCGTTTACAGACATCTTTGAAGCGCAGGACTGGGCGACCGGTGACCCGTGTGCCTGATGCCAGCTCGCCGTACAAGACATCCTTGGGTATTCTGCCATCCTGCATGCGGCGCACGTGTCCAAGCCATCTCAGGCGCCTATGACCGAGTAGAGAGTACATGCTGGGAATGTTGGCCAAGTTGAGAACTGAGGTGTTGGGAATGCGATCTTGCCATCTGATACCGAGGATGCGCCTGAGACATCGGAGGCGGAATGTGTTTAGTCGATGTTCTTGATGGGCATATGTTGTCCAGGACTCAGACCCATAGAGGAGGGTGCTAAGGACGCAGGCCCGATACACTTGTACTTTGGTGTTGAACGTTAGGGATTTGTTCTCCCACACTCTTTTAGTCAACCTGAACATAGCTGTTGACGCCTTCCCAATGCGCTTGTCAATTTCTGTGACAAGGGACAAATTGTAGGTGATTGGTAGAACCCAAGTAGGTGAAGTCCTGAACGACTTCCAGGGTGTAGCTGCCAATGTTTATGGAAGGGGTGTCTCTGACATCCTGGCCCATGACATTGGTCTTTTTTAGACTGATTTGCAGGCCAAAGTTGTTGCAGGCATCGGCAAGGTGGTCGATGAGTGTCTGCAAACCTTGTTCTGTCTGAGCTGTCAGCACAGCATCATCAGCGAATAGGAGTTCTCTGATGAGGACTTTGCGGACTTTAGTTTTGGATCTGAGACGGCCAAGGTTGAATAATTTGCCATCAGATCTTGTATGAAGAAAGACTCCCTCTTCTGCTGTCCCAAAGGCATGTGTGAGCATAAGTGAGAAAAAGATGCCAATCAGTGTTGGGGCAAGCACGCACCCCTGCTTTACACCGCTGAGTATGGGAAATTCCTCTGAGGTGGTGCCGCTGTGCTGTATTGTTCCTTTCATGTTGTCATGGAAAGAGGAGATGACTGCCAGCAGCTTCGGTGGACAGCCGATCACTTTGAGGACTACTGATGAGGCCAAAGGCTTTTGTAAGATCAATGAATGCCAAGTACAGGGGCATTCTCTGTTCTCGACGTTTCTCCTGTAGCTGACGCAAGGAGAAGAGTATGTCAATTGTAGACCTTCCTGCTCTGAAGCCACACTGAGCCTCAGGATACGTCCTCTCAGCTAGTATATGTAACCTGCTGAGGACCACACGGGCAAAGGTTTTCCCCACAATGCTCAGCAGGGAGATGCCGCGGTAGTTATTGAAGTCGCCATGGTCACCCTTGTTTTTTATATAGGGTGATGATGTTGGAGTCTCTCATGCCTTGAGGCATTGCTCCTTCTTCCCAGCACTGGCAGATAAGTTCATGTAGTTTTGTGAGGACGGCGGGTTTTGCACATTTCAGTACCTCAGGTGTGATGCTGTCCTGTCCCGGTGACTTGCCGCTGGCTAGTGAGTTGATGGCGTTGTCAAGTTCCTTCAAGGTTGGAACATTGTCCAGTTCGTGTATCGTTGGTACGGGCTTTACAGCAGCAAGGGCAGCTTCTGACACACTGTTGTCTCACGAGTAGAGCTCTGAGTAGTGTTTTACCCACCTGGCCATTTGCTCTTGTTTATCAGTGATGATGGCCCCTGTGCTGGATTTAAGGGGGGCAATCCTCCTGATGTTTGGACCAAAGGCTGTCTTGATGCGTTCATACATGGCACGGATATTGCCAGTATCAGAGGCGAGTTGGATCCTACTACTGAGGTTCACCCAGTAGTTGTTGGCGCAGCGTCTGGCGGTCGTTTGCACTGTGAGCAGTTTTCAGAGCCCTTAATGATTCTGTACTTGGGACTTTCTTGTACTTCAGGAGCGCCATGTGTTTGGCTTGGAGGATGGGTTCCAATATAGCCAGGTGTTCTCAAACCAGTCTGTGTTCCGCCTTGTCTGCTTGCCGAAGGTATTTATGGCTGCATTGAAGATGGCGTCTCTAATGTATGCCCACTATGTTTCCACGCTTCCATCTGGTGTGGCGTGTAGGGACTGCTCAAGGCTGTGTTGGAATAATTGAGTGAGCTCTGGGAGGGATGTCTTGGCAGAGTTGATGCGTAGGTAGTGCTTTTGTTTGAGTCCGTGTATCTTTTTGGGGCGAATTCTGACCTTGCTGGATACCAGCGAGTGATCGCATGAATTTTAAGGACTTTTATTCCTATTTGCCGTATATGCTCGTGTTACTCTGAAGTAATCGTTTGTTCTGTTACCCAATTAACAGACGTGTTCATTGAGGGTTAAATGTATGAATCCATGAAGAATGTATGAATCCATGAAGCCTTAGTTAATCAATGAGTATTTGCTGAAGAAGGCGTACTGCCACACACCCTTGTTCCAAGACACTTCGCAATTATGTAATCTTGCTCATGAATTGATTACCGTATACTTTGCCTTCGTAACAATTTGCTTTTATTGCCTTTCGTATGAAAATAGTTGCATGAATCTTTAAGGACTTTGTCCTCTCGCCGTGAGCGTGGCCTCGCTCCGCCTCTCGCCATGCCCCTTCCTCGGTCTCTCGCGACGGAACCGGAGCCAGCATCACATGGCCCCCCGGCCCCCGTTTCTGGGCCCCCTTCACCACTCTGTGTCGGCACGTCCTCTCTCTCTCTCCGACTTGACCCTGCTTTGCGGGGCCCGCTTCTCTGACGCATCCCCGTCGGCCCCCATCGAGAGGTAAGTGCGCATTCACTCAATCGTTGTGGTAGTAGTCGGCTTATATGCCACAGAGACGCTATTTATGTCTCTACATCTGTGCTCCTGACTGGGTTGTCTGGAACTGGAAGAGCAAACTGCTGCTCGTCTCCCACCCAGTTACTCTGCTCTATATGTTCACTCCATTGTCACTCAACCTATCAAACTCGCCGTCACTGTCACCTCATCCATCACGCACACAACACACCCCTAGACTGTGTTAAACAATGGCAACTCCCATATTCTGTTAATTTATTTTCCTCCAAAATACAATATTCTGCAATTTCATATTGTTCGTATCACAATGTCTTCACCGGTCAACCGCAGCTTAAAGTTTTCTCATAGACATGCCTCACTACATTTCAGAAAATGCCTTTTAGGATAGCAACTCTTTTACAAAATACATTGTAAAACTATTCATATTGTTGATTAGGTCAGGCGTTGAAACCAGTCCTTGTCCCATTACTGCTGCATCTTCTCCATCACTCACCTAAAATTTTAAATCATTCAGCATGAAACCTCTTTGCTGATTACATCGACATGCGAGCGTGGCCAGTGTGGGCTTGTCTGTGACGAATTACACTTATAATTGCGCACGCTGCAACGTCTTGCATCATATGCGACGCAAGGAAACCGTTTTATATTCCGGTTCGCAGCTGCATGTGGCTATGGGTAGCCAGGTGTGGTACAGAGTTAGACTGATAACTTGAATCTAAATTGTCTTATGGTTGTTATTGTTTGACTTGCATCCCACTGGGATTTTTTTCACACAGCATTGATAAACGGTGCTTTTTCTGGAAGACTTTACTGTTTTTTCCTGGATTTTTCTGTTTGTGCATAGTCACTTTAAGATGTTTCTTGTTCATGTTTTTGTTTGTTGCGGTTGCACCCGATTGAAGAGCCGAATGGCTCACAGGGCTATACCAAATAAATTAAACTGAAAAACTGAGGTGCGTTTTTGTTGTTGTATTATAAGTGAAAGGTAATGATGATCAGGAAAGGGACCCTGATGCTCACGTGCACAAGCAGAGTACGGGGCATATCCTCAAATTCAGATTTGGGGTGGATTCCGTGCCGAGGGACTTAGCCGAGATATTGCGTGACATGGAGGGTGATGAGGATGTCTCTGGTCATGCTCCTTGGAAGAACACTTTGAAATACATTGTTGGCATTTCACAAACCTCTGGTACTCATCTGTTGTGGAGTCGCCCACATCTCAGGATGACAGAACACAACGCAGAGTATTTACTCGTCTCCGAACTTTGTTACATTTTTTTATTGTTTTCTATTTAGCCGACCTGTCCGCTCATTACGATTCACGGGAGGTGAGGGGCAAGGGCAGGCCGGCTACACTAGTATCAGGTAAATCTCCAAACGAAGTCAGAGAATGTCCAACACGATTTAGATTTCATTCAACATCAATTGTCATCACTAAAATTGCTCCTACATCCTAAAAAAACGAAGATGGGAATTTTTCTTCAAACAAAAATCCTGTTTCATTCTCTTCACCTCTTATGGATATCAGAAAACAACATAATTGAACAATCGGAGTGCTTCAAATACTTGGGTTTACTAATTGATTCAAAACTTATAATACAACCCCATATTGATAACATCTCAACGAAAATCTTGATATGTATTTTTAATATGTAGAAACAAATTGTTTTCCCGTTCAATTACGCCTGCAAATAGTTGAAGCTCTCATTCAACCACTGTTTGACGACTGTGACGCTGCTTACTGATCAGCTACTAACGAATCACCAAATCCATTAATAAAGGTGTTTTTTGGTTATATCGCGTGAATGTGTCGTTAAACCCACCACCACCCAACACAGCAAATGTTTGTCACGTAAACAAAACGTGCCAATTAGTTACTTCAGAAAACCGGTGTTGTAAAGGAAACCTGCATTTGCAATTTGACCCAAAAAAACTTAATCACAGAACAGGTCCCTGCAGGGTGGGCTGGTAGGAACATTGGAATTTTTTTTACACCCAACAGCACGAGATTTCACTTCGTTAAAGTATTGAAAGGGGACGGACGGACGGACACATTAATCTATTGCAGGCTGGTACACTCAGTTTACAACTTCGTTCCTACCAGTATAATATTGGTAATATACGATCTAACACAAAAAACGTTTATGGATATTGGTTGCAAAGTCTACGTGTCAAACAGACTAAACCCGCTTCATCAGTCTGCTCTTGGATTTGCACTGGATGTACCCATACAGGACACACCATTGTGACCTCCACTTAAAATCCAATCTCACATCACTTGATGCAAGAATACATCTACATGGGGTCCTGTTCTTCCATAACAATTCTTATTGGCAAATCTGCACTATACTTTTATCCAATTCGTTTACCCCATTGTTGAATCCAAGAACCCTAAGACGTCCATCTAATTGCCTTTTAACTATCCCAAGAGCAAGAATTGGAATAGGTGACAAAGCATTTGCCCATGCAGCACCAACGTTTTGGAACAACAACCTTGTTTCTTCTCTTTGAAATATTCCTTCAAAAAACAATCTGAAGCAGAAGATTAGTGCTGGATACAGCCACATTTGCCAATGTAATTTATAACTTTGATTCTTAACAATGTATTGATAGTCCCATTGCAATGTACAATTTTATTGAGGAACTATGTGTTGTCTTGATATGGTCTGGGACTGTTTTTGCTGTTGTTTTACTGCCTTTCCCAAGCTTGGGAATTGATGTACTTATGCAACTTCAAATAACCCTCAATTATTTGTCCCACCATCTTCCTTCCAATGTGTGTACATCGTAACTCGACAGACGTTTATCGTTACATTTATGGGGAAATTGTTTCCGCGTAACGTGGCACTCTTCAGGAACACATTTATCGCATCAAGCGAGGATTCAGTGTATATGTGTGGGTCTCTCGGTGCCCATTGCCCGGTCTCTCTGTGCTTAGTGCCCGGTCTCTTGGTGCCCGGCCTCTTGGTGCTTAGTGCCCGGTCTCTTGGTGCCCGGTCTCTCTGTGCTTAGTGCCTGGTCTCTTAGTGCTCCGTCTCTTAGTGCCTGGTCTCTTCGTGCCCGGTCTCTTAGTGCCCGGTCTCTTAGTGCCCGGTCTCTTAGTGCCCGGTCTCTCTGTGCTTAGTGCCTGGTCTCTTAGTGCCAGGTCTCTTAGTGCCCGGTCTCTTAGTGCCTGGTCTCTTAGTGCCCGGTCTCTTAGTGCCCGGTCTCTTAGTGCCCGGTCTCTTCGTGCCCGGTCTCTCTGTGCTTAGTGCCTGGTCTCTTAGTGCCTGGTCTCTTCGTGCCCGGTCTCTTGGTGTCCGGCCTCTTGGTGCCCGGTCTCTTGGTGCCCGGTCTCTCTGTGTTTAGTGCCTGGTCTCTTCGTGCCCGGTCTCTTAGTGCCCGGTCTCTTGGTGCCCGGTCTCTTGGTGCCCGGTCTCTTGGTGCCCGGTCTCTTGGTGTCCGGTCTCTTGGTGCCCGGCCTCTTGGTGCCCGGTGCTTGTTCGACGTGCCCATTTGCTCAGTCTCTCGGCGCCCATTTCCCGTAAAAACCCATGTTTGTCGCCTGGTAATTAATTGATTTTGACGAGGCATTGTTGCAAGTACTACACGATTTACATCAATACGTGTTACTATGTGAAATTATTAAATGTGCTCAAGCATCTTGGTAAATGTAGTTTATTTGCCATTTTTAAAGTTGTGGGATGACATTGATTCCTGGTCTTTACTTTCTTTGACCAGCAAAGACCTGCTCACACGCATACACACGGACATGTGCCCACACACACAGCAAGTGCTGCTAGCGAGCGTCTATTAAGGCCAGAACTACACATCTTATTTTATATTTATATAGTTCCTTAGTCCAAGGCGCCTTACAGAGATTAAAAAGCAGTAACAAAAATAGAGTGATGGCAAGGGACGTGCAAGGGCCGTGGAATGAGTGACTGTCACAGAGGGCATGGAGGGAGGTCACAAATGCACAGGAGAGGGATGGGATGGAGTGGAGGGGTGAGGGGAGGGAAGAGGAAGGGAATGGGCAATGGAGAAGAGGTGGAGCTTTAAGAGAGGAGTGAAAGGAGGATAAGGAGGGGGACTGATTAATGTGCAGGGGAAGCTTATTCATGAGGGGGTTGTACGGCAGGTACCATGCCTGGCCCTCATGATTTCACTGCTGGTCATGTTCACACACTGCACACAGTAACATTGAGTTGACATCGGAGGGGCCTAGGTCCCGTTCATGCCCCTGATGTAAGCCGTGGCCAGGAATCAAACTCAGGCCACCATATTTGTAGCGCAATGTTATTAACAAATAAGCCTCTACTCCTTATATAAATACAATGATCCCCTTATAGCCTGTAACAGACTGTTCGGGCAAGTGATGTTAGCAGTAGCAAGCATTTATGAAGGCTGGCACGGCACAAGACGGGGTGAGTGGTCAGCACCATGCCTAACCGCATTTGCCTCCTTATTGGCAATGCTTAAACATCGCACAAGGTACTCATTTGAGGCTGAGTCGACCTAGGGGAGGCCCAGTACCGGTTTAAATATTTCCCATTCTTATTGGTCATGAGCGGGTTAGTAGTGCAGCATGCTCACTGGTGCACTACCGCTCCCGATACACAGATGCGTGTACACACATCCATCATCTCCACTTGCTCAGTGCCACCTAACCATACCCGCTCAACACCATCCATCAAAACCACCAGACCACCTAGCAGTACCATACACCACTTATTTATGAAACATATTCAAGACCATCTATCACTGCCAACAGACCAATGGATGCTCGCACTAGACCATCTAGAGAGACCAAGTGACCCTATCATTTCAAGACAGTCACATCATTGCCACAAAACATCCGTCACTGCAATTCAATCAACTTCCCCACTCATTCCTCTTAAATGCATTCCTAACTTCTCACAATGTATTGATTAATTTGATATGGCCAATAAAGAGAAACTTTTCGAGATTGAGCTCGATGTGATTTAGCCATTCAATTGCTTTATCTGACAGATGGTGAATTTCCGATACACACTGGCGGAGTCAGTGGGGGGGGGGGGGGGGGGGGGGTAGGGTGGCACGTGCCCTCCAATGATTCGATCGAAATCCCTAATTTCGATCGGATCATTGGGGTTTATTAGTCATAAATCAGCATTTTGCGACCCCCACTGCCACTGTGTAGCATATTATTATGTGACAAGGACTATATGAGATGATAGAACAATATTCTGAGTCCATAATTGGCAGTAAGTAACGGCAAAGCAGTTATAAGTGACTCAGAATTGTGCGCAGTCCACGACTTCCCTGAAGGCATCAACACCTTCAGCGAGCGCGATGCCGATCACACAACGCGGTTCGAATTCGACCCTCAATCGATGGCTACGCCATCGCTGCACACGCGTCAAATAAAAAGCAAGGGACAAGTCCTTACTTACTAACAACTCCTCTATCATTTTTCATTGCTGGAGGGGTTGCCCCCCCTACCTGAAAATCCTAGCTCCGCCATTGCCGATACACCACCTTCAGAATGATCTATGGGACAGTGCGAAGTTCTATAGTCTGTTGTTTGGTGTTCGTAGCTAAAGTCGCACACAGGAGTGTTTTGTTTTCCACTCGTAAATAACATATATTATACTACTTAAGATACTACTAAACATTATTACACAACTAAAAATTAACCAAGACCACCAACTCCACCCATTCACCCAAAACTAGACCATCCACGGACGACTTAATCCTATCTACTTAGAGCCACCTGTCAGCAATATTGACTTCGCCTAACCCTGTCTGCTCAACAGTGCCCATCTGCCCAGCCTCACCACTCAGCGTCGCCGATCATGTAGTGGATGTTGGGCAACGGGAATCCGTTGAACCCTGAGCTGAGGGTTAGAGTGTACGCGCCCATGTTGCGGAACAGCAGCCAGTCGCCCACGTGCAGCTCCAACAACTGTGTCCGCTCCATCACGCAGTCCAGCCCATCGCAAGTGGGGCCCCACACCGACGACTCAAACACCGGCTCCTCTGGATCCACGCGCTGCACAGCAGAGAGAAAGGAAGACGCAGCGGTAAAGCGCGAAAGAGTGGCCATGAACACGAGGGGTTGGGTGGGCGCAGAGCTTTCACACATGTTTTGATACCGTACACAAATTCCTTGAGAATGATTGGCCTGCATCAGGGACACCGTATTTCGTGGCTTCGTCTCACCAGTGATCGCCCAAAGGCAACCAAAAGGTGAACAGTACAAGGACAATGCAAACGCCAAAAAATGTATAGCCCAGGTGAAGCAGTTATATGAATAGGAGCCTTTTGCTCGTATCAAGTATATTCATATTTTACCACAAGTACATGTTGTTAATTTTGATTTGATGCTTTGTAATAAGTGTCTCTTTGGTGTTTGAACAGCTTAACAGCGTATTCATACCAGAAAGGACAAAAGGGTCCCACACATACTTATAAAAAAATGTTATTGGCACTGCAGTGATAACTTCATGAAAGTGGTTCAATGTTACTGTGCAAATTTGTATTCTAGATGACTGTAAGAGAGTGACAGGAGGCTGCTTGAGAATGTATGAAGTGCACGGACAATGTATGAGGACCTCTGTGTGAAGTGAATTTGCAGAAGTGGGAAGCAGGTTGTGCGCCCTGGCATGTGTCATGGCCCTTTAAACAAATCCCACCGGCGTTCCTGATGTCAAATCGACGTCTCCGTGCGGTGTTGTGACCTGTTAAAAGTTACTGACCCGCCTAATACTGAAGATCTGTGAAAAAGAGCTTCATAGCTCATTGGAAACCCCCACTTTCGCTAAAATACAGATTCTGATTCTGAAACAAACGTCGGCGTTATACAGGCAAAACAGTGCTACACGGACACTGTGGGGCCCATTCAGCGTAGTACAGCAAGTCCCCGCTGAAGCGAATTTGTGATAAGTCACAAGAGTGATTTTCCCATAAGGAATAACGGTAAAGGTGGGGGTGTCGTTCCAGCGACAAACGGAGCCGACGTTAAGCGAGGAATACTACAGTACCAGCTCCCAGCATGACTGAATAACGCTGCCAACATCCACGAGTAGTATATTCCGTGCTAGACTCTCGTAGCGAGTAGTCCATCACGCGCTAGACTCGTGTTATAGCGAGTAGTCCGTCACGCGCTAGACTCGTGTTATAGCGAGTAGTCCGTCACACGCTAGACTCACGTTATAGAGAGTAGTCCGTCACACGCTAGACTCACGTTATAGCGAGTAGTCCGTCACACGCTTCACTCGCGTTATAGTGAGTAGTCCGTCACACGCTAGACTCGCGTTATAGCGAGTAGTCCGTCACACGCTAGACTCGCGTTATAGCGAGTAGTCCGTCACACGCTATACTCGTGTTATAGCGAGTAGTCCGTCACACGCTAGACTCACGTTATAGCGAGTAGTCCGTCACATGCTAGACTCTCGTTATAGTGAGTAGTCTATCACATGCTAGACTCGTGTTATAGCGAGTAGTCTGTCACGCACTAGACTCGCGTTATAGCGAGTAGTCCGTCACACGCTACACTCACGTTATAGTGAGTAGTCCGTCACACGCTAGACTCACGTTATAGAGAGTAGTCCGTTACACGCTTCACTCGTGTTATAGTGAGTAGTCCGTCACACACTAGACTCACGTTATAGCGAGTAGTCTGTCATGTACTAGACTCGCGTTATAGCGAGTAGTCCGTCACACGCTTCACTCGCGTTATAGCGAGTAGTCCGTCACACGCTAGACTCATGTTATAGAGAGTAGTCCGTCACACGCTAGACTCACGTTATAGAGAGTAGTCCGTCACACGCTAGACTCGCGTTATAGCGAGTAGTCTGTCACACGCTAGACTCACGTTAAAGTGAGTAGTCTGTCACACGCTTCACTCGCGTTATAGCGAGTAGTCCGTCACGCGCTAGACTCACGTTATAGTGAGTAGTCTGTCACACGCTAGACTCACGTTATAGTGAGTAGTCCGTCACACGCTAGACTCACGTTATAGTGAGTAGTCTGTCACACGCTTCACTCGCGTTATAGCGAGTAGTCCGTCACGCGCTAGACTCACGTTATAGTGAGTAGTCTGTCACACGCTAGACTCACGTTATAGTGAGTAGTCTGTCACACGCTAGACTCACGTTATAGTGAGTAGTCCGTTACGCACTAGACTCGCTTAATAGCGAGTAGTCCGTCACACGCTAGACTCGTGTTATAGCGGACACGGCGCGCACTAAACGAAAAAGGTTCCACAAATGATACACCACGTTAAAGCGACAATGCGCGGTGTGTACGCCATTTTACAAATTATTTAATATTCTCAATTACCTTCAATGCAACTGGGGGAGTGAATTTCTCTTTGAAGAACACAAAATTAAACGATCCAAAGTTGCCATCGTTTATGTAGTACATGTGCACTGGTTGCCCCTCACCTGTGGCAGAGGTAAGAACAGAACAAAATCTCTTTCTTATTACAATACAATCACAGTACAATCACAATACATTTACGATGCAATCACAATTCAATTAAAATACAATTACGATACAATGAGAACATCCTTTTCTTCTCCATCCCCCCAGCAGGGTTCACGGTAGAGAGCTTCTGTAACTTTGTCATTTTTGTTACTCGTTTTTCACTAAATTCGGGAAACTTTTCGTATCATGAAGACATTATTGACGTCGAAACTATTCAAATGCGAATGTACGTAATAGTTTTTGTAAGATAATTTGGTTTATTTACATTATATTTCAAAATATGATATTTTGTTCATCAACCCTTGCTGCCGTGTCTGTCTGCTGACCGAGTCGCCCTCGAAATAGATCTGTGTAGCTCAATGGGTGATTGACTCGGATAATGAACTCCTGATTCCCACAATCACAACACAGTAACAGTACAATGTCAACTTATACACCATCTAAAATGCCACTGTGATTCGGTGTAATCGGACAAACCAAACGACGGGACAGTCTCGTAAGGAGTGAGTCTCGCTTGAACGCATGGGAACCCGAACGAGTCTTCAGACCAGATGTAATCACAGCCACAAGGGAGCAGCATTGCCAAGGTTGATGAAATATAAGAATAGGTTTTACCCTCTGCATTAACCATACATACATATTTGTGGAAAAACTGTTCGCCTTTTGGCGTTCTCTGGTCTAAAACTGGCGTGACAAGGCAAGACCGTCTCTGGTGCAGGCCAATCAGTTTCAAACACAATGCATATATTATTAGAGCATGTTTATTTGCATGTTCACCACAAGTTCGTGTGGTTAATGCAGACTTGATTCCTTGGAAAAGGTTTCTATTTGTTGTTTGAACATCTTAACACCTCCTGTTTCATTGCCTGAGAGGGTAAAATGTCTTATTTTTCATAATTTTTAGATACTAGCAAAAAGGTCCTATAGATATTTACAAGGTTAAAAGGGAGAGAATTCCAGACAACAGCAGCTGCAACAGAAAAACAGCGGCCTCCCTACGGATGAAAGCTTCCAATGCCACAAGGTACGTTTTCCGTTGTGCAAGTCCAACAGAACATTCCAGAAGTAGGTATATAACCGCATGCCGGTGCAATCGTATCTCAATTAAATTGATTTACAATGGCATTCACTGGCTAACATGCTCTGGGAATGACATTAAACTCCGCGGCTCCCACCCACCCCCCCCATCCTGCTGCCTATGCCCACACCGTCGGCCAGCGGATTGACGAACGTCTTCTTGGCGATGACGTTTGTGGCCAGGGTGAGCGCAGACATGACGTAGTAGCGGCCGGGTTCGCTGATGATGTTCACGCCGCAGCCCGCGGGGAAATGTGTGTCCAGTGCAGAGTTCACGACGGCCGCGATCTGAGAAGTCGGATTTGCGAAGACACGTGCGTGGCAGCAGTGCTGAATCAACGTCACCTTTATGAGTGTGCAAAGAGTGCATTTATACAGGGCCACCAGTTCCAAAGTGTTTTTCTGTCTCTATGTATGCCTCACACTCGATGCAACTCTGTGTTTTTACTTATCTCAAAGTTTTGATGTTTCTCGCTATGTGCCTTTGTTTTTCTCTCTCTACGTTTGTCTCTATGCTTCTGTCTCTCCGTGTCTATCTATGGTCCAGCTAGGTCCTTTAACCTCATCCGTACAAGGCCCCAACACTGCACTGCAGTATCTATCACACGGCAACCGGGCATATATTGATACACAGATTAATTGATGAGCATCAATTTTTACATTCAAAATACACGCAGAAAATTGTCCACGTGAGAATCAATGATTTTCAATTCATAGATGGTATATGTAATGGGTTTGTGGCACCTGGAGCCACTAAAGGCACTACTTTCACTCCCAATATAAACATATCATAATACATATTTTTTATAATAATGGGCTTGAATATTTTAAATTCATGCAAATTCATGGAACCACAAAAGTTAATGCTGCAAGGTTCAAAACATGTGCTTTGAGGTGGCTTGGTGGATCCGAGGTCAAAGAGCCATTGATGAGTTCATGGACTCAGCCAGGGTCATTATCAGTGACTGCAAAACATCATTCACATTTCGTTTTAACCTTATTTGGCTGAAATGCAGCTGCGAGAATTAAAATATAGGTTTGACCTTTACGTGACAAACACCGATCTCACTGAAGAGTGTGTGCGAAACTGTGACCTTGTGATGTTGGTCACCCACCACCTTGTGTGCTTTGCCTGCCTTGATACGTACTCACTAACAGCACTTGTCCCGACAGTCTGTTGTTGAAGGCTATACGGGGGAGCAGTGTCTCTTGTGTAAAGATGAAGAGGCCACTTGGCAGGGGTTTTAAGAAGTTCTGAGAAAATCTCTTGATGCACAGCTGCTGCCAGACACTCAAGAGTCGCACAACAGTGTGTGACATGATGTTGACAGCATATCAGGGGAAATTATTGCGGGCTTATTTTTTAGACGTATATATAAACGATGTAATATTTATTTACAGATCAAATCGCTCCACGGTTATGATGAATGAAAATGCTTGAGAAGTTCACGTTCATACCTGACGCAAGGACATTTCAGATAAGCTAAACGTAGATAAGTCATGGCAAGCATTTCATCCTGATTAAATTGCAAACGTTTGCTCTCTGGGTGTGACAAAACATCGATTCCCTCTCCGGCTTACAATATGTGCGTTGACTCACGCATGTCAGAATCGACGCTGTCTGCAATGTGTTGATGTCACTTGTGCAGCCACTAGAGGCAATGTATGGTGCGAAAAGAAGCTCAACGTACAGAGGAGCTACAAATCAGTGCAAATATCTAAACAGAATTATTGTTTAATTGAACTGCGACCCGAAATAAAAAAAAAATGTCATCGAATCGCCGTGGGAGGTGATGTGGAGTCATTCCACTCCTACTAACACTGACCTCCTCAAATGTAATTTTGGACTCTCCATTATGACCTGGGAAGCCTCCTCCAATGTCCAGAAGAGTCAGGCTCAATCCCAGTTCAGCCTGGAAACAGTGTTGCAGCGGAGGCAGAGTTAACAATGCCTCTCCAAATATTGACAACCGCATATCGCTATAATTGTATACGTATTAAAAAGTGTAAAAAAATCAGTCATTAATGATAAAAAAGTAAGCACTTGTGGTATTCATACCATTATTAAAGCACAACGGCTATCGTGAAGGCACTATGCTCCAAGGGTCATGGGCACCATGGTTGTGAGATGTTAACTCCCTCGCCTGTTATGCAGGGGATTGTGGTTTGATCCCAACCCTGACGATGCCTGTATATTTGGAGTTTGAATGTTCTCCTCGTGGTCGTGTAAGATTTTTCTCCGGGTCTTCCGTTTTTTTCCCCTCTATATTTAAAAACGTGCGCCTAGAGCATTTGGCTGCTTTTCATTTTTTTATGATAAGCCACTTCATTGGGCCATAACGTGCGGCCAGGTCACTTCTGAAAAACATCTATCACTCAGTGGGCCTTACCTGGTAACATAAAAAAAAAATTGTGCAGTTTAGTTTACTATGTTTCTGGAGGATGGAAGAGGTGGTGGACCAGTAACACTGGTTCGTGTAATGTGCTATAAATCCAGTGATACCCGAGTTGCAATCAAATAGAAACACAAAATGTGGGCGATGTTTTCCAGAGTGTACCCGCACGGGGTGTGAACTAGGATGAAGCAGATCCCTTCATGTGGCAGGATCACCAAGGAAGCATAATTCACGTGAATACATGAAGAGAGGGCACGTGGACAAGTGGGGCCAACGGACACATGGGTCAACCAATGGGAACGACTTGGCAAAAGCACTGACCAAAGAAGCACCGGTAAAAGAGACATGGGGAGGCAGCAGAGAGAGAGGCAAAAGAGGCCCAACAGGACTAGATCCTTGATTGTGTTGGAAGACAGAAGAGGCATTTCCATGGAGAGTTACAGAATCAGCACTTCAGACAATTGCATCAAAAATCTAAGTATCAAGCGATGGAGGGCGGCGGGGGGGGGGGGGGGTGTCACTTACAGCGTTGTTGAAAACCTGACGGGCATTTGCAATGGCCTCGGTATAGGCCACACCATCCTGGCAGCAGCTACCAACGTGGAAGCTGGTGAAGAAACACACACGACAAAACGTGCGGAGACAATGAGAATAAAACTGCCAAGCCAGTCCATTTTGTGATGCTTAACTCAAAAAGCGTACAATTGTGATGGCCCTCGACCCACGGTATTTTGTGGAATGGTGAGGACATGCTGAGTTGCGAAGGGATGAGCAGGGAGCATGTGACAGAGGGCGGCAAGATTGGCTGCGGTTGTTGCTGGGCAGGAGCAGGCTAAGGAACGCCCTGGACCGGATGGTGTTCATGCCAGGAATTCTGAGTGCACGTGCAAAAGGTGCGTGATTGAACAGAGCCTGTGAAACTCACGAACTCCAGCGGGTTTTTCAGTTTCACAAACCTCTATGTGATCCACCAACCCTTAAGAAATATGCAACACACCCAGTGTAACGCTACAGATGGATCCTCACTGATGAATGGAATATATCACCACTTCACACAGTGAACGCCAAAAGTTAATTTGGAGCAGGTTTAAGCAGCAGTGGTGGAACTCGGGTTAGGATCAGGGTTAAGGGTTGTGAAAGTGTTTAGTTGGCTATGAGGGTATGGTGTAGGGCTAGTATTTCTTGGGTAGTTTAGTTGTGTGTAGTGGGATGATCGAGGTTAGGGGTTGAGTTCATATTTTATTGGCTATTGTCTGGTTATCCAGTTAATAAGAAGTTTATTTTAATTAAACAGGGGACACTTCAAGGGACCCGCATAGCCTAATTTTCAAGAATTACCTGGGCCATTTGCCTGTCAGTAGGGTATGTTAATTGATATAATTCAATTTAATAATTTGTAGGGCCATTTTTTTCGGCAAACTGTGGATTACCATCGTGAACCTCTGCAACAACAAGCTGCGAACACGTGACCACTAGGCCATGTCACCTGGTTGGCTGGTTTGGTTAAGAGTTGAACTAGCAACGACTTAGCTAGTGTGCTCTCCACCGCAACAAGCCCGCTCCTCCCCCCACTGCCAAGGATGGCAACTTAACAGTTTGGTTCGCCTTTCACTTGCGCCATTCTCGTCGCCATTCGATGTAGACTCACCTGACCCCCACGACGAGCAGTCCCAGTCCCTGCGCCGTCTCCAGCAGCTGATGGCTCGACTCGACGCTGGCACCAAATTTCCGGCTCATCTTGTACACGGACTTGGAATCATCGGTGGCGATTCTCAGCACGAGCCTTTAGGGTTAGGGTTAGAGCGTGTGGGGGGGCATTAAACTAGCAGACAACTTATGTATTTGTGGACAAAAGTCAACAATACACTGTCATGGCCAGCGTTTGTTGATGCAACCTCATCTCACCTCTTTACTTTTGCTAAACCCTAAGTTGTCCTGATCAAGTCTTGGTACAAGTGTACTGATTTTAGCGCCAAAAGTGATATGGGTCTTGTCCACCCTGGTTATTAGGATTTGAAGAACCACCTCATTCTCTGACGGTAGAGTCGTGTCTTCCGGTCAGCTGATGTTAGAGAATCCTAACCTTGACATGAGAGCACCACTTTCACAATGTTCTGTTTGCAATGCCATCGCTGCCTCTGACAAAGAATGTTGTCAGCGAGCCTTCTACACTTCGCGTGGCCTCGGAGTGCACCCAGCCTGGCACAAGCGCCGTGGTGACATCACCGTCGCTCAGTGGCGAATGGCAGCTGCTGCTGCTGCTGCCGTCCATCCATGAGAGAAATAAATAAATGAGCTTTTCCCTCCGTTTGCGTTCACCTGGCGTTGGGGTTGACGCGGGCGATCTTGTGCAGCTCGGCATCGTTGTCGAAAGTCATGAGGTCGACGCCGTGCTCGGCCGCGTAGCGCACGTGCGACGCTTGCTTGCAGGGGTTCGCGTAGATGATGCGGTCAGCGCTCACGCCGAGGCTCTGCACCAGCGCTATCTCCGCCTGTTGCGACACGGACACACACACACGCACACGATGACCGTGATTGTGAAAAGGAACAGGCTTTACCCTCTCTGTGGGTTGAGATTTTTCAAACATTAAAGGGGCATCTATTGCAGGGCATCAAGTCTGCATTAACCCAACGTGCTTGTGGTAAAAAAATGCAGGCCGTTTCAAGTGTGGGCCAATCCGTTTCAAGGACAATGCACACATTATCCAAGCATGTTTGTTTGCATGTCCATATACACAAAAGACAAAGATCCCCCGTCTAGCCTTAGCAGACTGGAGGAGCAAGTGCTGTTGGTGAGGAGCACCTATGTAAGCCAGCACGGTACACGAGGAGGCGGTTGGCCAGAAAACACGCCCAGCTGCCATTATCTCCTTAGTGGCGATGTTTACACACCGCACCAGGTACTCATTTGAGTCACATATACACCAACCAATACCCGCCATTCACCACTAAGTGATGGTGACATCACAATGGCGCCTGTGCCAGGCTAGGTGCACTTTTAGGCCACTTGAAGTGTCGAAGGCTCGCTGACAGGAGGTCTCGGGACAGACCCAGGTGCCATGGGTTGGCTGACTGAGATGACTGGGTAGATCCACCACCTGTACCCCCTACTCTGCCAACTTGCTTCATTTTAGCTGCTCGGTGCTCCGTTTGTTGTTGTGAGCATCGTTCCTCTGCCCTCCATTGTTGCTGGAAGTTTGAGTGCCTCCAACTGCCCAGTAGCGTCCTTCACGAGCCTCCCCAAATAGGCCGATCTTGAAACTTCTTGTACCAGTCGTCGGCAAATCTACCCAGCTGCACATCCTCCTGTACCACATCAGTTTAGCTCTTCTCCAGCCCATGTCGTGCCTGTTTAGCCCCCTCTATGCGGCCAAACAGAAGCTGCTTGGGCATGCAGTGGCTGGGCATGCGGGCTACATGACCCAGCCAATGTAGCCTTGTCTGCCGGAGGATCTCACAGATGGAAATGTGTCCAAATCTTTCAAGTATTTATGAGCTCGTCTCACAATCCAGCCTGGTTAAACCCAGGATGGATGGTAGACATGCCAGCCTGAATGCTTATAACCAGCGCAGGTGTTTCATTAGATGGGTCCACGTGTCACAAGCACAGAGAAGGGGGGCATGACTTTGGCTGAGAAGACCCGAAGTTTTGTGCGGAGCGACAGACCAGGTATCTTCCACACAGCATTGCACAGCCGATGAAAAGATAATGCTGCCCCCGACTGATTCGGAGTGAGACCTTTGCTATAAAACCGGAGCTGGTCATAAGCACCCTGCCCAGGTATGGGAAACTCTCCACTCTCTCCACAACTGCTCAATGGGCAATAGGGAGCTGAGGGGGTGGAGTGTTTGGTGGCACACAATACCCAGGCAGGTGCTTAATTTTGCTGGGGCTGATGGTAAGACCCCACCTCTTAGTGGCATGCCCCAGGTTCAGCAGCAGCGCCTCCAACTCCTCCTCTGAGTGAGCAGCAATCACCAGACCATCAGCATACATAACATAGTTGACTAATAGGGAGCCATCGCTCGACCGCACCTGGGAACCGACCAGCCTCCCGTTGTTTCTGTACCAGATGGAAATTCCTCCGGTACAGCCATGGAAAGCTTCTCGAACAACTCTCAAAGACCTCGCACACACAATGACCATTCACACTCATACAAACTGCACTCAGTGATCACACAAACAACACATTTTGCTTCTCTCGTTCATGCCATTCAATTACTCAAGCCCAGGTGCCTGCATCATGACCCACTCGGTTATTAAAGTCACCCCCACCACGATTACCCCATCTCTGCGGTCACTTTAGCCAGAAACTGGGACAGGTCATAGAAGGCATCTGAACACAGAACACACGCACACACTGATCTCACACAAACACTGAAGGCACCTTGCTGGCGCAGTCAAAGCCAGTGCCCAGCGTGGCGAGGGTTTGTACGATGGTCTGAGTGTTGTTGCACTTGACGGCGTAGAAGGGCCGCACACGTGGAAGGGCGCCGAGCCAGCGCAGGTGCTTCCTCACGATGTCCCCCAGGTCCACCACGTAGAAGGCATCCTTCTCATCCTGGCAGGCGCGCACAGAGATAAGCAACGTGGACGACGTACATACACAGCCGAGATGGATGGGCTGATGCGGCACAGCAGGGCATGTGCATTCGTACTTCATGCAGCGCTCGCTTGTTAATTCCACCCTTAATCATGGTTCTCAAACATCCAATGATAGAGGGAAGTGCGTCTGTCGAGAACGAAGCAGAGGGAAACGTTGAGTTTGAGTGGAAAGGTAAAACGGTGTTAGATGGGCTTGATACCAGTGAGAGTGCGTTTGCAGTAGGTCGACATTGTGGTGTAAATGCGTCGACTAGGAGGTCGATTATTAAAAATGCGAATGCAATCAAGGAGTGTTGCAGCTAGCGCTACTCCGTCCCCCCCCCCCCCCCCCAGTGCAAAATAACAAACTGTGTGGCGTTGTTATCAAACACCTTCATCTGCCGTGGAGGCATCCTCCTGAATTCCTCACCGTCGCCGCTGCCTCCATCATCGTCGAATCATCATCACCATCAAATATAATTAAAATATATATATTGTTCTTTATAATAAATTATTTATTGTAGTCATTGTTATAAAACATTTACCATTTCTCCCCCTATGTTCACTTGTACCGGGAATGTAACCCCCATTTTTCCCGTTATACTTGCCTATCCCGACCTAATTGGTCACCCGTGCCCTTTTTAATCTCAACGTTCATCTTACAAAGTCCCATCACAAGGGAGAAACACAAAGACAAACGCTTTTTTTGCCCGTATTGAAACAGCTGTACGCCGTATGGACCTGCAAAGTAAATGTACCTGTACACGAATACGGGGTAAACCGTGTGGGTTTGCCAGTTATGCGAATTCTACATTCGCGAATACACTGCACGTGGCCTCATTGTGCAACGAGCCAAGCACAAGCGCCGCGGTGACGTCCCTGCCACAATGCTCTACTTTCTCAGCAGCAGCAGCTACTGCTGCTGCTGAGAAAGTAGAGCATTGTGTGTGGGCATCTATGTTCTGTATTCTTGGGTGCGGTAGCATAGCGGTTAGCGCGCTGCGCTACGAACCCCGGCGACCCGATTTCGATTGCCGCTCACGGTCAACACCTTCCCCTAGGTCTACTCAGCCTCAAAGTACGTGGTGTGTGAACATCACCACTGGGGAGACGAAGGTGGCCGGGCGTGGTGTTGTCCCACCCACCCCCTCGTGTGCCGTGCCGGCCTTCAAAGGCGCTCGCTAACAGCACTTGCCCCAATAGTCTGATCAAGCTATACGGTGGATCTTTATGGACTGTATGTTGAACTTATTTTGCACCGTACGTAGCCAACCGTGCTAATCGGAGGTGCTGGAGGTATTCGTGTGTTACACACATTTCCATAATTCCCACATATTAATAGACTGTAGGGGCCGGTGCTCTAAGCAAGCACCTAGAAATGTATCCTACAAAACTATAACTTTTTTATGTCACCAGGTAAGGCCCACTGAGCTATATAGCTCTTTTTCAGAAGCGACTTCGCCACAAATGATAGCCCAATGAAGCGGCGTTTCACGTGGAAATGTATATCAGCCAAATACTCTAAACGCGTGTTTCTAAATGTTGAGGGAAACCGGAGGAATCGGAGAGAAATCCACGTTATCACGGTGAGAGACACGCAAACTCCAAATATGCAGGTGTCAGGGTTCGGATCGAACCCACGACCTCCCGTGTACCAAGCAAGGTAATTGACATCTCGCCACCGTGGATAAATCCAATACCACGCCCGGCCAGCTTAATCTACCAAGCACTGATGTTTGCACGCTACATCAAGTACTCATTTAAGGCGAAGTCAACCGCGGGTTTTCTCCTGGTGGCACTTGTGATATGCATCGTGGCCAGGATGGTAAGCATTGCGTGGTTCTGGTCTTACCGCGTATTCTCCTTTGCTGAGCGATCTCAACACCTCCTCTGCTTTAACATCATCATCAAAAACCAGCAGCTCACTCTCTTCTGAGGAACAGCAGAATCATCATCGGTCAGCAGCAGGGCAGAAGTAGCAGCAGCCGAAGAATAATAATGCATATAATCAACGAGTGTCATCATCAGCGGCAGCAGCATCAGTAATAGCAGCAGTTGAAACATCAAAGGGATCAGTGTGGTGCCACGCCAGCGAAGCCACTCCGTGGGTGCCGTACCTGCGGCGGGGGGCTCCAGCAACGAAGCCACCCGGCTTCCGTCACAGCGCTTCCCCCACCACTCCCCGCATGAACACAAAGATCCCCCGTATAGCCTTAACAGACTGTAGGGGCAAGTGCTGTTAGCGAGCACCTATGAAGGCCGGAACGGCACACGAGGGGGTGGGTGGCCAGCACCACGCCCGACCGCCTTTGTCTCCCTAGTGGCAATGTTTACACACCGCACCATGTACTCATTTGAGGCTGAGTCGACCTAGGGGAGGCCCGGGACCGGTTCGGATAATCGTCACTGGTGTTGGCCGTGAGCGGGAATCGAACCCGGGTCGCCAGGTTCATAGCGCAGCGCGCTAACCGCTACACTATCGCTCCCCAAACACACCCACATGAGGGGAGGTCACCTGGCCAGCAGGTTTTCACCCAGAAGCCCCCTTATGGGACGAAAACTTCACGGTTTCCTGCGACCAGGGGATCGCGCGACCTCCCCCGAGGCTGGCGTGCACCGCGGCGCCGTGACCTGAGCAGTAATCACATGGTCACCACGGGGGATGCTGAAGCCACCGCGGGTAGAAAGCATCCACACTCGACACTGGTCAGCAGGTGGGTAGGGGGGTGGGGCAGAGTAGCGAGCGACAAGAAGGCAAGGGGGGGCCCTCGTCTCCGCACCACGTGTGCAGGGACCTCGCCCTGGCACCACGTGTGTTGGGGGGTAGCGGTGGAGGATCCCTCAGCCATGCACTTGGTTAAACAATGGAGGGCGGGCGTGGGAGAGGGGACTAGGCCGATTGGCCAAGAGCGAGAAATCCAAGACTCCGGATTGGACGAGAGGCCAGCGGGTTAGCGGCGCGTTGACTTTGATGTAAGGGAATAAAAAGGGATAGAGGTCAGGGAGCAAGCTCTCTTTTGCTCGGGGTCGTCTGGAGTGAGGGACCGAGGAGTGATCGTCCCCTGCTACTCGAACGTCCGTGAGACGGGTTGCAGAGCAGCCAGGTCCAGTTCCCAGCAAAAGCCACGCGCAGCCTCGCCTTTCCGCGACTTCCTCCACCTCGAGATCGGATCGTAAGTACGGGGTAGAGAGGTAAGGCCAAGTGGGGAATATCCGTTAAGGAGAGTGAATAGGGAGAGACAAGGCAAATTGGGTCCTAGACCGACGGGAGATAGGTTAGACCTGCCCTGCTGACCCACACTGACGTGGGTAGATTAAACTTCATTAAACGGAGAATAAATCGCCGGTAGACATTAAACCTTGTCGTGTTGTTTCTGCGAGTACGGAGAGGGGTGCACGGTGTCGTGAGCCTGCTCGCTGTGGTTTCCTGTGTTTGCGCACGGGTGTGTAATTTCACCACTCGACCTGGACCGACGACAGAAATGCGGAGCAACATCCATCCTTTGTTCGCTGCAACGCGGTTCCTTTACTTTGACTTTGCAAATAACATATTTAACAAGTAGAACGTGTTGTCTATATTCTTGGTTCTTTCGGTAAAGTCACATAGAAGGGAAACAATAAAATAATAAAAATATAAAACAATATTTATTTTAAGTTGTGCATTTTGATGTGACGTCACGTTTTTCAAACCCCCCCATCGTCACACCCCCCCCCCCCCCTAGGTGCGTGACGTAATTTATGGACGGCCCCTATGTATAATAAAGGTCTTTGGGTTAGATCCAGAATAGTGAAGTAATACACCTGCTTCCGGTCTTACATAGAGCAGGACGACGTCATCACTGAACCGATCAGGTGCAGAGATGAGAGACGGAGGAGGGGGGGGGGGGGAAATTGTAATTATATAACAGATTAGTAATCAGTTAATTAGCATGTTTCCTCGATGAGGAATGCAGTTGTAACATATTTACTACTGTATATTTACTACTGTATATTTATTACTGTATATTTACTACTGTATATTTACCCAAGAATGTCGGTGTGTAACACGTGTGACGTCACTCCATGTCGACCAGCCCCCCTCATTAATAATCATGAACAGGTTACGTCCTCCACATGGACCCGCCCCTCATTAATAATCATGAGCAGGTGACATCCTTCAAATGGACACCCCCCCTCGATTAATAATAATTAGCAGGTGACATCACTCCACATGGAGGGGGCGAGGCGCCTCCTCCCCCCTCCTCGGCGTCAACTCACAACCCTCACTACAAAGGCAGAACCCTCACGTCACGCGATCTCCGTAACGCTGTTGAGACATCAAAGTAAAAAGGACGTCATGATGAACATGGGATTGTAACCTTTAAATGAAACAAGTCTGTGTCACCGCGCCCTTACAAATTGCACACGAATTGATGCAATTAATATCACGTCGCGGTCTGCTTTTCGCTTGCAAGTTTCAGATTTACTGCAATACACCCGTCCTTGGACGGGCAAAAGGCGAGTTATTTAATAATACGCTTCCAGGCCGCACTAAGCCTGTAGCTGTCAGAGCGGTCAAAATTATTTGTATTTCTCTACATTTCAATGGTTTCTTGAATTCGTCTCAGCCAGTAATAATTCGTTTTACACAACACTTCAACGTTATCAAATTCAGTTGAGTGTCCTTGTTGGCAAGCATGTTCTGCAACTGTTGACAGTTATGTTTGAGAGTATTTCATATTTATTTGTGTTCTTTTAGTCTTACACTAATGTTACATTCCGTCCGCCCAATATAGAATCTGCTACATAAGCAATTAAGTCGATACACACCTTCTGTTGATAACTTAGGCAATTAATCTTTAATACATGATACTAGTTTTTGAATTTTGTGTACCGTGCCAAATCTTACTCTGAATTTTTTGTTTTTCCAAAATTCTAACAGCAATACTGCCAATCGCTTTCAGCAGTATAGCTGTTCGGTATTGGTTTGGCATTCAATGCTCTGTTAATCTGAGCATTATTGTAGCCATTTAATCAAAGTGTAGTGAGTCCACCCTGTTACGTTCCTCTCCCAGAAGCGCCCCGATCGCCCCGCCTCTCCCGATGACGTCACCTCTCTCTACGTCACTTCTCTCTACATTACCTCGTGACGTCATCCTTATACCGTACCCTGAGATCGCGTGGCTATTTATACCCTCGGATCCCGTAAGTATCAGCTCTACATCACCTCCCCCTCCGAAGAAAAAGTCGTCCTCGACTAAACACAACCCGCGCAAATCCATGGGATTCGGGGTAATCCTGACGGTAGAGAAAAAAAAACACTTTTGTTGGTCGACAAACAAACAGCTTCGACTCGACCGTAGTCCTGAACTTTTTGCGCGTGTGTAAGTTGTGGAATACATGTGTGTACCGAACAGAATTTAAGACGGCAACAAAACGAATAACTGTAAGACAAGACGGTACACACAAGGGGTCAATCGGACCCCCCTCCCCCCAAACCGCGACATGCGAACAACCGACGAAAAACCTCCGGCGCGAAAAAAAGACTTGTCGTTTCTTCTTTCATCTGAGGTCCTTGTGGTCTTGCATGCGGTAGTTGCCTGTTGCTGTGGGAGCATCACGCGGGCCCTTGCCCGGATAACCGGGCCGTGTAGCTTGCGGCTCGGTCGGATGTTGCTTCGCCTCCTCGGTAACGGACGGCCTTGGGGAAGGAAGGCAACCGTCTTGAGGCTGGTTCGTCATGGCAAGTGACTTCCCTGATCTCGGCAGTGATGATGAAGGTGAAGTGAAGGGATGATGGTGTAGGCGTTCGCGGTAACCCGTTTTTTTTGGCCAATGCAGTTGTTGTTCTTCCGAGTGTAGTTGGTGCATCCGCGTTTCCGGTGTCTTGTGTGATGTGACATTAAATTAGTGCAACCGTAAATCGTACGGTTCCCTAACTAAAAATGTCCTCAAAGTCTTGTAAAAATGCCCGAAGGCCCCCTGACGCTGTGGATCGGACAAGTTAGGATCCTGCGATATCGTGGCTTCCAGCCAGGGCATAACATCCTCGCTCGCAGGATCAGTTGCATCCGTCATTACAGTGGTCCCTCGTTTATCGCGGAGGATACGTTCTAAAAATAACCCGCAATAGACGAAATCCGCGAAGTAATCAGCTTTATTTTTCACAATTATTATGCATGTTTTAAGGCCGTAAAACCCCTAACCACACACTTTTATACACTTTTCTCAGACAGGCATTAACATTTTCTCACATTTCTCTCTTACTTAAACACTCTCAAAGTTCAAATTTTTGCAGATTTAATAAAATAAGTACAATATTAGTAAATGAAACCAAAGATCAAAACCTGTTTTCAAGCCCAAACATGTTTGTAAATCTGGCTAGCCGAACGCATTCTGTACTCCCTTAGCTAATCAGGACGCAGAACACATGTGCGGTTCTCCCTTAGCCAATCAGGACGCCGAACACATGTGCGGTTCTCCCTTAGCCAATCAGGACGCCGAATACATGTGCGGTTCTCCCTTAGCCAATCAGGACGCCGAACACAATGCGCGTTCATACTGTACGCAGAAAAAAAAAGCATGCAAAATTACACTTAAAAAAATCCGCGAAACAGCGAGGCCGCGAAAGGTGAACCGCGTTATAGTGAGGGACAACTGTATTCCTGCCCGCACTTCTCCGCCCCCCTGCTGGCATGGTCCGCACATGTGCCGAGACCGTTCCCCCCATGTACAGTGAGGGGAAAAAAAAGTATTTGATCCCCTGCTGATTTTGCACGTTTGCCCACTGACAAAGAAATGATCAGTCTATAATTTTAATGGTAGGTTTATTTGAACAGTGAGAGACAGAATAACAGCAACAAAATCCAGAAAAACGCATGTCAAAAATGTTATGAATTGATTTGCATTTTAATGAGGGAGATAAGTATTTGACCCCCTCTGCAAAACATGACTTAGTACTTGGTGGCAAAACCCTTGTTGGCAATCACAGAGGTCAGACATTTCTTGTAGTTGGCCACCAGGTTTGCACACATCTGAGAAGGGATTTTGTCCCACTCCTCTTTGCAGATCTTCTCCAAATCATTAAGGTTTCGAGGTTGACGTTTGGCAACTCGAACCTTCAGCTCCTTCCACAGATTTTCTATGGGATTAAGGTCTGGAGACTGGCTAGGCCACTCCAGGACGTTAATGTGCTTCTTCTTGAGCCACTCCTTTGTTGCCTTGGCCGTGTGTTTTGGGTCATTGTCATGCTGGAATACCCATCCACGACCCATTTTCAATGCCCTGGCTGAGGGAAGGAGGTTCTCACCCAAGATTTGATGGTACATGGCCCCGTCCATCATCCCTTTGATGCAGTGAAGTTGTCCTGTCCCCTTAGCAGAAAAACACCCCCAAAGCATAATGTTTCCACCTCCATGTTTGACGGTGGGGATGGTGTTCTTGGGGTCATAGGCAGCATTCCTCCTCCTCCAAACACGGCGAGTTGAGTTGATGCCAAAAAGCTCCATTTTGGTCTCATCTGACCACAACACTTTCACCCAGTTGTCCTCTGAATCTTTCAGATGTTCATTGGCAAACTTCAGACGGGCATGTATATGTGCTTTCTTGAGCAGGGGGACCTTGCGGGCGCTGCAGGATTTCAGTCCTTCAAGGCGTAGTGTGTTTCCAATTGTTTTCTTGGTGACTATGGTCCCAGCTGCCTTGAGATCATTGACAAGATCCTCCTGTGTAGTTCTGGGCTGATTCCTCACCATTCTCATGATCATTGCAACTCCACGAGGTGAGATCTTGCATGGAGCCCCAGGCCGAGGGAGATTGACAGTTCTTTTGTGTTTCTTCCATGTGCGAATAATCGCAGCAACTGTTGTCACCTTCTCACCAAGCTGCTTGGCAATGGTGTTGTAGCCCATTCCAGCCTTGTGTAGGTCTACAATCTTGTCCCTGACATCCTTGGAGAGCTCTTTGGTCTTGGCCATGGTGGAGAGTTTGGAATCTGATTGATTGATTGCTTCTGTGGACAGGTGTATTTTATACAGGTAACAAGCTGAGATTAGGAGCACTCCTTTTAAGAGTGTGCTCCTAATCTCAGCTCGTTACCTGTATAAAAGACACCTGGGAGCCAGAAATCTTTCTGATTGAGAGGGGGTCAAATACTTATTTCCCTCATTAAAATGCAAATCAATTTATAACATTTTTACATGTGTTTTTCTGGATTTTGTTGTTGTTATTCTGTCTCTCACTGTTCAAATAAACCTACCATTAAAATTATAGACTGATCATTTCTTTGTCAGTGGGCAAACGTACAAAATCAGCAGGGGATCAAATACTTTTTTTCCCTCCCTGTATAGTGACAGGTGTGGTTGCCGTGTTCAAAACTTGAATAAAAAATTTTGGTGGCGACATAGGATGGTAACCGCTCGTGCTAAGGCGTGTTGATCCATGATCGCCATGGGTGTGTCTGTCTAGTCGAGCCGTCATGAGTGGTGGGCGATATTGAAGCGGAATTAAGATTTGTGCTGCTGGAAGAACCGTGAGCGTCCCTTTCGTAACTGCCTGCACCTGAGCTGATGTCCGGGTACTGTTATCCGGACGCAAAAAATATAGACATTCCCCTGACGGAATTTCGATATACCCTTGGTCCATCACCATATTTATAGGAAGCTGGTTCAAATAGTCCGTCCCCAGCAAACAGGAAACCGTAAACGTGCTGGTACAGGACCGGATATAACTTGCTCTCCCACTCGAATTTGGGTCTCCAGCTGCACCATGCTTCTCCCATTTGCCTCTACGTATGATAATTGAATGGGACACAAGCACTGGGCCCTGTGGGGAAGCATATAAAAAACGTGCAGGGAGATAATATTCACCGACGCTCCCGTATCTACCAGCATCCGGAACTCAATTCTCCCCACCAAGCCTACCACCACCGACATCCCCGCTGAGGCTGCTACTTACCGTCCGTGTCAACTTGCGCCATTGAGTCCCCGAAGTCGGCCATCATTGTGGTGAAAAATCGCACGTGTACGAGGGTGACTGAGCGTCGGGAAGTGGCAGATGCATTGAAAGTCGGTGTGTGTGAGGTCTTCGATGGGAACTGCCGAGGTGTCTGGAGTGCCGCGACTCGCCTGCTGGTTGTACGTCGGGGTGGAGAGTGGTCATTGGTGTGAGCGTGGCCCTGGTGGGGCAGCATCAGTGCGACACCCGCATGCAATGTGGCCCGTGTGGCCATATCGGTGGCAGGTCACCGGGTCCCGGGTCCGGCTTGATGCTCCGAATCCCCGGGGCATCCAATGACGAGTGCTCTGGGCCGGTCCCCCGTATGTTCCCTTCACAGCTGCCAGCATCTCCTCCTCGGGCAGCTCCACATCCATATCTAGTTCGGCGTCTTCTCCCACATTCCATTTTCTCTGAACACCCTCCAGTCCTTGATGGGTTTATGGGTCTGCTATTTCCGCAACCACACGTTGTGGCCTCATCACCTTCTCATGGGCTCTTATGCTCTTCGCAATCCACAATGAGGTCTGCTTGTCCTCATCAGTGACTGGCAAAACTATTTTAAAGGCCTGTGCCAGCGCTAACAGTGCCCCTGCATCCAGGCCCGGGAAAGCAGCCTGTGCCAGGGACATGAGAGCGCTTCCGTAGGCCAAGGCTGATTCCCCTTCTTCCCACCAACGGTTTTGGAATCGTCTTTTTGCACTGGATCGCGGGTCAAAAATCTTAGCCATCTCTCAATATGCGGATTGCAAGGTGTTCCTTTTCTTTGCCAGTATGGAGGAATAAATAATCATAGCATCGTCGCTAAGGGCCGTGGGGAGAGCGTTCAGTGCATCGTGCTCCGTCCATTCTAAATAAGTGTACGCCACCTCAAATCGGCAAAGAAATGCTCCCCGGTCCCCTCCTTTAGCCACAAACTTATCAACGTGGCCTAACGTGCGTGGTCGATTGGCGCCCTCTTCACATCACCACTCTCATCCCCAGGTGGAATAAATTCCGAAGCCTGGGCCGCGGCTATCGCGGGCCCCTCTGACCGTTGCCTCAGCGCCTCCCCACGTGGCTCCAACGCTCTGCTGCTTAAGCTCGGAGTGGCCATTTCCTCTGGGCCTCATGAATTTTGCGCCATTTCTGTCCAATGGCAGTTAGCGGTGTCGGCCCCACTAAGGGAGATTCTCCCCCCTCCTGAGGGGAGCCTTCCCCGTCTCGTTGTGGTCCCGGTGCTGTCATTTGTGGTGCCATGCTCTCACCCGTTGACGGCGCTGGCTTCTCCGTCTCCGGCGCCATCGTCTCCATTGGTCCGTCCTGTGTGGCGACCACCCCGGCTGTCCCTGTTGCCCGTGGCGTCCCCACAGTAGGGCTTCCCGCTCGTGCGAGAGGAGAAGCCACTGCGGACGCCAAGGGTGGCGTCGCCGGGTGAGCAGCCACCCTGTCCTCCCGCGGCTGTTCGCAGGAGGAGTGTGACCACCTCTGTTAGTTGGTCGACCCGGTCCGCCAAGGGCCTTCTCTCGCGGGGTCGAGGGCCCTCCGATGTTAGTGTGCTGTGCTACTCACGGGTCATGGGCCTCCCCGAGGTCAACTCAGCCTCAAATGAGTACCTGGTTTGGTGTGTAAACATTGCCCAAGGGGAGACAAAGGCAGCCGGGTGTGGTGCTGGCCACTCACCCGCTCGTGTGCCATGCCGGCCTTCATATAGCTTGTTAAGGCTACAAGGGGGATCGTTGGAGTGTGTGTGTGTCTACTCATTGCGACCCTTCTGACAAGCAAGCCAGCATCAGGACTCAAGGTAAGTGAAAATAAAACAGATTTTGTTTCTATTTGTTACTTTATTTTGTGTTTTATTTACTATACAGTGTTTTATATGACTTTAACAGTGCTTCCCCTTTTTGTTGAACCGTAACACATTTCATAACATTGACCGTATGGGCATTTAAATGCAGTACATTTAGTTCGACTTACGAACAGGTCTCGGCAACGAATTATGCCCGTAAGTCGAGGACTCCCCATATGCACCTCCAGAAGGCAATATAGCCAATGGGTTGCGGAAAGAATACTTGTGTAGTGACATAGCGCAGTCTCTTGGACAGCAGTAGCAACTGCAGATGGGCACTTAGCGCACACGCCGCTGAGCATACACGCGGGTGTGCCGGCAGGGCAGAGGAACTGGAGCAAGGGTCATGATAGACCTCGTGCGGAAGCCCCTGGAACCCTATAGAGGGTTCGAGAAGGGAGGCGCGGCTAGGGCGGATTCAAGCCGCGCCGTGGGGAATATAAGCAGTGGAGAGCGAGAGCTCTGGGCTACCGCTTCTGGGATTGGACTCGTCTCATCGTCGCTGTCGTCATCGTCACCCTCGTCGCTACCGCCTTTGCCCGATCACTGCGCGGCCGGACAGTGATTGGCTGTCCTGGTCGACGCCGTCGGTGCAGTGTGGATAGGATCGTGTCTGGGACGGGGCGTGCGGCAGCAGGGTCGTGTGTGAGAGAGAGATGGGGCCCGAGTGGTGGCGTGAGCTTGGCAACAATGAATAAAGACGGTAGAGCGATGCCTTCTGCGACCACCTCGTCTCCGGCTGACTGTGTGTGCGATGCACGCCACCCGCATGCACGGGCGACACTACACTAGTATACTTTTTTTAAGTGCACAGACGAGTCGGGTATATTTATAAGACGGATATATGAATCATTTGGCGGGACCCCAGGGTCCCGCAAAAATCAGGTCAATAATTATTATTTTTCTTCAGTCCGCCCACACGGACGGCGATCAACACGATGGGCGCCACCCCACCGGCCAAACGCAAGCCCGGGCGTCCACCGCAGTCGCACGCGGCAACAACGCCCTCCGGTCAGCCGTCGATCCTCAGCTTCTTTGCCAAGGCGAGCCCGCCCCCGCAGTGAATTTAACGTGTTTATGTAATTTTTCAATTTTTTACGAAACTTAGTGCCCCGAGTAGCTCTCGACGAGGCCAATCGATTGACCACTAGTTTTGTTGTCGGTAAGGCAAGACTCGGTGTCGCTACGCGGTTTTTCCCACCCAGGGGCAGTGATGGGACCCCCGGGGTCCTGCCAATTGCTTCATTAGAAGAAGGCGTATTGTCTGCACATCTATGTTGTGGGGGTTATAGGAGGTGTACCTATGTTGGGCGCAGCTGTTCTCTCCCTTGCCGGCCACGTCTTCTGGGTTTCACACAGTTCACTCAGGTGTCTGCTCACTCCACGCACGTGTCTGTTGCATGCGTTTTCTGTCACACACGCACACACAAACGGCGAGTGAGACCTCCCCCGTTTAACGCGGTAGATGCGTTCCTGAAAAGTGCAATGTTAAGAGAAAACCGCGCTCAGCGAGAAATTGCTTTCTACTGAATTAGCCCACGGTGGGACAAAGAACTGAGGTGACGGTACGCCGCCGCATACTGTATCATTCCGCGTACCACATCGTACCGCTCAGCGGTGCAGCTCAAGAAAGTAGTTCGTCATAGACCATTCAGTAACCTAGATTTAAAGCTCTAACATTCAGAAACCGCCTTATAACGGGTTCGTGGCCAGCTGTTAGTTGCACGCTTGTAGGCTATCTGCACGCCAGGCTCGATCTGCAGCTGCAGTCGTCTGTGGCCACGCTTCTCATGCACGTTGCCTGTCAGCAGGGCTGCCTGCTTTGGGAGGTCTCCCGCTGTGCAGCGGCCTGATCCTTGCTCACTCTCAAACTCAGTCACTTGGCCAACAGAACTTTTCCAGCCTATCACTTGGACAACATTTCATGCACACTCGATATTGGTGTATAACTCAAATCTCCACTTAACTTCTCAAAACTCTTAGCTTAGTACAACTTCTCGAAGCCCTTGATGCTGTGACTGAATATATAAGGAAAAATGTAGAATAAAACTTTCAACGATATTTAAGAGTCTGTCAGCGAACTCAACACTTAGTGACACAGAGCCTTTGCCTCTGCAAGACTCAACACTTGTCTGGTTTTGAGTACCACTCGATCTGCCGTTGCAAGACTGGTTAATTACGAGGACCATACCCCGGAGTTTGCAGTTGCAAGACTGACTTGTATGATTTTGTGTGCTCTCCATATAGGATTTCTAGCTTATGTCATTAATTACTTAAGACACATTAAGATCCAACGTTCTCCTCTCACGTGGTGCATCCATCGGGTTAGCCTGAGTTCATCCCTGGTTTTGGCTCCGCAGGCATCCTGGCGCTTGATGCCATAACCCCTATTAAACTACCCTCCCTCCGGAGGTCATCCCAAGATTTGTGTGAGCTTTGTGTGAGCGCAGACCCACTTAATTACCCCGAGGTGTGGTGTGTGTCTGTAGCCTTGTTTATTGTAAAACGGCCTTCCTTTCTCTTTAAGTCGACTCATCCTCTAAATTAATTCCTGCTGCAGCATGCAATGACAGCCACTGGGAAGGCAAAGGTGGTCAGCCAGGCTCTGGTTATACCCCTGGAATACATATTATTTTGGTCGTGGAGAAGTGGCATAATTTGTATTATGTACATTTTTTGAATGATCCTTTGGTTCAATACCTCAATACACAACTTCCACAATACGCTATTAAGTTTATATGCTTAACTCAGTTATCATGGCACTTATGTATGGAATAGCTTCTTTGCCCGTCCTAGGACGGAAGCTGTAATATTTACGAAAAAATTGAGCACAGTATAATTGTATCTTGTGTAAATTTGATGGTAGTGAATCTTGCACAAAAGTATGCCATCAAACAGTTCACTGCATTTCACTGTAGCACTGTATTAATGGCAGTGAATATGGCACAAAACGAAGTCATAAAACAATTCACTGCAGTTCACTGAAGCACTGTATTAATGGCAGTGATTCTTGCACGAAACTATGTCATAAAACACCTAACTTCATGTCACTGTAGCACTATATAACTGACCTTCAATTTGTTCAAATTCACTGCTCTGATACTTTATTCTCTTCTGTTTTCGGTCGCTGTGGTTGAAATTAATTGGAAATCGATACAATATCTGAAAAATCACTGAGAAATCTCTGTTTTACCATAATGTAGAAGCATAAATTAGACTTACCTTTTGCCTTAAGTGCTGAATAAATAGAGACACAAAATCCACTTTTTTGCTGCGTAGAATTGTTTATTAGATTAACTTTCAATAAAGAAACGTCTAACTTAAAACGAATTTGTGAAAAAATATTATTTCCGCTCGACCTGCGTGAGTGTAAAAATCTACCCGCTCATGAATATTAATGACGGGGGGGGGGGTGCGGCATGTGGAGTGACGTCACGCGCGTTACTGTGGTGCCGCCGCAGCGGAGCCGCTCCAGCGGAGCCATGCCCACCGCCGTGACGCCGTCACCAATGCCTCGGATTTCCCGCCACTCCCCCGGGGCCGGTGCCTTCTCAGACGTCCGCGTTTTGCCCACTGCACAGTCGTGAGGCCTCCGCAGCAGAGCCGCTCTGCCGAGGCCGTGCCCACCGCCGTGAAGCCGCCACCGGGGGATGCCGACGCGGTGCACCCTCGCCACCCCCCCCCCCCTCCGCATGAACGCACACGCCCCACGTAGAGCCGGGAGGGGAGGTCACCCGGCCGATAGGTTTTTTTCCAGAAGTCCCTAATGGGATCGAACTTCATGGTTTCCTGCGGCCGAGAAATTGGGCGATCTTCCCCCTGTAGCTGACATGCACTGCGGCACCGTGACCTAATATTAAATTTGCATGGTCACGGCAAGGGCCATCGAGCCACCGCGAGTGGAACCACACACGCACAAGCACGGGTCAGTGGACTGGTAGTGGGAGAACAGAGAGCGGACGTCGGAGAGATCGCTGCGGCGACATCACCCGAGCTGGGATCCGAGTATCGAAAGGGCGGGAAAATCCGAGCCCCTGATTGGACGGGAGGCCAAGGGAGCGAAACGGCGAAATTCCTTTGTTGTAGGTAGGATAAAGGGAGGGGGATTCAGGTAGCAAGGGCAGTTCTTCTTCAAGATCATCGCGGTCCACGCAGGAGGGGAGTCAGCCGTTCGAGACGTCCGCGTGACGAACTTCAGCGCAGCCAGGCTCAACCCTCTACTGATCGCTTTTCTACAGCTTCCAGCGCAGCAGAGTGGAAGTACACGTGAGTAAGAGAGAGAGGTAAGTTTGGGCTATTTGATCGAGGGTAGAAAGCAGAGCGATAGGCAGAGGAAATACAGTCTAGGATCCCAAGGGGAATAGGCTGACATCCACTGACCCACGCAATTACGCGTAGCTTAACGGGTTGCTCGTGGTAAATAAATTAACTGGTAGGGGAATAAACTGTTTCGTGTGGTCCTTTGGAGGGTGAAGAGGAGGGTGGAGAGTGTTTTGTGTTCGCGCGCACCCGCGGCTGTTTGCGGCGAATAAGGGAGTAGAGCGTGCTTGGTGTCCGTACCTGTACGATCGTTTACAGTATTGTTCAGCGCGCGCGTGCCTACACGAATATCTTCGGTGGTGCCCAGCGCTCGCGTACCTGCGCAATCGCCTACAGTAGCGCTTTGCGCTCGCGTGCGTGCGCGGTTGTTTACAACGAAGCGGAGCGCTCAGTGTGCGCGTGCCTACGCGTCTGGTTTCGGTGGCGTTTAGCGCTTGTGTACCTGCGCAATCGCCTACAGTAGCGCTTAGCGCTCGCGCGCCTGTGTGAGGGGGTGGTGGTCGCGCACCCGCGCGATTGTCTAATAGCGAATTAAGCGCCTGGCGTGCACGAATACGCAGCTGTGTAAACAGCCCCGTTAAATCGGAGCCAAGTAATCGCGGCGTGTTTGTTTTTGCTTAAGAGCGTGGGTGGGAGGGAATCCCACGGGGGCGCGCCGCGCCCGTTTATTCCCGTGCAGGACGGGGTTTTACTTTGCGAGCGCGCTCACCGCGACACGCCGCCGTTGAACAGGGTAGCGCATCGCGAGCGCAAAGCGTACGAGCTGCTAATTAAGCTACGCAAACGCGGTCGACATCCCAGGCAGAGGTACAGGGGGACGAGACATTAGGGGTCGGTAGTCTGGACCTGACAGAGCAGCCGGGGGGGGGGTAGCGGTATGAGTGGAACGGGGGAGTCGGTGAGCAACGGCCCCGACAATTCAGTGATGGCGGGGGACGGTAGCCCCCACATTACACACAAATAGACATTCTTGGCTCATTATAGTAGTAATAGGTGGATGTTAATAAAACATGCAACGAGTCGTATTCAAAATCCCCTGACTGCTGTATTGTCACGTAACATTGTATCCTATCACCAAAGTTAACGTTTAATATCATGATGTTTAAGAATATTCATATGCAGTGGTTGACATTTGAACGTTTCAACGTTCCAGGCACCAGGGTTTGTTAATTCAGAGAGTGAAACGGCAAGGGACATTCTTGTTTCTTTGCCCTCGTGTGGGCAGCGAGTTTTTATGGTGTTTGCCATGGGTGCTCCCTCGCATAAATTTATCTCTGAGAAAGTTCCCTGGGTCACTCCTTGCCCATGCAAGAGTTACCTTATTTTCCCGCATATAACCCGCAGACGCATATACCCCGCGAAAATAGCGTTTTGTGTAAAACTAATTTCAGATAGCCCGCACCTTCATATACCCCGCATGCATTCATATCTTTAACGTCGTTACCGCAGCTTAACGTCGTTACCGCAGCTTAAATCACATTAATACAAAGTTTATATGTGTAATACATTCCACTATCAGTTGTTAACATTAAAATCATAACGTGCACAAAGAAAACAAACTAACTGGAAACGAGTGAACTTAAAACAGTAAATAAGTAACAAAAGTAAATATCCAATAAATAACACATAACTGGTAAGTACAGTTTTAGCACTGGTAGATTGCGCACTGCGCAGACAATAGCAGCACTACGGTCAAGCCATTGCCTTGCCCCGACACTCCCACCTCTCTCTCCCGTCACTACCACAGATCTTGCTCTGCCCCAACCCCCAACCCCCCTACCCCCAGCTCTCCCGTCGCCGGTAAACAAAGTGCTTTAGTCAAAGGTAAGTGTTGCATAGTGGATAGTCCTACCATGAAAAAATTTAACGAGTCATGACATGTCACACGTGTAAAGCATGTTTGGGATAGCCCACACCTCCATATACCCCACAGGGTCTTGTTTTGTTTGTAAAAAGTGGTATACCCCGTGGGTTATATGCGGGAAAATACAGTATTCCTTTATGGCCTGTCATGAACGTGTTCCTCCTTTGCAACATGAGTTGTGTTAATTCCTGAGAAGCAAAATATACTACGGATTCAAGGCCCCCCTCAGCTCTGGTTATTCTCATCATGCCCAACTGATTGATGTCTCTTGCATTATATGTCCCTGCTTCTCATCCTAGTGCTGTTTTCGCTTTGTTATCTTGTTTTTCCCGACTTTCGGCATGCAGGGAACACATATTTGTCTCCAAGGAACCATGGCAATAAAAATAGACAATATCACACTTAATATAATTTTTTGGGGAAGGCATATATACAACACTTGTCAACAACACACAACGTGGATTACGTCAGAGGCCTCCAACCTTTTTGGCACCAGGGATCGGTTTCGTGGAAGATCATTTTTTCACGGACCGGGGGGGGGGGGTCATCATTGGGTCTTTCCCCCTTTTCAAATAAGCTCTCCATCGACGTTTGTTTTTTACTCATTTTGGCGGAATGGACCGGCTTACTGGGGGTATTTGCCCTAAGGACTGCTGCCCTATGGCAGTCATCTCGACACTACTGCGAAAAACTTGGTAGGACCCTCCTGAAAGAAGAGTCGTGAGACTCAGTGAGGTTCTCGTGGGATAAACAAGCGGGCTTTACTCGAAATAAACATCTTCAGAAATAAATTAATGCAACGTTTAATTAATAAGAATCAAGACAAGACGATATTTTCCAAAATGGGGCGATACAATTACCGTGAGTCTCATATCGGACAAAATAATAACAGCACAGTAGTAATCACTAAACGAATTTTCATAGAAACAAAGAGATAAACACCCCCGTATAGCCCAAACAGACTGTTGGGTGAAGTGCTGTTAGCGAGCACCTATCAATGCCGACACAGCAGACGGGACAGTGGGTGGCTAGCACCACATATGACAGCCCTTGTCTTCCCAGTGGTGATGTTTACACACCGAACCAGGCACTAATTTGAGGCTTTGTCGACCTACACCGGTTCAAATAATAGTCACTGGTGTTGGCCATGAATGGGAATCAAAATCGCGTCGCCGGGTTCGTAGCGCAGCACACGGACCAATGCATCACCGTTCTCCATATAACGCACACATTGCCATGAAACGGGAATTTCCAGCCGCGCCTCGGAGGCTCTGCGGAGCCAGGCTCAGGTTTCCTGCTCCTCACAAATAACGTTCGATGAAACAGATGAGCAGCCTTCAGAAGTCTCTTAAAAGTGGCAGTCCATGGATTTGATGATGCTGCTGGTCCGTATGTGCTGCAGGGATGCAATTCCACAACACAGATTGGTGGGAATGAGAAGTTGATGGATGAGGACATTAGTGTCCGTGTGTTTACCGAGGCCCGTGATTTGAGGACGGCCAGGTAATGTGGAACTAAAAACAATAAATAAAGACAATGATATATTGGAGTACAGCATCGTCATATAGCGCAGGATACATTTCTGATCCACGCATCGTCATGAAAACGAGCACAACTTCACTTTCCCCGTGGGAAAGATAATCACGATCATCGTTATGAATACTAATCCTCAGGGTATATTATTTATATCAAATTCACGATCACCATCCATGAATCTTAAACATAGAACAAAATCGGCATCGTCTTCTTACATCAGCGTCATAAAATATACATGATAAAACATAATGTACAGGTATTTGGCAATCCACTCCTGGATGGAGGCCTTCGAGCACCATGTCGGTCTTAGTGGTTGTTTGACCATACCTCAGCACACTGTTCAGTGGGAGGGAAAGTGGTAGCCAGGACCGGTTCAGATGTCAATCACCAATGTGTTCGAGGTCGCCAGATCTATAGCGCCGTGCGCCAACCACTGCCACCATGCACCACTCCACATCAATCACTGCCATAACTGATGATTACGTCCATCATCTACTAATTACAATGATCTTAAAATACCACTGATACGATTAATGATCATAAATCCTCACGATGACGCTTACCCATGTTAGTAAATAGGTCCTCTTCATCGAGCGCGTGTGACTTCGGTCTTGAATTATCTCTTGAGCATCCGCACTTATATATAGTTGCATGGTGACCTAAAAGTGTATGAACATACTGTCCTATTTAGTATCTCTGTAAAGTAACCTCTTGATCTCTTTGTATGAATTTCAATTGTAAATATTGACCACGCTTCGGTGGCATTGAGTGCTCAAGTTATTGCAACATTTTATCAACGTTAACGGTCATCAACCACAACCTCCACCCCCAAACATGAAAATGGGTTTTTGGGATGATGGCAAATTGAGCACACTCACTGCCCACTTCTGTTGGCGGTCTTTGTTCTGTTGTGGAGTAGTTGATGACGTCATGTCACCCTTGGGTGTAGAATGGATGACAGCTTGTCACCCTGGGATATATAAGCGGGGACCGGTGACGTGAACGGGGTCGTCGTCAGGGGCTGGGAATAAAGAGGTTGGAAGCGGGGACCCAGGGTAGGGGGAAATTAGCACCAGGCTAGGGTGGCTACTTCACCCGGCCGACCGAGTTTGCTGATCCTTCGGTCGGTGCTGAGGGAAGAGCCTGAATAGCCTGGGTGGGTGCTAGGGACCTCCCAGTACCCTTTCCCTGGGGAGTTATACGACAGTCCATAATAACTAAGTCATAATAACTAAGTCGTAATATATAGGCCACCTCGAATCGAACAAATGTCCTCCAGTCCCCTCCTTTAGCTACAAATATTTCCACGTGGCCCAACCTACGTGGTCGATCAGCGCCCTCTCCTCGTCGTCGCTCCGATGAATTAATTTCCGCAACCTGGGCTATGGCTGCTGCTCGTGCTTCGAACTGTTGTCCTAGTGCTTCTCCGTGTGGCTCTAACGCTTCGCCGCTAGAGCTCGGAGTGGCCATTGCCACTGGGCGTGGCGTGTTTCGCGCCAATTTTGCTCCGATAGTGGCCACGTGTTGTTCCCGCCAAATTCTTTTCTACTCCCTCCGGAGGTTGCCCTTCTCCATCCCTTTGTTTTTCCTCCTGTTTCGTAGCCTCCGATGGGCTCCCCGGCCCGGGAAGGGTGGATTCCTTCCATTGTGGTGCCGCATTCTCACCCGTCAACAGCGCTGGCTCCCCGGTCCCCGGCGCCGGTGTCTCCCGCGCTCCATCCTGGTCGGAGACCATCTCGGCCATCGTGGTTGCTCGTGGCGTCCTCACTTCTGGGTTTTCTGCTCGAACCGAGTGAGAAGAAGTAGAGGCTGCGGGCGCCAATGGCGCCGTCGCCGGGCCAGCAGCTATCTTGTCCTCCCGCAACTGTTTCAGGAGTAGCATTACCGCCTCCATGAGTTGATCAACTCGGTCCGCCCAGGGCCTCCTTCTCTCGCGGGGTGGAGGGCTCTCAGACGAGCTGCTCCTCACCTTTCTGTGTCTTCTTATGGTTTGAGGAACCGCCTCGACCATCTGTAGACCATACTGTCTCCGGATCACGGCTGTCCGGGGCACTGGGAGTGGAGGCGCGTTCTTCGCAATGGAGTGGACAAAGTACTGCACCACCGTTATAACCCCAGTAGGTGACTACTTCATCATCACTTCTGGATGAAGGGCCTTGCAAAGCCTTCACCATCCCTAAAGTATACAAACTTGAAAAAACTGTTCGTGTGATATGGAAGAATACGATGAGCTATGAAGCTCTTTTATATAGATGTCCAGTAGGGGCGGGTCAGAAAGTCACAACAACAAATACAAAAACTGATATGAGTGAAAAGTATCGGAAAGCTAAGCAAGTTACTAAACATAGATAAAACATATAAAGCGTACAAGTCCAAATTTTATAAGAAACCTTTGCTACGGGAGCTGTTTGCAGGGCATGGAGTAGGAACTTACCAGCAAAAAAATCACTTCCATAGATTCCTTGCGACTTAATTATCGCCCTTGCACAAGAGGCCATGTTTCACATGGTGTCTCAATGGCGTTATCTCCTGATCCAAGAAAGTATGCTAACACGTGAATTCAGCACAGGGCCACACTGACTAGAACAGCTTATCTACGCAGTGTCATACATTTTAAACATGCATATTTGGAGATGCAGCTACGTGGCTTAGAGGGCGGAGCACTGAGCAGACACCACTGCAACCCTGGATGATGGCACCACGGTCGCGAGATTTTAAGTACCTTGCCTGGTATACAGGTCGTTGGCTAAATCCCAACCCTCACACCTGCATATTTGGAATTTGCATGTTCTCTCTGTGGTCGCGTGAATATTTCTCCAGGCCATCCACATTTAGAATCAACATGCGTTTAGAGTATTTGGCTACTCTACATTTCCACTTGATGATAAGCCACTTCGTTGAACTATCATTTGTGATCAGGTTGCTTCTGAAAAGTGCCACATAGCTCAGTGGGCCTTACCTGGTAAGTAACAATTTTAGTTTAAGCTTTAGATTTAATGCATGTGATTAAACCAGACCCCCAAGTTCAAATAGTTGATTGGTTCAGCCCGGTCACCAAGGGCTACACGCAACAAAAACCCAGCAAAGTAACATTTGGTTATCAGAGGAGGGCCACTTTCGCAAAATATACACCATCAGCAGTGTGAGGGCCGCCACAAATTTGAAACCACTGGGTTTGATAGCATGATGGGGGTGTATTCACATTTGTGTAAGATCCGCACGTTGGAATGGCTGGCAAGGTGAAGTGGCTGCGTTACCGTTGCACTGCAGGGGTACCGTGACGCCGTCGTGGATGGTGGACGCAGCCTCCAGGGTGCTTCTTGTTTGATGATCTCACGGCGCGTGCCCGAGTGAGATTTCGTTCACGCGGAAATTCGATCTCGTTCGTCGAAGTGTCCATAATTTGTCAATTGTGTTCACGCCAAATTTCGTAAAAAAAAGTTTGTAAATCGAGAAAAAACCTGGATGCTTAAGACACCCATTAGCAGACAATGCCCACTATGGGAAATTAGCTCGTGATGACCTAAAAGCTATACATATACATCTACAAATAGAGGTTTGGACTTAAACTTAACTCTTAAAGGCTACAGGTAGTAATTTATAGATGTTATGGTTTCTATTAAGGTTAGGTTTCATCCTTAATTTCAGATGGAACATGCTTCTGGAAATTATTTATTAAAAAACTACACTTAGAACACTGGCGAGTCCATTAATTTAGTTTTTTGTAAATCTCTTCATAAGATTATAGGAATAAAGGGCACAATAACAATACAGGATGAGCATGGATAGGCATCCCTTGCACCCCTACTCAAAACCAGCGTTCCAGAAAATACCGATTGAGAAATGAAACCCTGGTGAGGTGGTTAGTTTTACGGTAAGGTCTAAAGGTTATATAATAGTTAAGGTTTGGTCTAAACTCTATATGGTTAGGGCTACGACTTGCTGTTATAGATTGGTTTCAAGGCTAAGAGTAAGGAATGACATTAAAGTGAAGCCCGGATGTTTGGGGTTTAAAGTAGTAAAATCAAATCTGTTGATGATGAATTAAGGCCACGTTTACACAAGGGTTAGCGTTAAGGATCGGGCGGGTTTAAAGACTTAAAACTTTCGTGACTGCAGGAATTCATATTCTTTGGTTCTTTCGGTAAAGTCACGTCGATAAAAAAATAACAATAAAAAGAAAGTGAATAAAAATATTAAACACAAAAAACATTAATGTAGACTGTAGCCTGGTTATTAAGCTGGGTGAGTGTACTGGCAGTCTATAATGTTGACTGTAGCCTGGTTATTAAACTCGGTGAGCGTACTGGCAGTCTACAATGTAGACTTATTCTTGGTTCTTTCGGACCATTTTTTAAGGTAACGTGGCATGGTTTTTGTATTGCTCAACATCCAAGTTGAACACTAAATTTTTATTTTATTTTGTACAAATGTTTATAAATGGATGACCGAGATAACAAGGATTACGCACCCATAGTTCAATGACACTGGCTCGTCTACAGCCATTTCAGGCGATGTCTTCGCATGAGCATTACGAGAACTGCAAGTCCTCGCTTAACGCATGTTCACAACGCGTTTTCGCTATTTCGCGGTTCTTCCGTCAGGGAAACCCTTTCCGCACATCGCGAACCCTGCCCGTAATTATAATGCAGAATACGCCCGTTAAAACCCGGTTTCTGAGTGGTCAACGACGAACTATTTTATTGAGCTGCGTAGCCGAGTACTGCGATACAGTAACGCGGTGGCGTACCCTCAGTTATTTGTCACGCCATCTCTGTGTGCGCGTGTGTACATCGTCACTCGGCAAACCTTATTGTTACATTGTGGGGAAACTGTTTTCGCTGAACGTGTCGGTCGCTTTCCACGGCACTCTGCAGGAACACATCTAACACGCGAAACGAGGACTTACTATACTGGGGTTGCTGCAGTATTTCACGGGAAAGTATAACATTTTCACGTGACGATTATGGCAATATCAGTTTCCCATAACGTTTAATTATACTTGGAACTTGATTGTAGAATTTTATGGTATTGATTTGTATCGTGTGCATTGCTGCAATCCCAGTACAAATAGGATTCCTTTAAAGTTCTCATTGGATTTGACTGAAAATTATTAGCAAGTCAACTCAACGTTCATTGCAGCTTCACAATCTACAACACTGATAATTCACATGCTGCATTAATCTGTACAGGAAAATCATTGCAGCTATTTAATTGGACCTTCAAAATATTTTTCACGTCATTTCGTTCATATTTCATCAGGAAATACGATACCAATAAAATACACGAGTTCAATTCAAGCTCACGGCAAACACCAGTGATAATTATTTTAACCGGTCCCAGGCCTTCCCAAAGTCGAGTCAGCCTCAAATGAGTACATGGTGCGGTGTGTAAACATTGCCACTGGGGAGACAAAGGTGGTCAGGCATGGTGCTCCCTAACAGCACTTTCCCCAAACGTCTATTGAGGCCTTAAGGGGGATGTTTGTATTTGTGTGCATACTAGAGCCAAACGTGTTAATGTGCTTGTATAAATGAGCCAGCTGTATACAGGTCAGTTATATAAAAGGTGAGCTTAGTACAGATGACTTGGTTGTACACAGACGAGTCAGGTGTGTAGAGGTGAGTTGTGCGGGCAGGTGAGACGAGGTGTATAGATTCGGAGTCTTCAGATGCGGTTGATATATAAAAACCGCATTGTATTACGATATTGTCTGTGTGTGCAGGGGAGTACAGGTTTATACAAGGATTCAAAATCCAGCCTGAGTACTACTGATAAGACACAGAATGTTGAAAACGATTTAGTTTGCTTGAACTGAATCAAGAACCAACTCTGCTGATAAGACGCACTCCCAGAAGGCCGGGCGGCCGATCAGTTATGTAAAAACTTTATTTTTTTATGCGGAGACACAAATATGGGAAGGAGGGGGGGGGGCGTTTATTTATTTACTTTGTTGCACGTGTGCGCTCGCCTGCTGTGTCCTCAATGAGGTCCACCCCTGCCCCGGCCCCCACCTCGTCCCCTTCCGCGCCCCCCACCCCTCCCCCTGCCTCCCCGCCACCCACCCCGCCCCCCACGAGCCGCCGTCCCTGGAAGGCTCCCAGCCGAGCGCCGCAGCTCCTTCCGCTCGCGGTGGTGCTGTCTCTCGGCCGTGTGGCGCCGCTCCTCCCGCTCCGACTGCGGCGGGGAAAGACAAGCGCGGCACTCCGGTTAGCGGCGCGCACGCCTCCAACCACGCGGAGGGCCGCATCGACCGCGGCGCCAACCGCATCGACCGCGACGCGGTGTCGACCACACACGCACATGTGCAAGGGCCCGCGCACACACACACCATGTGTCTTTCCACTGCACCTCCGATTAGCACGATTGGCTGTGTAAGGTGTGAAAGGAGTTCAATATACATACGTACATGTGGTGCTTGTTGAACAGTTATACTTGGGGACTTGTGATCGTGGAGTGTTTGGATGGTGTTTGTGTTGGTGGTGGAGTGTGTGGGTGACTAAAACACAGACATTTGGCACAGTGGGCAACACAGTTGGTGCATCTGCAAGTCACCTCAGTCAACCCATGGCACTTAGGTCTGTTCTGTGACCTCCTGCTAGCTGGCCTTTGACACTTCACATGGCCTCAAAGTGCACCTAGCATGACACAAGTGTCATGGCGACGCCACCGCCACTCAGTGCTGAACGGCGGTTGTTGGGTGGTGGAGTGTGTGGGCGATGGGCAGTGCACCACCTCGTGTCTAAGCAACCGTGGAAGATGACATGGGAATTAGTTAATAATAAAGTATTAAAGCTTTCGTGACTGCATAAAATTACTCATTGGTTTTTTCGGTAAAGTCACGTATGTAGAAATACAATAAAATTATATTAAAATAAAAAACAATCACGACGTTTCGATCGCTTGTGTTGTGATCAAAACGTCGTGATTGCTTTTTGTTTTAATATAATTTTATTGTATTTCTACATACGTGACTTTACCGAAAAAACCAATGAGTATAGGAATTAGTTGTCAAGCCACATCAACTGCCCTCTGGATCCACACTCGGGGCACTCCTATGCCTTGAAAAGAGCCAATGACACCCTCATTTTGAATTCTGGTATCTGGAATAATCAATATTAAGTGACAAACCAAATTTAATGCGCAGTCACGAGGGTGAGCGTCAATCCATGACGGATGGGTGAAACACAGGTTCGAGTGCAGGATCTCAACGATGACAGTGTTGCATCCACGACATGGCCATTATGAACCCCTGGGCCAACCCGGCCATTCAAAGAGTCACCTTCTTGAGACGGAAAGTCAACTCCTTGCTGCCCACGGAAGAGTGTGCGAGGCCCACGGGAAGATCAGACTCCTGTTCCTTCACCCGATCGGCAAGCGAGGACCTGGAGCCAGAGACAGGGGCGCATGGCGGATTGTGCGTGCTTTTGTTAACGGCCTCTTGCACACACGCCGGTCTCCGGTTTCCTCGCACATGAAGCCAAACACATGTATTAACGAAATTGTCTGAACACCGAATGGCGATCGAACGCGACAGGAATATTGTAGTAAAACAGTGAGGTGCCAAGACAGAAGCGACACGAGTCTTGGAGAGCAGGGGAGGGGGGGAGAAGTTGTACGCACGTGAGGCTTTTCCGCTTCTTTGCAGCATCCTTGAAGCTGTTGAATTCCACTCCTTGCCGGATTTCGTAGAAGCGTGGCTGCTGCTGCTGCTGATCTCTTGCCGTCATCGTCCCGGCAGCAGAATCGGCTTCCTCATTGCCTTGCCACGGTCGTTTCCTTCCCGAAACGTCTGTCTTTCCACGGCCACCACCACGACCACCAGACCCCGGGCCGGGGGTCGCCCCACGCCGCGACTCCTTGCCGGACGCTTCGAGGCGAAGCAGCTTGTACTGCCTCTGCACTTCGGGGACCCAGGAGCGATCGTCGTCCGAGCTGTCGTCCGAGCTGCAGCGGCCGTCGGGCTCCGAGTCGTTCTCCTCGGTGGCGGAGATTTTCTGAGGATGACAGAAGGCGTTGGGGGTGGTGAGGGGGGTGTGCGGGGTGGGAAGGAACAGCACAGGGCTCTTAATCGCCATGTTGGAGGATACAGCAAGTCGACCCAGAGCAGGCCCAGGGGGCTGGTTCAGACATCAGTCGCCAGTGATGTTAACCGCAGTCAGGAATTGAACCACAGGTCTCTGTGTTTGTAGCGCAGTGTGGAAATCGCCGCATGTTCACTCACAGTGACTCACCAACACGAAAAGACAATACACAAATATTCCCCGTATAGCCTTTACAGACTATTGGAGCAAGTGCTGTTAGCGGGCACATATGAAGGCCGGCACGGCACACGAGGAAGGGGGTAGATGGCCAGCAAAACGCCTGGATGTCTTTGTTTTCCCAGTGCTGATGATTGCAAATCACACCCGTTACTCATTTAAGGCTGAGTCGACCTAGGAGAGGGCACAGGACAGGTTTAAATATTCACCACTGCTTCTCTCTCTCTCTCACACACCTCACTCACCCACACTTACCGACCCCACTCTCTCACACCCCCCCACACTCTCTCTCTCTCCCGCTCTCACCCTTTGCTCTGCCTCTCGCTCCATGCCCTTGCGCTTGCGTTTGCGTTTCTCAGTGGCGCGCGACACCACGGGGTTGAGCAGGCGGAAGTCCTCGCTCTGCTCGTCCACCTGGAAGTCTGGGTTCTCGAACATCAACCGGAAGCGGTCGTCCTGCAGGATGCTGCCCACCGACGCCTGCGCACGTGGAGTGGCAAGGGCAGGAAGGGTGGGGGTGGAGGACAGGGGGGTGGGGGGCAGAGGGCCAAAGATGGAAGTCAAAGGGCAGAGGGAGGAGGGTGGAGGCCGGAGGGCAGACACCAGGGAGAGATTTAAGAATTCAGTGAAATAGCAAAAAAAACACTCTTTTCGAGATTTAATTTTACATTGTTGGGATTAGGGTTAGGTTGACGAATTTTCCTTTCTGAACGATCGCAGGAAGCGATGCATCACCTTGTGTGCGGAACATTCTACTGAAGTCTCATCACTGAATGACCTTTGAGGCCCCTCAAATGACATTTTGGCGACATGCCCAGGGGCACTGCACTGTGTAAACATTTTCTGCCACGTAGAAATATTTTTGTTGGATGGTAATCCAGAATGTTCATTCTCAGAGCAGGATTTTAGCCAAATGCAGTTGGAAAATAAAACTAATTTGACGCGAATGCTTTCTTGTGTGCAGGCATCGGTGATCATGCCAAGAAGCCGGTTTAATCACGGGCGGCCAAAACCCGGATTCAAACGCAGGTTTACCAGTGTTGCTGACTCAAGTGTCTCTAACGCAGCATTACCCCTCTCCAGAACTGCCCGGCCACGTACATTTTGGCACAATTTTTCAGCTGCTGCGTAAGCCTTGCAAGTTCTCAGGGAAATTCCCCTGCATCAGCTGGTGACAGGTGGAGTCCTGCATTTCATTTTTAAGCATTACCAATCGACACACAGCGGTCAGTTTCCTGCTCGGGGAAAGGCCCCAACCATGGATTGTGCGCCGGACGCCCTCATAATGAATAAGTGGGGCCCCAGTGATTGGTGGTGACCTCTGACCTTCTTGCGCTTGAGGGCTCGAGAGGAGGTTGCCTCGTCCTCCTCGTCATCCAGCAGCTTCTGGGCGAGGTCGGCGTTGACGCGGGGCAGGCGCTGCTCACACACACACACAGGCGCACGTGTGAGTGTGTACGCACGGGCATGTATGTGCGTGTACACACAGGTGAATAGGTGCGAGTGTGTACGCACGCGTGTGTACCTGTGTGTACATTCGAGTATGTTCAGGTGTATACACACAGGTGTGCACGCAGGAGTATGCCTACATACCCGTGTCTACACACACACATGGCAATGCATCGCACCATGTTAGAGAATGGTCCAAGGACGTGGCTATCACAGAACTTATTCTGAAATCTCTTCGAGTGACCAAATCCACACACGAGGGGATATTTTGGCATGGGCCCTGCTACAGAGAGATATTTGCCATGGCATACAAACTACTGCTTTTAAATTCTTAGTCCTGGAAATGTTACAAATTCATTAAAAAAAATTAGTTTTTGTTGCACAGCCACTGGCGACTGGGCTACAACAACTCAATACTCGACTTGAGCACCTGGGTTTAACCGAACCCAGCCTATCGGCGCTCCCGATTCCTACGGCGCCCAGTCCCAGCTCATGAGAGCCGCTCCCGACGTATCGACGCGTCGGGGGGCACGCCCGGTCGGCGGGGCCAATCGGCGGACGGTCAACGCGGAGGGGGGGGCGGTCCGGCGGGAGACAGCTTCTTTTCGGTAAACCCACCTTGGTTTGGACTCGCTGAACTCTGCCCTCTTCGATCTTCTCTCGAATCTTCTGCTTGCGGTACTCGTCGTAGGCGAACGGGTTCGCCATGGCCTTCACCTGAAAACGCACGCGGCATTCCGTGTCACAATCATAACGTTCACATTCGAGAATGGCGGAGACTTTTTTTTTCCACAGATGTCCAACGGGACGTGAGCGCCTGGCCTCCAACAGGGCCAGGCCATCGCCTCAAGGAAACCCATTTCAAAGACAGTCGGGTAAAAGAATATTAAATGAGGTGATGATTCACCCACACCGCCACCCCTCCCACCAAGCTCACCCAGACACTAGCATCCAACGGCCCCCTACCCCCAGAGAATAGATGAATTACATGTGACAATTCGATCAAGAATCGATAATTATTTTTCATAATTTTTATCGCCTCATTTGTACTGTTTCCCCGTTTGTCCCGTCGCGTTCGCCGTCTCTCGAACGCAAGATGAACCAGGCTGGGCGATGACAAAGCAGCCAACAACAGCGAAAGCCCGGGGAACTTTCAACAACAACTGTTTCATTTGCAAAGCGTCGTCCGTGCAAGACAGCACTCCCAAAAGTCTGACCAACTGTGGCACTGACGAATCGATGCATAATCCCAGTTATAATTTTAAAAGATTAGGAATCACGAAATGGGGGATCGTGGTGGAGGGGGGGGTGGTGGTTTGGCAGGGTGTGGCGGTGACGAGAAACAGAGGTGAGAAACGCTGGTCGGGAGAAACCATCATCGTGGCTCTGCGAGCGGAACCTTGTGGTAGAGGCGGATGTCGATGAAGAAGCCGTGCATGTAGGCGCGGAGTAGCGGAGAGCCCACGAGGTGCGTCAGACCTGCCACACGCACATGAGAGATGGCCACACGGCATGACATGTAGAGGGGGCACGCTCACACAGACACACACGAAGACAACCCATAAAGCCTTAACAGACTGGAGGCACAAGAGCCGTGAGCTATCACGGCACACGAGGGGGTTGTTGGCCGTGAGCAGGAATTGTACTCGAGTCGCCGGGTTCATAGCGCAGTGCGCTAAGGGCTGCACAATTGAATCGCTCAAGACCCCGATTGGTGACCCCGATCAGAAACCCCTAATGGTGACACCGAATCATGACGAGTCACCAAACCACGCAGGGAGCCGAGTGACCGGGTCGATTGTCGCCACGTGCCTCTACCGACGCGATTTTGTTCCTAGAGTATGCGCAGGGGTTGCATTCTCGGTGCTACGGAAATCCCTGCTGGTGCCGCCGTTGTGTTGGTGGTGTTGGTGGCAGTGCTGCTGGTGTTGATGCTGGTGGTGCTACTCTAGGAGCTGGTGGTATTGGTGGCGATGCTGCTGCTGGTGTTGTTGGTGGTGTTGGTGGCGGTGCTGGTGCTGGCGGTGGTATTAGTGGCAGTGCTGTTGCTGGTGTTCGTGGCAGTGCTGCGTGCTTACCGAGCGCTTCAAGGTCGATCCGCGTCAGGAACTTGTAGTCGTCGTAGACGGTGCTCTCCGGGTTCTCTTCCAGCTCCTCCGTGAGACTGTCGAGGAACGAGCACCATCGCGGGGCTGAGCCCAGCGCCTAAATGCGCAGATTGGAAAATCGCCCCCGCAATGCACTCAAATGTGAGGACACGTGGCAGCTACCGCCTCCACCCCTCGACTGCCAGGGTAATGCTCGTTTCCACAGGGCCAGCTACCCCTAGGCTAGACCCCACAGCAATCACCCTAATGGCAGACGAATGCCCGTTTGCAGGCCAGGTGCCGAGTCACCTTGTGCCGCACAGGGATAACTGCTACTGGGGGTGCCCTTTCACGTGTGTTGAGATGTGATGGGAGGTGCTCTGAGACGCCGCGGTGTACGCGCGGGCGCTATGATGGACTTTGAGGTCACGGGACAGACCAAGGTGCTACCATACTGCCTCTACTTGATTACTGTGACATCGTGTATAAATCAGCCCCAAGTACTGTACTGAAGTAGCTTGATTCCATCTATCACTCGGCCTTAAGATTTACATTGAACTGCCCATATAGGATTCACCACTGTGATCTCTACATTGGGTCAAACTTAACATCTCTTAATGTTCGACAACTTGTGCACCAGATCTAATTTATTCACGATGTACTTACAAAAAAATCCGCAGACTACCTGCTGGATCTCCTCTCTGTTTCAAAGAACAAATTTGACCTCATGTCTTCGCTCATTTACCAGCTTCACATTCCCTATTGCCGTACCAAAACCGGAGGAAGGGCCTTTGCTATTGATGCCTCCATGGTCTGGAATGCTATTGCAAATAAACTGCAACTTGAATCACTACCTATGAGATCTTCACTCAAAACTGCTCTAGAGGAGTTGTACACCCCTAGCTGCCACTGCTATTCTGTGGCCTAAAATAAAATAAAATGTTTCGCTCCGGATGACCGCTGCAAAGTATTATCTGTATTTTGATTTAGTGTGCTGATCTTAAAGGTGCATTAAAAAATGTGATACTCCGACTGATGCTCCTGCTGTTGTGGAGTGACTCATGCAGCCAGCTATGGCTGCAGGGTTTGGTGTTACATGTTATTTATGTAGTTTATTGTTAAAAATTCGGTCACAGTCCCTATGATCACTGTTACATTGCATTCATGGCTTTATTTTGGTGATTTCGAAAAGTTTTTTGGTTTGGCCATGTTTGTTGTAGTACGGAGTTAGACTGATGGCCTAAATCAAAGTTGGCCTGTGGTTGTTATTGTTTTTTGACTTGCATTCCACTGGGATTTTGCAACAGCGTTGGTGTACGGTGCTTTTTCGAGAATATTTTGCTGTTTTTTTCCTGGATTTTCTGTTTGCACAGTCACATAGTCACTTTAAGATGTTTTCTTGTTCATGTTTTTGTTTTTGCGGTTGCACCCGATTAAAGAGCCGAATGGCTCACAGGGCTATACCAAACAAATGAAACTGAAAACTGAAAGGTGCCATGGATTAACTGAAATGATTGACAGATGCACAAAGACAAAGTGAGCACCTATGAAGACCAGCACAGCACACGAGGGGGTAGGTCGCCAGCACCACGCCCAGCCGCCTTTGTTTCCCTAGTGGTGATGTTTACACACCGCATCAGGTACTCATTTGAGGCCGAGTCGACCTAGGGGAGGTCTAGGACCAGTTCAGATAATCGTCACTGGTGTTGGGCGTGAGCAGGAACCCAACTCGGGTGGCCAGGTTTGTAGCGCAGTACGCTAACCGCTGCTACACTACTGCTCCCCACACACAAACGAACACACACGCGCGTGCGACATCATCGGTAACCATCACAGTGACTCGTGCCACACAGCACACGCACCGGAACGTAGTACGTGTTCATCTTGGACGCCTCGCACGCCAAGAAGAGCATCCCTGTGGGTTAGGGGTCGAGCCAGGGTTGGGGGTCACAGAAAAGAAATCGCATAAAACCGTGCGCACCCAACAACGAATGGTAAAGCAAACTCGATTAAAACAGAAAAAAAAAGTATACAAAGACGCAGAGGCGCCATCAATGATACGATGTAAGAAATATGAGTCAAAGAGAAAGGCAGGATGAGGGTGATGGAGAGACAAGAGTGATGGAGAGATGCGAGTGATGGATTGACTGGGGGGTAGGGGGGGTGACAGAGAAACGGTAGCGATGGAGGTAGAGCTGAGGCGTGCGTTTACCGCGTACCGGAGTTGGGGTAGAGGCACATGTTGTTAATGTTGTACTCGGGCTCAAGGGAGGTGAAATTCTTGCCCTGCCAAGTCGCAAAACAAAACAACAGCAACGTTTAGATTTCGGACTGCCGTCCCTGGCAGCAGAGACACAAGCCCAGAAACAAGTGCAGCACTTTATCTTGTGCGCATACACGAGTGTGTAAGCGCGTGAGCGTGCGAGTGTATGGGGGAATGAGCGTGTGAGTGTACGCGAGCCTGTTGCGAGCAAGTGTAAGCGAGTGTAAAAGCATAGAAATATGTAAGCTCGTGAACATGTGAGTGAGCGAGTGTGCGAGTGAGTGAGCAAGAAAGAGTGCAAACGGGTAAATGAATAAATGTGAGCGAGTGTGAGCATATTTGCACTCGAGTGTGCGAGTGTCAAAAGAGTGCGAACGTGAATGTCAGTGAGCAGGTCACTGTGTAAGATCGAGAATAAACCGAGTGTACGAGCAGTGTATATGCACATTGGCGGATGACTATAGCATGCGTAGTATATCATAAATTATTATGCGCAAATGTAAATATGTATACGGGCATATGGATGTGTGTGTACCAGTGTGGCGAGCGGTGACAAGAGCACTTAGGACGCTGTGCTATGAAACCCGAGTTAAGATTCCCAGTAACGACTTATCATCGTACGGCAAGTGATATGTGAAGCAGTGCTGGGCATCCTCTAGGTCGACTCAGCTTTAACTGAGTACTCAGCACAATGTTTAAATACATCAGCACCGGGGAGGGAAAGCGCGGATGGGCACCAGCCACACCACCACACCATCGTGTGCCTCGCTGACACCCAAAAGGTGCTCGTTAACGGCACCGGGCAGGGTCGCGTCGCGAGGGTGCCGCTCGCTCGCTCGCTCGCGGCGTTGCCCACCGTGTGCTGGTTCCACATCTTGACGATGCGCGAGTCGGCCGTCACCACGAGGTCCAGGTCGTCCCGGAACTCGATGTTCCGGATCGGCAGCCCGAAGCGGTGGTCCTTGACGAGGAGCGGGCGAGCCGAGCGGAGGTCGTACAACAGCACCTGGCCGGGCGGCACGGGCAGCGCTCACTACTGCACTCGCCGCTGGTCGTACAGCGGCGACGGGCAACCCAGACGAGTCGGTGGGCCACATGAGCGGCCCTCCTTCACCCAAGTGGGCCGCGAGCTTGACACCGTGCTTGTGCACTGATCATGTTCCCACGCAGAAGCCGAGACAAACTTGGACTAGGCCACCAAGAGGGGCTGCACGGTACGTATGCGGCTTGTGGGTCGCAGGTTGCCCACCACTGTTGTAGAGTGTTGGGGAGGGGGAGATCCATACCTGCCCAGTGCTGGTGCCCACAGCCATGTTCAGGGCTCCGTGGAACTTGAGTGCTGAAATAGCCGGAATGCCGGTAACCCTGAGACACAGACACGGCCGTCCAACAACGGGTCACAGCCATCAGAGATCCCGGCTCATAACTTAGAGGTCACAAGTTCAAATCCCAGCCATATGGGGGATCTTTTATCTTTGTTGTGTGTGAGTAGCGCTTACTCTGTATCAGGTGTGATGCTGCTAAGGGCGCAGTCAAGCACTCCGGCACGTGTACGGTCACGTGGGTCCCAGCACTCCACCCTGCCCTACAGAGATAAGACCCACACACCATAGCCTATTACACACCGCCAGGATAAAAGTTCTTGGCCAGCACCGATTTAGGCTGGCACAGCGCACAAGGCGTAGAGTGTGGCCAACGCCACACCAGGCCGTCTTTGTCTCCTCAGTGCTGATGTTTAAACACCGCAGCAGGTGCTCATTTAAGGGGAGACCCAGGACCGATTCAGATATTCAACACAAGCGTTGGCCGTGAGCGGAACTCAAACTTGGGTCCTCGAGTAAGTAGCGCAGCGTGCTAACCACTACGCCACCGCTGCATAGATACATTCATATACAAACAGATCCACACAGGCGTATGCAATATCAAACACCTCCACACATATAAGCCCACACATATATACACATGCATATGAAGACACGAACACACGTACACAAGTACACGCGTGCGCACAACAGGCGCGTAGGCGGGAACAGGCGATAAACTGACCTCCGCTGTTCCGCAGGCAAACAGCTGATGCTCCGTATTAATCCCGCACACATTGTTGGATCTGCCGGTGCACACGCCATCGCACAGGGTGGTTCATTAGCAGTGCTAATATCAGCTTTTGTTGCCTTATAAAAAATAACAAACAATATAAAAGTGATTATTAGTTTGCCAACCCCGCAATGACCAGCGTGAAGTGTCATTATTGTTGTGTTTGTTTAGCCTGGAAGGCCCCCCTAAGTTTTCGTGACATTTTTTTCAAGGGTCTTGCCATGTTTTCACAGCAGGGTTGCAACTATTGCCAAGGCACAATTTCCGATTGAGTAATCTGCGGCGTGATTTCTCAAATGTGGCAAATTTAAACCATGGCATCGGCATGCAATGGCCTGCTTTTATTAACGATGTCTCGGGATATTTAATGTCCATTGACTGTCACAAGCCAAATGTGATTGGATTAAGTTATTTTTCTTTGCAATCATCGGTAACAGGGATGAAACCATCAACTCACTGCACTTGGGGACCCAGTTTAATAGCGGGAAGCGGCCGAAACCCGGATTCGAACACAGCACCTCAGTGGTGCTGGCTCAGTGCTCTGACCCTGGAGGTTTCTGGCACCCAAGAAACTGACGTTACAATAACAATAGTTGCTGTGCCCCCCATGCTCAAATGAGTAATAGGGCAACACTCATTTCAATTGGTGGACTATTCCAAATCTATATATGGAAGGGACCGGTCTACCCATAGGAGAATTCGTGCTGTAATATTGGCTGTTGATATGCCAGGAGGAGTAGGAGGAAGAAGTACATACGATCCATCAGTTTGAAATGAATTCAGGAAACGGCCTTGCTCCAGATTCAGGCGGAACACTTCGGAACTGCAGACGGCAAGTGAACGCAGTGCACGGTGAACACAGAATGCAGAAAATACAGCAAACAGCGCACGATGAAAACAGAAGAGCAGCGAATACAGCAAAGTGAATACACACAGAGCGAACACTCTGTGGAACACACATATATTTGCCACTGTTACTGGCCGTGAACGAGAACTCAAACTCTGATTGCTGGGCTCGTAGCACAGTGCTCTAACCGCCAAGCTACCGCTCCACAAAGATAAAGATTCCTCGTATAGCCTCTAACAGACTTTAGGGGCAAGTGCTGGTAGCAAGTAGCACCTATGAAGGCCGGCACGGCACACGAGAGCAGTGGGTGGCCAGCGCCACGCCCGGTCACCTTACTCGGGTTTTGGCAGGGAGACCGCGAGGGCAGCACGCACCTGGCTCCTACGAGGTAGAGGTCGCACGAGGGATAGTGGTAGGCGAAGTCGCGTCCGAACTTGGGGATGCGCGTGCGGTAGTAGATGCCGTTCTGAGAGTGGAACTCCACGTATCGGTCGCACTGCAGGAAAACCAGCTGCAGCAGACGGACGAAAACCCCCGGAAATAGTCACCACCCATGAGACAATCCAGAGCTCGAATCAGAAGCAGAAGGGCATTCACACAATCTAGGCAAGTTCGGAATTCAAAGTTCAAAATCATTCTAATAATATATATTTGGATAGAAAGTTTGAAGGCAATTGATTCAGTGTATTTTGGCGTATATCACGTAGGAATAATGTGAATTTGTTTCACGATAATCCTCCACAACCCGACAGCGCCAATCCGAATCAAGTTGCCATGAAGGAAAATGTGCCAATTGCATTTGGTTTACCGGAGGAACGTTTACAAACAAGCAAAAATGTCAGAAACCTTTCCACGACGTTTCTCTGGAGATTACATACAGCATCGTTAGGTGTTAACAAAAGCTCAGCTCTAACACGAGAATGAAGCTATTGGTCGTTCAAAAAGAGAGCCCATTATCAGCCTTGGCATTCGACCCTCAATTAGTGCCAGCGTCAACACACAGCGCCAACTCACAGCGGCGACTCCTCTAATAAGGCCATGCGATAGATCGTGCTGTAATTAGTTTAGTGGAGTACACGCCGAGTTAGACTCACCTTGGAGTAATCGTCCGAGAGGATTTCAAAGGTGACCACTGCAAGGGAGACACGGAAAGGCAGGGGGCGTGAGCACGGTCATGTTAATGCAGAACAAATTCCTATTTACCCAGCAAAGCCTCGTCGAGTCGTCAGACTGCCGCATCACTCGAGGATCCTGCGCTGGGATGTTTGGCGAGTGGAGTAGTTTTTTTTTTTATACGTGGGAGAAAAATTAAGTACCTTGGTTGAAATACCCACCACACGTATAAAAGAATGATAAAAATCTACTTGCTCTACTGGCCTCTGATGGCAGCACCTCATCGCCCTGCAAGAGAGTGTTTCATCAATATGAAATCACTTCACCGATGTTATCTCTACATAATCAGCGAGCACATTCACCTACCACAGCCCAGGTCCTCCTTCGCAATACACCTCTTTGTCTCAATCAAGGTCAACAAGAGGGTCAATCATGAGCCAATCCTTATTGAAGCCACCACAATTCGCCATCACTTCCTTCTGCCACATCTCACACCTGTTGAGAGTATTCCAAACTTTCAATTGAGGCGATGAAAGGGGCTCACCCTCTGAGTCCATGCAGCGCTCAAACTTCATGGAGAGCTGATTGACGTCATAACACCTCACCCGTGGCTTGTAGGTTCCTGCGCAAACACACGGACAACGTGATGACACAATAAAATGACATTTCAATCTATTACCGAGCATCCTCAACAATGTCTTCCAGTAGCTTGTTTAAGCAGACAATTCTTGGACCGATTTTCGAGTTGCCTTAGTCTCATCAACAGAATGTGGCATGGTAAAACAAGTGATGGGTGTTACAGCAAGTTCCATCCGTAATCACTGGATAGCAGATTTACGATTATATATGTACTCATAACATCAGTGACAGGGATGAAGCCATCAACTCACTACACCAGAGTTTCCCAAACTCCAGCCCTCTTGACTCACCACGCTACTTCTTACCCTGTTGCCAATGTACTCCCTATTCAAATATAAATTAACTGGTTCAACACTGTACGCGCCCGATGATTGTTAAACAAATCCCACATGACGTGCTAAGTAATTAACGCTGTCTGCATCACATGGAACACGTGCACCATGTGTACACACGCACACGAGGACCATGTGTACGCATGCACACGCAGCATACGTGGATACACGCACGGGAACGTGTACACGCACGGGGACCACGTGTGCACGCACGTATACTGAGATCTTAACCTGAATTTAAATCGTCTCTATTCATGCAGACAGCGTTAAATTCTTGGCGCTTCAAGTGGGACATGTTTTACAATCATCGGGCGCGTGCAGCGCGTAACGAATGGGGAGGAGTAAATTGGTGAACACGGAAAGAAGGCGGCGCATGGTGGGTCGCGAAACCTGGAGTTTGGGAGGCCCGGCACGACACGATTTGCCGTGCCGGACAAGAACCAAACTGGCCTCATAACACCTGTGACTCTGGCTCGGGGCCAGCGAGGGTCGCATTAATTGCACGAGTCAGTCAGTCAACACAGTGTCACCGCGTCATCTACACGCGTCTCCATGAGTAAATCGCAATATTATTATTGAATGTATGTTGAAATTCTTTCGCGCCGCACGTAGTCAAACCGTGCTAATCGGAGGTGCGACCGCTCGTGTTGGCCGCGTGCACACGTGCTGTCCCGCTGGTTCACCTGTTGCGAGCAGGTACTGCCCGTCCCGCGACACGCGGATGTTGTTGCACACGGTTGGCATCTCCCAGTCCTGGATGAGGTTGATTCGCTTGCGTACGGCTGAGAGATACACACACACACATGTACGCACACACGCGTTAATGCATGCACACGTGCGAGACATAAACAGGCACTCGGAGATGGCGATCAGCATTATAGCATACGCACTTGCTAGCATTCATGTCAGGTTGAGTGGACCAGAGTGTATTGAGTGGCTGCTGTCAGTGAGTAGTTTGCGGTGAAGGGTGAACGCTCACCGACATCTTGCTTGAGTAATTCTCGCCTCTTGCGGTCTGTGAGCCACTGCGTACAAAGACAAAAGATTCCCCGTACAGGCATAGCATACTTTTGGGGCAAGTGCTGTGAGCGAGCAGATATTAAGGCCAGCCCGGCACACAAAACGATGGGTGGCCTGCTCCACGTCCGGTCACAATTGTCACCCTAGTTGGTGATGTTTACACACCGCACGATGTACTCATTTTAGGCTGAGTCGACCTGGGCGAGGCCCAAGACCGGTTCAGATAATCGTCACTCGTGTTGGCCGCGAGCGGAAATCGAACTCGGGTCGCCGGGTTCGTAGTGCAGCGCGCGCTAACCACTGCGCCACCGTAAGATAAATTTGCCAAATGAACATCCAATTACTTGGCTGCGACCCCGTCATGAATTTTAAACCATCGTCCATCATCCCAAATCACGTGTCCTGCCCGAGCTCACCAAACTTTTCTTCACAGTTGGACTAAACAGGTTGCGTTCTTTTTTACTCTCCGATCCACGCCTTCCTTTTTTCTGTCTGGGGTGCAACCCCAAGCGTGCAAGGCCTAATCACCAAGCACACACTCCTGTGTAACCGGCAAAGTAAACACGAAATGGTTGGACCGACGATTCGAACTACAAGCCAACGTCGTATGCTTTACCGGCCAAGCACTTTCTCGACTCTCCCATTCACCGCGGCAGGAGCTCGCAAAGCGGACCCCCCCCGCCCCTTCTCCCCACGCACCTCAGGCAGAGATTTTCCGCTGTTCAGGTTGTAGATCTTCACGTTGTTGATGCTGGACACCTGCATTGCGACTCGAAGGCAAGAGTCGAACCGCCCGAGACCCCTTTCGCTCCCAGCTCGACTCCCGGTCGCTCCGGGGCTACACGTGCTCCGCGCGCCAACATGTGTTCGCCGCTTCCGTTTCCGGGTCAAACCCGCGGGGTTGGGCAAGGGGCGGAGCGTCGCTTGCGAGCCTTCGCAGCGCAGACTCATGAATATTAACGAGGATTCATCTTCTTTGGTTCTATCGATAAAGTCACGTAGAATGGGAATAAAATAATAAATTGATAAAATAAAATAACACAATAATTTCAATTTGTTATTTTATTCTCATTCTACGTGACTTTACCGAAAGAACCAAAGAAGATGGATCCTTGCAGTCACGAAAGCTTTAAATCAAAATATTAATGAAGATTAAACAAAAAATAAAAAATGTGAATAATTTATTTATTCTCGCTTAATCAAGCACATCGATATATTTTTTTTCAGTTTTCAGTTTATTTATTTTCGTATAGCCCTGTGAGCCATTCGGCTCTTGAATCGGGTGCAACCACAACAAACAAAAAAAACTAAAACACGAACAAGAAAACACATCTTAAAGTGACTATGTGACTGTGCAAACAGCAAGTCCACGAAAAAACACAGCAAAAATATTCCTGAAAAAATTAAATATATGAAATACGCTATCCACGGATTACATATCTGTCACCCCATGCTGTTTGCAGGTAATCTTGTACAGGGAAATTTGAGTTAGGGGCCGTCCATAAATGACGTCACGCGATTTTGGACAATTTTTACCCCCCCCCCCCTTCGTCACACGATATCACAAAAAGTCAGACCCCCCTCCCTTCAAATATGACGTCACAAAGCTCTGCCCCCCCCCCGAAAAAATATAAAATATACTTCAAATCGCTTTATACTATTGTCATTGTAGTGCGTATTTAATGTGGCGCTGCACTCTGATGTTGTAGGAGAAAACATTTATTAAAAAGTATATTTGATTAAGTGGAACGTGTTGTTTATATATTTAAAGTTGCGCATTTTGATGTGACGTCACATTTCTCAAACCCCCCCCCCTCTCGTCACAATCGTCACAAATGTCTGACCTCCCCCCCCACCCAGTTGCGTGACGTCATTTATTGACGGCCCCTTATCAGGTCTATGCGGCGTACAGCCGTTTCAATACGGACACATTTTTTTGTCAATTTGTTTGTGTTTTTTTTAGAAACGTTGGCAATATATGCTGCGTTGGCAGTGGAGCGAAAGCACACAGAGCAAAGCGACTCGAAATAATAACAATGAAGGGGGGAAAGAATATAAAATCGGCGACGTTTCGGATAATGACCATTCTTCAGAGTACTAAATAGGCCAGAGAGAGCGGATAAAGTATCACCAGATAATGTTTCATTCGAGAAAGTAAGAAGCACACAAAAACCGTAGGCTCGACGTTAATAAAGTTATACTTATGTATTGACTTAACTGTCGTGACTGCAGGAATTCATATTCTTGGTTCTTTCGGTAAAGTCATGTTGAAAATAATTAACAAAAAATCCATATGAAGATCAAATAAAATACATCAACCTTGCCTTACATAGCAGGGATAACCAAAAAGATTTCCAAAATCTTGAACAAACACAAGATCCAGGTCCGATTTAACACAGTGCATAAATTTCGTGATCTGATCCCATCTGTGAAGGACAAGATTCCTGACATGCAATATCCCGGCGTCTACAAACTAAGCTGTATCTGCGGCAGCAGTTACATTTGGGAAACTAAATGACATGTTTTTGCTGCGAGGTGCAATGCCCCCCCCCCATCTCTACACCCCTCTCTGCCCCTATCTCTACCCCCCTCTCCCTCCCCTATCTCTATCCCCCTCTCTCCCCCTATTTCTACCCCTCTCACCCCCTATCTCTACCTCCCTCTCTCCCCCTATCTCTACCCCACTCTCTCTCCCCTATCTCTACCCCCCTCTCTCTCCCCTATCTCTACCCCCCTCTCTCCCCCTATCTATACCGCCCTCTCTCCCCCTATCTCTACCCCACTCTCTCTCTCCCCTATCTCCCCTCTATCTCTACCTCCCTCTCTCCCCCTATCTCCCCTCTATCTCTACCTCCCTCTCTCCCCCATATCTCCCCTCTATCTCTACCCCCCTCTCTCCCCTCTATCTCTACCCCCCTCTCTCTCCCCTATCTCCCCTCTATCTCTACCCCCCTCTCTCCCCTCTATCTCTACCCCCTCCCTCCCCCCATTGTCTAACACACTTGGACTGCGCCCCTACCTCGCGCTTTACTCCAACTTTTCGCGCTGTACTCCTACACGACCATTGGCTGCCCCCCGCCCATGCTGTTGACGCCGCACAGCCTTCTTTGCTGCTGCCTCGCAACTCTCTCGTCCCCCGCCCACTCACTTTGGAAGCCCTTAGAAGCAGTTGCATTTGGAGGCTTGCCCCCCTCTTTTCTCTCCACCTGATGAAGACCGCTTGCGTTTGCGATCGAAACGTCGTGGTTTTTTTTGGCTTTAATGTTAATTTATTTGTAATTAAATTTTATTTTCTATCTACGTGACTTTACCGAAAGAACCAAGAATATTATACTTATGTAGGGGATGTTCGAGCCACCTTCACGCACTCGCTACACGCAGACACGCAATCTCAACATAGCACACACCAATCACACGCACGGGAATTACACGAGACGGCGGTCAGGGGATTAAAGGGCACTGACGTCACACGCGCACGGCGCGCGATACGGAGATGTGGATTAGGAAGGAGGGCGGAGATAGAGGGTTTAAACGGGGCCGTGAAATGCGTGTTTGAGGTTGGATTTGAGTGGCTGTGGTTTGAAGAATAAAGAAGTGCTTAACCAGTCTCCGACTCCTCTACACTTAGAAGGACATGCACCGGATTATAAGACGCACCCTAAACTTTTTAATTGAAAATGCAGGGGAGAAAGCGCGTCTTATAATCAGAACAGTGTTGATGAATTTCTATGAATGTAATGGGATGTGGTTTCCTGAATATTAGTTCACCAGCCTTGGCTGAAGCAATCCTGAACCCTGCTGATGGGACGCTGAAGGTCGAAACCGGTGCAAGAAGTTATTCTTGCCTTGAATAATTGCTGCTGAAATGACGCGCTTCCAGAAGGCCGTGCGGCTGATGGGTTGTGGATATAATTGAATATCTATGTGGAGAAACGGATATGCGAAGGAGACATTGCTTATTTTGTTATTTATATATTCTCCACAACGATGCCAATTGTTATTCTTAACACGTGAAGGGGTTTGGCAACTAATACGATTGATAATTTATTTTTTGGGTCAGATGACGTAAGTCTAATTGTTGTATCGTGCACTCTCCTCCGTCCGACAGCCAATTCATAAAGTTGTCACGTGATGCACAATCGTGCCAATTCATGCTTCTGCAGCACCACCGATTTTATTGGAGAAGCAATACGCAACATTTTACAATTTGGTACGACCTTTCGCTGGTAGTTACAACCAGCATCATCATAAATCCTAGGCCTTTGTCAATCTGAGATGTATGGCAACCGCCTGATGATGCTAGTTATTATAATTCTTGGTGTTATGATGCTGTTTGTGATGAATGATGCCAATGACCACTGTAGTTTGAGTTATGCATGAATTGCATTGAGTGCTACGCCCCCTAGCGGACAGGGCGCAGCATCGCATCAAACGTATCGAGCGGTCCCGCATTGTTGGTGGAGGACAAATCCGAACGAGGGCTTTATTAAGGGGCCGTCCATAAATGACGTCACGCGATTTTGGAAGATTTTTGCCCCCCCCTCCCTCGTCACAAAAAGTCAGACCCCCCTCAAATATGACGTTAAAAAATATATAAAATATGCTTCAAATCGCTTTAAACTATTGTCATTGTACTTCTTTGGTTCTTTCGGTAAAGTCACGTAGAATGAGAATAAAATAATAAATTGATAAAATAAAATAACACAATAATATTCTCACGACGTTTCGGCCACAACACAAGCTTTAAATCGAAATTTATTGTCATTGTAGTGCGTATTTAATGTGGCGCTGCACTCTGATGTTGTAGGAGAAAACATTTATTAAAAAGTATATTTAATTAAGTAGAACGTGTTGTTTATATTTATTTAAAGTTGCGCATTTTGATGTGACGTCACATTTCTCAAACCGCCCCCCCCCTCGTCACACATTGTCACAAATGTCTGACCCCCCTAGGTGCGTGATGTCATTTATGGACGCCCCCAAACGAGGATTTCACCAAGGCCATAAACCGGACTAATGCCGGCTCTTTATTCACAGTAATCACGGTAAATTTGTGTTGTACTAACCCTGTAAACATAGAACGTTGTGCTATAACGTTGGACCAACCACATACCAAAGTTGGCCCAACGTTGGATGTTTACCGGTCCTTATTGACATTTTAACGGTAGATTTGTGTTCCACCAAGATACGCACGCCATAATAGAGTTTTTTTTTTATTAGATCGTGTAAATATAAATATGTTATTAAACCCGCCACCGCCCGACACATTTATATTGACGCGATCTAACCGAAAAAAAAAACTGTATTATGGATGATATTGGTCGCGAAAGCCTACGTGTTAAACATACGCACGCCTGTGTGAATAATCTACTGGATGCAAGGCGTCTTGGATACATTGCAACAGCATTTCAGTTTTATCCACTAGTTTTCTGGCCACATTTTTTTGACAAGAGATTAACACACAGATAGCCCGCCTTGTTGCCACACACCTCGCCCGCAAGATATATCACCCACTACATATACAGCCCTTCCCACACACGAGGCAGGACACTGTAAAAGGACATCCAGGCGAGCCACAATTGAACTCTAGTTGCGACATGGTACGGAAATGAAGCGTCTCCTTGACTCATTGATCAAAATCGATGTTTCGATTCAAGAGGTGCATCGCTATCGCTGATATTACACTGAGCTGCCCAAGCGAGAGCTTTACACGACTTGGATTGATTGAATTCATTCTCGGGAGAATCAATTCAATTCACTTCAATGTTACGGCAGGCAAACCCGGAGAGACTCCGATCGGCGGTGTGTAATATTATTTAGTTTTTAGGGGGACGATTTTTCGCAACGAATGCGGGATGTGGCAGTGAGGAAGGAAGGGATGGCGAGGTTTGGCGCATCAAAGGCATTGACCATCGTGACCCTCTTGACTTTGACTTGATTAGTAAGGTAGCTATGTCACGCGGTGCGAGGGGGAAGTGTGGTCGGAACAATGCACGCCCGACCGTCTCCCCCATTGAGGGTGTTCACGACCTCACAGTCACCGGTTTTCTCCAACACCAAACAAAATAGAGAGAGAGAAAAAAATCGCCAAATAGATGGCAAAACTGACTAAAGCAGAAACCCTCCTTACAACGAGTCTCGAGGCGCAAGCGACTCTCCAGAGTAAACGATGATGAGGATGATGATCATGAATACCTGACGACGACGGCGATTGTGGCGATTATGCGATGATGATGACGACGATAATCATTAGACAATGGTAATGATTATATTTTACCAAACATTACGATCCTATGACCACCATGAAAAGGATTAGTATTAATTTACAGTGATTATAATAATGATCCAATTATGATTATTCATATTAGACCACGATGGTTATTGCGATAATTCGTTGATTACAATCCATTTAAGAACGTTCATGATTTGTATGAATGATGGTATTGATGATAGCGACGATGGTGATGCTTGTTTATATAACGATAAAAAGTTGTTGGTTATCCATTGACAACGACGATGATGATGGGGGATGATGTTAAATGATTAACCCACAACTACGATTTCAGACCGACAGTCTTTAAAAAAAAAAACATCACACGAATTTGCGACCTCTTCGCACGGCGAACTTCCACGCATGTCTTTTCTCAGCAGTAAGCTCTCAACTAAGCTGCCCTTCAGCCACCTGCTGCCTCCACCACGTCCTCCATCTCCAACGAGTCCCGTGCAGGTTAGGTCTGGCTCGGAGCAGTAACGCACGTTCTCTGCCCGGTCACAACAGACCACACCGGTCCCAAACCACTTCGGGCCTCCCGGTACCTGTCACCCTATAGAGACACACACAGGGGATAGAGGGTTGGGGGGGGGGTTCTGGGTGGTGGGGGGAGGTGGGGGTAAGTAGTGGTGGGTTTCGGGAATGGGGTGGCTTTATAAGCTTGAGGATCACCGAGCCGCTGTCTAGGTGGTGAGTGGGAAGGTAGAGTAATCGAAGTCAGCACCATCATCGATCTGCCTGGAGTCTCTCTCCCTGGCTGTCCGTCCTCTGTCAAGACCGACGATGGACACGAGCCATGCGCTGGACTAGGGCCGCTGTTCGCGGTGGGGTGTAGTGTGGAGGGGAACCGACTGAACTTGCGGGACACTCCTGCGGCTGGCCGTTCGGTTACCTGCCCCCTGCCTCGCACAGGTGTGTAGTGATAAGCGAGTCGGGGTCGGACGACCACCGGCTACATTGTGTGATATGCATGCGAATAGATGGACACACGCCGATGCACAGAGAGACGCGCTTAGAAACAGACACATTGCGATATAAACACACACGCACACACCTGTGAGACGAGATAGCTGTGGGAGAGGGGATCGGAGGATAAAGAGGAGATGAGGAGTGTGTGTGTGAATGTCGTGTAGTTGCTCCTATACTCTGGCACTGTTCCTAAGATCTATAGCAAAGTCCAGCGGCGTTTCACTCGAAATCAGTAAATTAATAATGATCATCGTGCTGCCGTTGTGAGAGGGTTTGCAATCCACAATTTGGGTGCTTGGATTCGATCTCCCGTCGGGGCAGTTAAAACAATGAGCAGATCCTTAATACCCGCTCCGACCGCCGCTGTCCACCAAATGAGTTTTAATGGGCACGGTGAGTTGCTACTCGATGGGATGGCCAGTTCGTGCGTGTGGTGGGGTAGAACGTGGGTAGTACCGCCTCTTGCGCCGTGGTGGCGAGCTGTGAACTACCTCACCTGGTATACGGGAGGTCGTGGGATCGACCCTGACCCTGACGCCTGTATATTTGGAGTTTGGATGTCTATCTCCACGTGGTCGCGTGGACTTTTCTCCGGAACCTCCGGTTTTCCCCTCCACATTTAGATGCATGCGTTTCGCATATTTGGCTGATATAAATTTCCGCGCGATAAGCCACTTCGTTAGGCTATCATTTGTGATGGCCAGGTCGCTTCCGAAAAAGAGCTGCTATACAACTCAGTGGGCCTTACTTGGTAAAATAAAAAATATATATATATAGTTTCGTTTCAATGGTTCTATTCCAAGAGGTCTGTCCAGCGTGGAAGCGTAGGCCAATTCCCCTCCAGTGGGAATCTGTCTCCCTAGAGCTCCCTCTAGTGGAGTGCCTTCCTACAACAATGGTGTGAGTGAGTCATTGCAGGTCTGTACCTTTGTGATGAGCATCGCTAGATCGAAGCGGATGCCACTCCTCTACTGCTTCTAAAGTCTTTGACCACTGCCGTTCCTCCTCTGCCAGCATAACTGCCATCACCCCCTTACCTGCGACTGCTCCCAGTGGCTGGTCCGACACCATCGTTATTATTTAGCCTACAGTTGAATACAACAACGGCGATTCCAGACGCCGTGGAAACGACGTCCAGCTACAATTCAGCGACACGGAGACGGGGTTTATGAATCACGTAGAGATGGGGCGGTGCATCTGCTAAGGAAGGTCAAACAGGGGGCTTTTGCATTTGCGGTACCCGCAAGTAGGTCGCGGACAGGCTCACACGCTATAACGAACAATGTTTGTGTTTCGCCACTGCCAGGATTTGAACCTATACGGCGGGCATGTCTGCGAGCGAGCTGTGGATCGTTTGCGCGCCGGGGGAGCCCGGCGCTCCTCAGGCGTGGGAGAAACTCCAAGCGGCCACGGAGAGAGCTGGGCTCTCAGAGAACCACAAGTTCCACATCCCCGAACTCAAGGTATGGGGTGCCTCATCCACAAAGACCAAGACCCAAAAACCCCCTGCCGTATATCCTTAACAGACTTTTGGGACAAGTGCTGTGAGCGAGTGGCATCTATTAAGGGCGGCACGGCACACGAGGGGGTTTGTGGCCAGCACCACGCCCGCCCGGTCAATTTTGTCTCCCTAGTAGCGATGTTTACACACCGCACCAGCTACTTATTTGAAGCTAAGCCGACCTAGGAGAATCACAAACACAATGACACATAATGGCACACATACACACTGACACAATGAATCACACTCTGACACACAAACGCAATGACACTCAATGAGACACACGCACTGACACAATGACGCATTGACACAATTATTCACACGCTGACACAATGACACACACGTTGACACACAAACACAACGATACACAATGACACACGTGCACTGATATATCGATTTACAATGACACACAGATAAATGAACGATGACAAATTGGTTGCTGATACTGCGTTGGTAGTGGTGCAGAGGCACAAATAAAAAAAACTCACCACGTTTGTCAATTACTTTGCCGCAAGAGCGTAACATATAATTGGTGACGTTTCGGGCAACAACCCTTCTTTATAGCACTAAATAAGTGACGTTTCAGGTAATTACCATTTTTATAGCACATCATTCGATTTACGCGCTTTGAAGAAGGGTCATTGCGCGAAACGTCACCTATCACATATATTTTTCCTTTTTCAGGCCACACACACACACGGTGTAACTGACGAACACGTTGGGTTTTGTTGCACAAACAATGACACACTCGCTCACTCACACGTTGACAATGACACAGACAAAGATAGGCACTGACACAATGAGACGACGACGACACAATGACACGCGACACGTGTCCCCCGCGACCTTGGCCCGGCCAGTCGCCTCCCGTTGGGGGCCGGGCCGCTCCGGTTATTTTCGCAGCTGATGGGGACATTAACCCCCCCCCCCAACACTTCTCCAATTCACACTCACCCCCCACCCACCGACTTACCCCACTACAACCCCCCTCCCCCAGCACCCGCCTAGTGCGGTGTGGTGCGGACTGGTTGCCAGTGTTGTGTATACAGCACGGGGCCCGCTGGCGTGCACCGCTGTCTCTTTAGAGGGCAAATGACTCCACCTCTTCCTCCTCCTCTCGACAAGTCCCCATAAAAGGGTGGACGTGACGGGAGACTCGGGAGGCTCGTGTATTGGCTCTGGCATCGACACTGAGCCACGATGAGCCCGCACCGATGGCATGGATGCTGGGTTCGGTTTGCAAGCGACCCGTGAATGAACCTAGACGGTTGTTAAGTAAGAGAGAATTGCCAACCATGCCAATCAATGTAGCAGGACCCTCCTTAACAAACAAAAAAGGATTGAGATTCAGTGATGGCTGATTTTCATAAATTGATATTATGATTTCTGCTTGATGGTCACCAATTAGTGCATACATACAAAGACCCCCCGTATAGCCTTAACAGACTGTAGGGGCAAGTGCTGTTAGCGAGCACCTATAAAGGCTGGCACGGTACACGAGGGGGTGGGTGGCCAACACCACGCCCGGCCGCCTTTGTCTAATGAAGAGTAATGCCAATAATTTATCGAGGATTTCCTCACTGAGTCTCTGCTACTTTGTGACGTTTGGTAAATCCATTAATTTGTGCTTAGGATGTGCGAGGAAACCGGCGTACCATGTGAACACCCATCACGTGACGCGCACAACTTCGTACAGATCGATTAAATAAATCAATTGTATGTATATATTAATGTACTGCCATCTCCTTCGCAGCCCACGTGAGCTCACACCATTCTCGTGTGAATAATACATGTACATACAGCCTGTGTTTGTTCAATCCACTGCTAGATGAGTGCCGTGCTGCTTGTAAGGCGTTATTTGACCATACTTCATCACGCTGCCCGGTACGGGTTGATGACGGCGGTGAGCATCGTCGTTAGAGCACACGGAACGGTAACAATGATGGTTGATGGAACAATCTCCAACGGTATTCACTGACCTCTCTGGGGCCCGCCTACCACTCCCCATGCCACACACAGGTGGGGACGCTAGACTCGCTGGTCAGTATGTCTGATGACCTCGTCAAACTGGACACCTTTGTGGAGGGGTAAGTGGTGTGTGGACGTGTGTGTGCCAGTGTGTTTGGGGAGCGGAGGTGTAGTGGTTAGCGCGCTGCGCAACGAACCCGGCCCCCCCCCCCACCCCGGGTTCGATTCCCGCTCACAGCCAACAACGGCGACGATTATTTGAACCGGTTCTGGGCCCCTCCTAGGTCGACTCAGCCTCAAATGAGTACCTGGTGAGGTGTTTAAACATCGCCACTTGAAAGACAAAGGCGGCCGGTCGTGGTGATGGCCACCCACCTCCTTGTGTGCTGTGTCGGCCTTTATAGGTGCTCTTTAGCAGCACTTGCCCCAACAGTCAGTTAAAGGATATATGGGCTATATGGGGGATCGTTTGGGGACACGTGGATGGGGAGCGGTCGTGTAGCGGTTAGGGTGCTGCGCTACGAACCCTGCAGACCGGTGTTCGATTTCCGCTCATGGTGGCAGTTCGAGGGCTGTCAAGGGCAAGTGGTGGGGAGACAGAAGGGCAGATCGTAGTAGGAGACGCAGACACCAGGATGCCATTCCTGATTATTTTCGACTTGAAAAAAAATATCTTGAGACTCATCGACGCTTTTTCTGGATAAAGGGGATTATTATTATTAGGATTGTAATTGTTGTTATGAATTATTAAGCGAACTAGGCAATGAGTGAGCGAATGAGTGAATTCATTGGTCTGGCGTTTTTATGTCCGTACAGCGTCGTTCGCAAGATCACACAGACCATGGTGGACGTCTTGGAGGATGCGCGTGACAAGGCACGGGAGAACCTGGTGGCTAACGGGGGTACGGCGCGGATTAACGGGTTTGGGGAGCGGTAGTTGAGCAAGGACGCGGTATATCAGTTCGGATTCGAGGATAAACACGATTTTGTGTGGCCGTTAGACACACGTAGAGCGTCGGATAAACTGGAATTTCATGAATAGGTGGCCTGATAAAGGTGGCCCATGTGTGTAAGATAAAAGGAACGGTGTTTGGTGGATCGAACAAAGACGGTCACTGCATCGCGCGCTTTCAGATGCACTTCTGCGGCCGTCTGGAATGCTCTTCCTTCCAATATTAGGAAGCCACTGGAGCTATGCGATTTGAAACATAGATTTAAACCTTTTCTTCTTTAGAACTGCTTTTTTGTGTTTATTTTGTCCGCCTTCCCCCGCACATCCGATAGCATGGTTGGCTACAAAGGGTGCAAAAGAAGTTCAACATACATGCATCATTGGGAGGTGGAGGTCAGGGCCGACTCACACATATCTGCGTGGCGCAGCTACAGTGACCAGGTTATGACGGAGTCATATCTCGATTCGCCCATCGTGGTCTGGTCACCCTGCCTGCCCACGTGGACAAGCATCACCGGCCCTGCCCAGCCTCCTCATCACTCATCATCAATAATAATCATTATCATCATCATAGCATCGTAATAAAATAAATCATACATCACTCGTCATGAATGATCATCAATTATAATCATTGATCATCAACCAATCACCTACAAATCATCATCATATCATAATCGGCAGCAATCATTATCATCATCAGCAGCAGAAGAATAATCATGAGCATATGAATCAGAGGCATCATCAGTAGTAGCACCAGCAGAATCATCGCCATTATTATCATCATCAGCAGGAGCCTCTGCCAGGTCGCCTCAGCCTTAGATTAGAAGCTTATGCGGTGTGTAAATATCAGTACTGGGGAGATCAAGGCGGATAGGCGTTGTATTAGCCATTATTACCCCCTCGTGCGCGGTCTCGGTTTCAATAGGTGTTCGCTAACAATCTGTGCGGCTGTAGGGGAAGCTTCCTCTATCAGTCATAGAGGAAGCAATGGTGCAGTGGTAAGCGCACTGCACTACGAACCCCGGGTGGTCAAGTTTTATTTACGCTCACCACCTCGTCAGTGACGAATATTTGAACCGGTCTTGGGTCTCTGCTAGGTTGACTCAGCCTTAAACGATTAGCTATTGTGTGGTCTCGGCATCGGCACTGGAAAGACAAAGGCGGTCGGGCGTAGTACCCGCACTTGCGCAATAGATTGTATGGAAATATGTCATATATTTGTCTTTGTATATGTACTCACTATTTGAACTCTTGACCTCAGCTGACCCAATGACCTACGTGACCAAGTTCCAGTGGGACATGGCTCGCTATTCGGTGCGGCAGCCACTGCAGGCCGTGGCAGATGTCATTGCTAAGGTACTTACGCACGCACACACAGACCGTATACGCATGCACACACAAATACACAGATTCCCCGTATTGCTTTTAACAGACTATTGGGGCAAATACTGTTCGCGAGTAGCACCTATGAAGGGTATGGCTCACGAGGGGGTGGGTGGTCAGCACAACGCCCGGCCGCCTTTGTCTCCAGAGTGGTGACATTTAGACATCGCACCAGGTTGAAGATCAGAGTCTGTCACAGGCAGAGGAGACGAGGAAATGAGGGATGGAGTTGGCAGCACGCATAGCTGGGGGGGGGGGGGGGGGGGGGCTCCAGACAATGAGGGCAGCAACAGAGAGAGAGTGACCTCCCTCCTATTGAGTGAAGTAAAATCGTCATTTATTTGTCCAGGAAAGCCTCGCAGAGTCTCAAAACTTTTTGTCAGGAGGGTCCTGCTGCATTGTAATGTTTGACCAGTTCCACTAAAGAGTAATTTATTTGTTGCATGTGGAGGGAAACCGGACTTCTAGGATAAATGTCCACATGTGTGTGTGGGGCAAAGGTGGGCGGGTCTATAGAACAACAACCGCTGACTTTCTCCACAAAGTGGGACGTATTTTAACGACCCCGGGAAGGATGATGGGCTGAGTTAACCCCCACGAAATTGAATTCGTTCATCTGGCCGTAGCCAGGCGGGAGGAACTGGGAGCTGCGTTAATTTCGTCGCTGTTCAAGGGGTTCTTGTCTCGTGAGGTTACACACTGACGAGCAAAGCCGTGTCTCGCCCAGCAAGTGTCGCAGATCGACTCCGACCTCAAGGGCCGCGCCTCGGCGTACAACGTGCTCAAGAGCGGCCTGCAAAGCATCGAGCGCAGAGCCACGTGAGTCTGCCGTCCGTACGTGTGGAGTACACGTGGTGCCCTTACAAAACACATGCATATCCCTCTCAATATCCGAGCACCACCTTAAAGGCCCGCCGGCTTTCCGCCCTACCTGCCCCCGTTTCCACCACCAAAACGCCAAGCGGCCAGCAACAACCAGCGAGTGCCACTGAATGTGTAATAGATACGCGTTAACACGTTTCTGGATTTGATCAAGGTTGTTGGGTATGAGGGCGTGAGAGGATAGACGATGGGAAGGAAGGTGGTTTGCAAAGTGGAGCGGTGCGAGGTGAATAAGTAGAAAGGTAAGCGCTGTAGCCTGCAGTGTTGTGAGTGAGTGGGTGAGTGTGTGGCGAGGTGCAGTGCGATGGTGGAGCAGTGTAAATGAGAGAAGACAGTATGGGAGGAGGAATCACTGAGTGAAGTTCACGGCAACAGCAATTGTGGTGGTGGTAGTAGCGATGAAAGAGTAACAGGGAGGCGACTGGCTGCTGGCGAGTGAGTGACGGAAGTTCATCGGGGAGGTTTGGTTGAAGGCAGATAGCGTAGGTACGTTTACACACGTACCAGTTTGCCTAATCCTATACCTGTCCACCCGTAAAAAATAAAGACAAAGATCCCCCGTAATGCCTCAGCAGAATTTGGGACAAGTGCTGTTAGCGAGCATCTTTGAAGGCCAGCATGGCACACAAGGTGGTGGGTGACCAGCACCACCCCCGGCCGCCTTTGTCTTCCCAGTGCCAATGTTTATACACACCAGGTACTCATTTGGGGCTGAGTCGACCTACCCATACACACACCAGCACACCTTCACATTCTTACACTTGCATAGACGTGCACAAGTAGAGTACACGTACTATATACACCTTCACCTGTGCATCTAAGTGTGCATCTCTACACCTCCACGTACTGTATAATTATATTTCGATTTAAAACTTTCGTGACTGCAAGGATTCATCTTCGTTGGTTCTTTCGGTAAAGTCACGTAGAATGAGAATAAAATAATAAAATAAAGCTATACAATTCTCACGACGTTTCGGCGACAACACAAGTGGCCTTGTAGCTCTGTCGTCCCGACAGGTTTGTTCCTTTCACCTGAAGAAGGCCACTTGTGTTGTGGCCGAAACGTCGTGAGAATTTTATTGTTTTATTTTATAATTATAATTGAATGAAGCTGATAATACCACTGCTGTGCGTGATGATTAGATGTTGCTGCTGATGATATTGCTGCTGCTGCTGCTACTGGTGATGCTGCTGCCACTGCTCCGGCTGGTGCTGATTATTCTGCAACCGCCGCTGTTGTGGATGGTTCTGCTGTCCCACAGTGGCAGTCTGATGACGCGGAGTCTCGCTGACATCGTCAAAAAGGACGACTTTGTTCTGGACTCGGAGTACCTCATCACCCTGCTGGTTATCGTGCCCAAGTGAGTCCTTACCACGTCACCGTTATCATCATCATCGTGGTTACATAACAAATCCTCCTGGAGAACTCCCACCTTCAGGAGACCGTGGGGTAGTGCGGTGGGGGGTGCACGTGTTCAACCCCGCTGGACGCACAGCGCCAGCCAGAAATAGGGCTGAACGATTAATCGATTTAAAATCGCAATTTGAAACAATGAGATTAGCAAATCGCAAAAGATGCGATTTTTTTGCGATTTGAAAAGTCCTATTACTTTCTTATTGGAATTTTCCTTTGTATTATTATAACTTTATTTATTTAACTTAACAATTGTTCTATGTTTGATCGTTCTATTTCAATTAAAACATTTTCATAAATACATGTTGGAAGAAATTCATATCTTTAAAGTTCTCATCCTTGCATTAGATTATATATATAGAGCAGTTCATATTTTGATGGTACCATGTGGTAATGCTCCATCACATATTTTAAATCTATTACACAGTTAATATTGAACTGAAGCTTTACTTAAACAAAATTTAATCGCAAATCAAATCGCAATAACCTGTCAGAAAAAAAAAATCGCAATCGGATATTTTCCCCAAATCGTTGAGCCCGAGCCAGAAAGCACCGCCGTGAGTGTTGGCGCCCCCTCGTGGACGGTTTGTGGCTCTCTCCGGGCGCGGACTCCCCGTGCACTTCCGCGACATCGAGCAAAGCGACAAGGGATTTGGCTGCACCATTCCAACACGAGGGTTGTCGCGAGCAGGCGCGGGTTCGTCCACTAGGGGGCGTTGCGGCGTCGCACCCGCCAAGCAGCCGGACATGATAAAACTATTTTTCTAATTGAAAAAAAAATACTTTTATCTCAATTGTTTAGTTGTAATTTTTTTTTAATTTATAACGATGATTTAAACGTGAATTTCCTAATGTAGATAACATTTTGAGTTGTTCACATTAGAAACCGCTGCAACACCGCAGGCTGATTTGTGCCTCGGGGAGGTCTCGGGGTGGCTGTGAAGGCGTCCGAGTGTTGTTGTTTGATTTCTGTGTGCGTTTGTGTGCAAGTGATAATAATAATAACTATGCCATTAATTTACCCGGGAAAGCCCGAGTCTCAAGATTCTCTTTTATTTAAGCAGGTTTCTCTGCTAGACTCTATTCTATACAGACGGGGACAGGTGGACTCCACATTTTTTTGGTTGTACCGCCTCCTGCTGGCAAGCCAGGGAATTATGGAACCTCCTCGACGCCAACGGGAAGGGAGTTTCGCAACCTTTGAGCGATCCACCAAGCCTCGCTGCCTTCTCAGAATGCTGAATTTCAAGCCCACGTGCTTTGCCACGGGATAAGGAGGATAACGTGACGGTGCAATGCGATCGAATGGCGCGCAAGATTTATGATGTATTGCGGCATTATGAGACCATTAGGGGTAGGGATGAATTCTTGGATGGCTTCATCGAGCAGTGGAGAGATCACGGCTGATTGATGATAATGATATGTATGTATATGTGGGTGTGTTGTGTGCTGTGTACCACAGGCCTAATATTGGAGACTGGAACAAATGCTACGAGACTCTGTCTGAAATGGTTGTCCCACGGTCGAGCCGGTAGGATGCAGAACTCGGATCTCAAATGCCCCAATCTCGATACAACACGATTTGAATGTATACGATTATATACAACCATCAGAAGCAGCAGCGTCATAATTTGTATTATTAGTAACAACAGCAGAATCGCTTTCATCATGTTAACTCAACCCCCAAAGTTTCAAACAATACGTAGAAATGTGTATCCTGCAAAAAAACCTATAATCATTTCCTGAAGAAGTGCATTGTGGTCTTCTTGTCTTAGGTGACTGCATAATGCATTATTTGTGTTTTGGTTTGAAATTCATGGTCTTGAAGTCTGCACTATTATTCTGTCATGATGAATTTTTCTCATCATTTACAAGCTTGACTCTTGTTGGCATTTAGCCATGCTAATTGGCACCCATAGTGCAGAGGTGGGGACTTCATATGCAGTGTATGGTTCCCAGAAGTACACCTAGCATCAGTGATGACCGGTGGCTATACTGCACCGATGAGGTATAATAATGATGAAACTGGTCCACAGTTTTATATCACCACACCACTGCTGCTGGTGCTGTCAGTCGCGCACATTTGCTCAAGTTTATTTTGATGGTGACCATATCACAGACAAGAGCACCACAATGCACTTCTTCAGGAACTGCTGATTGTTTTCACATCCTGTAGTAAAATATGTTTTGTCCACGTTTCTGTGCGGTTTTTGTTCAACGCTTGTTTTTTTCCTGCACTATTTTGTTCTGTTATGATGGGTTGCCCTCGTCATTTCCAGATTTGATGAAATCCCAGAGATATCTACGAACCCAATATCTCTAGAGTCTAGAGGAGGGGTAGGCAACCAAAACTGTCATCTACCAAGGCGCATGCGGATCTTTCATCCACCACATGCGGCTCTATGAAAGGGGCGTAATGCATAACTACTATCACAGTAGCAAAGAATTATAAATGTCGCCCGTGTTGTGCCGAAAATTGTCAGTATATATACACTTATTATAGAACACTTGGCTCTTTGCATGACTCATACGTACTTTTTGGCTCTTGGTCTGTTAGAGGTTGTCCACCCCTGATCTCGAATCCTAGACCACAGGCGGGCATCAGCCACTAGAGCTGCTGCTCCCACATGCTTCTATCGTCGACTATTCACGCTGTTTTATTCGCCCCTCTGCCAGGATCGTGTTCGAGGACCCAGAAGGCTACATGTGCACTGTGACGCTGCTGCAAAAAGCTGTGGAGGATTTCAAGCAAGAAGCCCGGCGGAACAAGTACAGTTTGATAGCGTGAACACGATCTGCAAAAAAATATCAACGCGATACGGTTTCGTACTGCGCACGGCTGTGGCCGCATCTCGATACGGTGGCGAGACGTTCACACCCCTCGCCTGGTATTCAAGTCGTGGGTTCGATACCGACCCTGACACCTGCTGTATATATGGAGTTTGCATGTTCTCCCCGTGGTCGCGTGGATTTTTCTCAAAGGTCCAGACACAAACCCACTTGCTGTACTACCACCTCCAGGCAAATACTTGCCCAATCAGATTATGGGATTTTCACAATAACTAAACAACAATATTAATAACACGGAAATTATATATAATCAGTTGGACAGCTGTCTGCCTAATAATTTAATAGACGATGATGATCGATGGATTTATGAGTTTGCTTGGGTCGGCTGCTAATTTCGCGAACTTTGGGCACCAGGTTCATGGTGCGCGACTTCCAGTACAACGAGGAGGCGCTAAAGGCAGACAAAGAGGAGATAAACCGACTCATCACGGACAAGAAGAAACAGTTTGTACGATGCACTCATCACAAACACGAGTATCACCGCTACCACGACTGTCATCATCATCAGCGGCACCATTTTTACAAGCTACGTTATAATGAAGATCGTCGTCAAATCATATTATCGTCCGAAAGAGAATAGATTAATTAAAGTCATTGAATGTATCTTCATAATCATCGTGAGCATTGCCATATGAAGCAACAACAGCAAAATCATAATCCAGTTTGTCATTACTTCTATAATTAGCAGCCATTACGAGCTTAAAGAAGTTAGCAATTATCATTGTTATCATCTTCAGGCGGCATCATCATCATCAAATCCATCATCATGGTCAATATCAATGTCATCAATATAAACATCATGAAAGCCATCATCATAAGGATCCTTTGGTATTGTATGTCATTTAAAAAAATCATATACTGTCATACCATGAGTTTCAGCATCAGCTGCCAAATCTGCCCAGTGCCAGACTGTTGCCTCAATGAGCCCACTGCTGGTTTGAAGTAAAGGCCACTGACAAACTGGCTGATTTAGTAAATGACTGAATGGCCCATTGCTTAACCAACTAATGACCAGACCAATCCATTGACCGACCGACTGGCTAACCAAATGGCCAAGTGACTGGTTGACTGACAGCTGACGTACCGACTGACCAAATAATGACCAAACGACTATCTGATGGGCCAATTGCCAGACCGACGGATTGACTGATTCACTCTCCAAATGACCAACTGATAATGCGACTGACTCACTGCCAATTGACCTGCTGACCCACTGTTACGTGTGTGTTGCAGGGCCCTATGGTGCGCTGGCTGCAGGTGAACTTTAGCGAGGCGTTTGTGGCGTGGATCCACCTGAAGGCGTTGCGCGTGTTCGTGGAGAGCGTACTCAGGTGAAGACCAATGCCGCAGTGAGAAATACCGAGGATCAAACGCAAAAAAATATATTAATTTATTAATACTTGTTAGCTAGGAAAGTCTCAGCCCCACGATGGCGAGATGTTAACTACCTCGCCTTTTATACAGGAGTTCGTTGGTTCCATCCCGACTCTGACGCCTGTATATTTGAAGTTTGCACGTTCTCCCCATGGTCGCGTAGATTTTTTTCCGGGTCCTCCGGTTTTTCCCTCCACATTTAGAAAGACGCGTTGAGAGTATTGGGCTGCTATCAATGTCCACATGATACGCTACTTCATTGAGATATCATTTCTGGCCAGGTCGCTTCTGAAAAAGAGCTATATAGCTCAGTGGGCCTTACCTGGTAAAATTAAAAAAAAAATTGTTTAGAGTCTCAACTCTTGTTTAGGAGGGTCCCACCAAGTTTTCGTAGGAAGGGGCAATGTTGCTATATTGTATTGACATGTGACCAACGCACTTACAGTGCACACAAAAATTGCGTGCCCCGAGTGTTGATAAAGGATTGTTAGAGTGACTTTAGAAGCGTTTCCCGTATATCTTCTGGAGTAATTCTGACACACGGCGGTGCACTGCTTGTTGTCGGAATTCCAAATAGAAATGTTGTTCTCATCACGTGACACCTACAGCACAATTTGAATATAATTGGGAAGATATTACCAAGCCCTCAGCGGACATAACATGGACATAACGATAAGGCAGATGAAACATTGACCTAACCTGGGCATTGATCGGCGTCCCATTATCTATGGACCAGCCGTATATATATAGCTATGGAATGATTGTTGAACTGCTTAGAAATGTTCGAATCGTGAAGGAGTCAGAGGATATATCTAGCAGTGCATCCTGACCAAGTGTCTTTATGTGGGTCGATTCACTATAATGAATATTCTTAATGGTTGTGAGCACAGTGCTCAGGAGTCTAAAGACAAAACTGACAATTCAGAACCATGGCTTCCATATGGCACCACGGACCTTCACCAGGTTATAAAAAGCAAAGATGTAGGTCTTGTTTAAATTCCCTACACATCTGCAGTCGACATACTGCTCCTGACTAAAACTACAATGGGGCTCCACAAGCTTCTCTTGAATGTGCCTGGCAAGACAATGTCAAATCAATCTTGTCAGGCAGTCCTATCCTTACACGGTAAGCAGGTAGATGCCCAGATAATTGTACTAAATCACAACTCCCACTTCTTGCGTGTACGTTACCCGCTTACCCACCCTAGGTATGGGCTCCCTGTCAACTTCCAGGCGGCACTGCTGAAACCACGCAAGAACCAAAAGCGACTCAGAGAAGTGTTACAGCAGCTGTACAAGCACCTCGATAATGGGGCCGGCATCTCTGTAGATGTGAGTGGCCATGCATTTTCACGTCTCATTTCCAGGATCCCTACCTCCCTGCCATACGCAAGGGATGCTTTCCTGGGAAATGCTGCTTAACCCGAATTTACTTTAAGCGAACTCTAATTTCCCATAGACGTAATGTTATATTGAGGGGTTGCGTTCCTAGCCGACGTTTCTGGAAAAAAAACACATTTCTTGACTGAATCTCATGAAGTGTTCAAAAATGGATGAGTATAAGTTCATATACATTTTAACTCTTAATAAATTCCAATGTGTATTAATTCACATATCTACAAAGACACCAAGTACAGCCTACATGGACAAGTACTGTCAGTGAGTACCTGTGAAGACCAGAATGGCATACGAGGGAGCTGTCGTCTCTCCCGTGCTGATATTTTTACATTCTGCACCAGGTACTCGTTCAATGCTCAATTAACCTAAGGGAGGCCCAGGACTGCTTCAGGTATTCTATGCCACTGATGTTAGCCGTGGACTGGAATTGAAGTCGGGTAATTGGGTTCGTAGCGCATTGGGCTAAACACTGTTCCACACACAAAGACAAATATCCCCTGTATCGCCTTGAACTGTTTAGGGAAAGTGCTGTGAGCGAGCTCTACAAACACTTGTACACTCACGCATGATGCACTCTACTCATATCCTCGTTAATGTATACACACATTCTCGCGTACACGCTTGCACTCACATATAAACACAACCTCACACTCACAAATGTACGGACACACACTCTGTAGTCTCACTTGCACATTACACAATCATGCTTACTCACGTGTGCTGGCTACTAACATTTACTAACGTACACACTGCTCAAATACACACTTTGTACACATACAGCACCCTCAGGTGTGTACACCCTTGTGCATTCACGTCCAACGACACCGACGACTCTTAATAGTGGGAGCCCTCCTTTGTTGTGGACACAGCAACAACACTCGGCACGGGCTTCGTTTTTCTGTATGTTTTGAAGCTCGTCCCTTCTTCCCTCGAAGGTGTCCACTCTCCTCGTGCTCTATCTCTCTCACCTTTTATCCATCTCGAGCCCCCCTTTCTCGAACTCTCCCTCAACCTTGCGATTTAAAGCTTACGTGACTGCAGGGATTCCATATGCTTGGTTCTTTCGGTAAAGTCGCGTAGAAGGGAAACAATGAAATAATGAAAATATAAAACAATAAAATTCTCACGACGTTTCCACTGCCAACACAAGCAATCGTCATCAGGTGTGAAAACCACAGCAAGAACATTTTGTTTGAAAAAAGTGGCGGTTCCCCCCCCTCAACCCATCCCCCCCCCTTCAACCCTTCCCCCCCCCCTCAACCCTTCCCCCCCCTCAACCCTTCCCCCCCTCAACCGTTCCCCCCCCTCAACCCTTTCCCCCCCCTCAACTCTTCCCCCCCCCTCAACCCTTCCCCCCCCCTCAACCCTTCCCCCCCCCTCAACCCTTCCCCCCCCCCTCAACCCTTCCACCCCCCCTCAACCCTTCCCCCCCCCTCAACCCTTCCCCCCCCCCTCAACCCTTCCACCCCCCCCTCAACCCTTCCCCCCCCCTCAACCCTTCCCCCCCCCCTCAACCCTTCCACCCCCCCCTCAACCCTTTCCCCCCCCCTCAACCCTTTCCCCCCCTCAACCCCCCCAACCCTTTTTGTCCCACAGCCAATCCCCGTCCTCCTCCAACGGTTCCCAATCGTCGCATCCGGGGTTTTGCTCTGTTCCCGCTTTTTCTCCCGTTTGAATCTTTTCCTCCAATCACTTTAAACCCTGCCTCCTGACCAATCATCGTGGTTGCTTCTGCAGCCAATCCCCGTCCTTCTCCAACGGTTCCCAACCGTCGCATCCGGGTTCCCCACAGTTTCCCGCTTTTTCTGTTCAAAACCTTTTCCGCCAATCACTTCAAACCCTGCCTCTCGACCAATCATCGTGGAGGCCTCTTTCCGCCAATAGGAGACATTGGCCTACTTTTTGCACGCTTTTTATTACTATTATTTTACACGATTTTTATTAACTCGCTTTGTTGTCGTTGTTCTATCCTCAAATCTTGTAACTCAATTTTTACCCACTTCCCAATGTGGTATCGACTGCAAACTTGTTATACTTATGTCATACTGATGACAATACTATATTCTATCAGAAAAAAGAAAAAACATTTTAAAACATTATTTTTATATATTATGTTTCGGCTTGGGTTTAATTGTACACGCTCAACTGACGTTGGCTGTAAATGACCACGGTCCCCTTACGTTATAGAAAGCTTCGGGGCCACTTTCTGGAGTTCTTCCATTACTCGTACGGTACATTTAATTAAATCGTGTTTTAAAAAAAAGTTTTGTTTTAATATTACTTTTGAAGAACAATTTGGCTATACATTGGCTTAGGGCGAGTCCTTCTTAATTTCGGAATATTGCACATGCATCAAGCAAACACGTTCATAGGAATGGTATTCATTTAGCTTTACAGTTTATCACAACCCCGTTAAGCATAAACAACATATATTAGTTTATCAACAAAACAACTGTAAAGGCCATTCACTTGCAATGGAATGAAGCAAACATTTTGTAGGCAGAGCCCATTCGGTCAACACACAACAACGCTTCCCTATCTCAACTGTGACCCAACTCGGCAACCATCCACGATTATCAATCCTCCCACTGACCATAACCCTACCCCCCAAACCGCACCTGCAGAACTTCACCATGTCCTCCCTCCCCCCATTCATGTTTTGATTTTCGTTTTCAGTTTTGGTGTGCACAGCATTCGCAGTGTGCCGCGATCTATGACATCCATTTGATTCCCAACCGTACATCATCATCATCAGTGGCGAGTGCCATTGGGGCATGTCCTGAGCCTTCCCGATTTACTCAACCAGAAATGGATACCTCGTGTGAACATCAGGACTGGAGTGACAGGCAGCTGGGCATAGTACTGGTCAAGACACCCTTCGGTGTGTCATATCAGCCTTACTTAGTAGGTGCTCGTGAACAGAATGCACCCCTTGGCAAAAAAAATAGGGGGGCTCATCTTGTAGAATTATGCAGAGTGAAGGCCTCCCCACGTGGGTCATGGGTGTTTTATTTGACCATACTTCACCATGCTGGTCAGTGTTCGTTAAAGGTTCTCAGTACTGGTTCATGAATGTCATTCCCAAATGATTTTTTTGTCCATAGCCAGGAATTAAACTCAAGCACCGGGTTCATAGATCAGTGTGCTAACGACACTTTTCACCTTTGTCTTTGTATGCGGGCTTGTGTTTCTACAACAGGCGAGTATGGACCTACCAGGAATGAGCTTCAATAGCCAGGACTACTACCCATATGTGCACTTTCGTCTCGACCTTAATCTCCTCGAAAGCAAATAGGAGGAACAAGAAGTCTTCTGTTCATTCATGAACGCGGCAGAGGGAGCCACGACTTACTTTCAGGAACCTCAGGATAGTTGACCAATTCCTTATGGAGTAACCTACCTGCTGTACTATCTTCTGGCCAACTTGAAGGCTGTCCAAAGTCTCACTCGCGAACACACGATCAAAAAATATATTCAAATAAAAGCTTTATTGGAGCCAATAGTTCATGCAGCAACACCGTGCTGATGACGGAGTTCGTAACCAAATCAAGGCAAGGATCCCACATCAGTACCCAGTAGCACTGGCGTATGAGACAACACGTTACCGACGGGTTTCGGTGAAGTTAAAGCCGGTAGCCAAATATCCACTGAATTATCATGAAATCAGAAGGCCAACCCGTTAATGAAATGTGTTCTAGTTTTAGCGCTTACAAAAAACTCCCCACATTTGTATACGCTTGATATTCAGAAAGTGTATCAAATCGTGGTTACCAAGCATGAATCCAAACGCTGAAGAGACAGCCGAATTGACTGTTGCTCTATTGACTTTTCAGAAAAGTCAATACAGCACTAAATACTTTAGCGCACCATTTTCTGCATACAAGTAATTTGAGAAAACATTTAATTAGTTGGTTCTCAAATTTTGATTTAAAGCTTTCGTGACTGCAGGGATTCATATTCTTGGTTCCTTCGGTAGTCACGTAGAAGGGAAACAATAAAATAATAAAAATATAAAACATAAAATTCTCACGTTTAGATTGCAACACAAGCAATCACGTGTGAAAACCACAGCAAGAAAATGTTTTTCTTGCTGTGGTTTTCACACCTGATGATTGCTTGTTGCAGTCGAAACGTCGTGAGAATTTTATTGTTTCATATTTTTATTATTTTATTGTTTACCTTCTACGTGACTTTACCGAAAGAACCAAGAATATATAGTTGGTTCTCAGTTGACTTTTTTGGCCATTGAAATAAATGTAACCATTTAAGTTTTCCCCCATATTAAGTGGTATGAATTTCAGCTCTGGCCTGTGTATGAGGGTGTTGCATTTCTCAAGTGGATAAAAAAAGGCATTCCAGAAATCTCAGTTAAAAAGTGAAAATGTCTTTCCTCACCACAATTAGTTCAAGAGCAATGCTCAGCTCGTGGACAATAAAACATTGGCCGTTTAAAATCCTGAGCTACAAAATCAATGACTTCTCACGAAAACACATTTCAGCACACACAGACACGCAATTTTTTTTGTAAACTTATGCAAGGAAACCATTCAATACTCATGTTACCGTTTAAAGCACCGTTTTTATAACAATTTGGGTCATTTGCGAGATATTTTAATTTTATGAAGATGTGGAACATTTACACATCTAATTCCGAGTCATGTCCGTATCATCTTCCGAGTTGACTCGAGTGACATGGGGTTTTTAAAAATATACATGTAAATGTTGCCCACAGACACTTCATTGTATTCATGCAATCACTTTTAATTATGTAAAATAAACTGTTGATGTTTCAATGATGTTCCTTTAAGTTTAACAACCACCACTTTGAACTACGTTTTGTTTTACCCCAAAAAGCCTCAATGAGTCACAAATGTTCTAGTTTTGGTTGAGCTGTTTAAACATTTTTTTTAATTCTTTAAACAAGCCTGTCACTAGTATGTTGGTCTTCCTTAATGCTTTGAGATAGATTAACGAGGCTCTTAAGGGTTTAGACGGTACAATCACACCAGTCTGAAACGGCCTTAGACAAAAATCTGAAATATTGCTCTCCAATGGATTGACGTACAATGGACTGGTACTAAATGGGGTATTTAGAGAATGACCAACACTGGGCTCGGATTAGGCGACGATAATTCAGACTGACCACTCGGATGGGGTCCCTAGACGGTTGTCAACCACCAATTTAAAAATAGATGACCCATAATGGGGGAAAAAAGCATACCATAACAATGTTGGAAAATAAGCCACGTCTTTATTGAGGCTTTCAAATGGCAAGGGTGTCACCAGTTTCCGATGCATTGTGGTGGGAAAAATGCACTCTAGCATAGGAACATTTCCCACTAAACATGTATGACTAAACCAAGAACCTCCCAATTCAAATCCAGTACTGCATGTCGGCTAGGGTCTGGGCTAGCAGGAGTCATGGGTAAACCGGTTGATGGTTGGGCAAGTCATTGCCCATGCCAACTGTTAAACCTGTGAATAGTTTTATGAAACCCCCCCTGCAAATCCACCTGAAGGTGCTTTTCAAGCAACCAACATCCAAAGAACATATTATCGGACCGATGCCTACCCCAGACGCTGCCATATTTTTACACACAGCACCCCAGTGTTTAATCATTAATTGGTTAAAACAGCAGAGTAGGACTTCATGCACTGCATCTCGTCAAACCAAATTCTCCTCGACATGAATTGTCTGGCAATGGAGACTGGCTGGCTTTAAGTGAAGCGACTGGGGTGGTTTAATTAACCACACGGCGCCATCGAGAAAGCATGAAACGGCAAGTGCATAACAATTTCACCAGAGCCAAGGAAGGAATCAGCGGCACGGCACTGCAAGACCAAAACATTCCAAAAGCCTAAACCGGCCGCCAAGAATTGATGCAGGAATTTTATTGGACAGCATGGCGCAAAATGACCAGCAACTTTAATAACCATGAAAGTTTAATTACACCAAGCCATTACAAAGGTGACGAATGTAATTGGCGTACAATAACCAATTGACTGCAGTCAATTTGAGTTAAAATTGAGGTGCATTAACATGGTCACTGGTTTACTTTGTTCGTGGTTGGTGAACGCGAGCCATTAAATTGCAAGGTTTTCGAAAGCAGTGGTTAATTTAATGAAGCAAACCCCTTACAAAAAAACTTAAAATAACCAACAGCCACTTTACAAACTCCTTCGTACGTTTACGAAATTGTGAACTTGGCTTTTCAAGAACGTCTATAAATATCAGTAAAAGTCTCTACATCAGGGCTGCACATCCACTAAAGGGAACGACCTGTTGAGCAGCATTAGGTGAAGAGTCAACCCTTTACAGATAGGCCTTTATGGGTGCAGAGGAAGACTTACACACGCTCGACTTAAATACATGGGGCGCCATTGGCAGGTATGAAGGGGTCGTGGAGCATGCAGGACAATGGGGATTGCACAGGGCACTCTCAACCTAAGTGCATGCATTTATAATGCATGTGCATGCACTGCAGAAGTGACATCTTTGATTACTCAGGAAGAGACCTGTTTTTCACCTTTCTGCCAAAAAACCTAGTGGAAACTGCCTTTCTGCAAACGCACGAGTCAGACCAAAGGGCTTGCGTACAGGGAGAACATAAGTGCAGTTCCCTCAATTTCTGCCACTGCTGTTTATTCCTGCCACTGTGGCATAGATAGTAATTTTGGATGCACACATTTTATGAACACATCATGAAAAATGCAACTTGCCAACCACCCCGCTTGAGCAGTCGAATATGCCGCTTCCCACATTGCCACACTGACAGATAAACCAGCCCTTATCATGCACGGGCACCCTTACTTTCCTCCCCATGCTGCCACTGGCACGTCCCCATACTAATTTTTAAGACAAGCCCTGCTCTTGGATGTTGGAAAATCACTTACTGCCAAATTCAAAATAAAAAAAACCTAAAAGCTACCCTTCAACGGACCGTATTTTATATCTGGGAAACCTTTACACGGGTCATGTTTTTTACGTTGATGAAACAGCTGTATTGTTCCCCAGTGTTAGCTTGCAGACCCCGCTCCTCCTTGACATCTGTGACAAAGAGCTTGATAGTTCATCTTATTCCTCCAGTATGAAGATTCTGATATCACGTGTGCAATTGCGTGTTGCTGATGGTGAGAAGCAGTAGGCAAGGCTGGGTGTATGGTGCGCGCACACGCAGGTGTGTGCGCGGAAGAGTGGTTCAACGAGGCCGACATGTGGGCGACACGGTAGAGAAGAGATTTCGGTGGGGAGGTTGTGTCTGGGAGGAGAGACGGGATGATTACTGCGACGTGGTTAGAGCTCGCTTCTGTCAAATTCGTCCAGCTCGACATCGCTGAGGTCAATATCATCCTCCACTGGCAGCTGTAGAAAAACAAAACCAGAAAATTTAGGGGCAAGACCTAAGCAAGCACAAAAACTACAGGCAAAGAAAAATTCCTGTGTGCAGTTGACAGGATCTGTAGTTTTATTCGAAGGCTGTAACTTAGTTTAACAATGTCCACGATTTCATACGTTCTCATGCTTTTGGATCATAATTATATTCCTTTTTGTGCCTGCTTTGCATGTACAATCAATCGTGGTACAAAACCTATAAACACATTACCAGTTGCAGACTGTTCACTTTATAAATTGGCAAGACAAATGACTTTCTTCACAGATTACTTATATTCAAGTTGAGCACAAGACTTAAAAAAGGTAGAACTTCAAGCTGATGCCCCCTGCCCATGATAAAACCAATTAACCTCAAGGCCGTAATTTGAGGGGTCAATTTAAAATCTTCTGATTTTTGTCAGTAGAAGCATAGCCTTTGACTGCTGCCGACTTGCTGCTGGCCTTCCAGCCTGGTGGTGGCTGGAGGATGTGAGCAATCTCTACAGCTCCCTCACCTCTCCATCCTTGCCATCCCACGCCTCCTTACTGATGATTGGTGGCAAAGCAGCTCCCTTGACCGGTGCTGTTGAGCCCCGTCCCACAGACAGTTCCCTGCAAGACAAAGGGACCCCCCCCACCACAAGGCAGCAACTCTTGAGAATACGAACCACTCAATATTGTGCTCGTTTCCCATTTATTCCTCTTTTCACATTTTTAAAAGCTGCCTAAATGAAACATGGTTACAACAAACTACTTCACATGCAGCTCAGGTTAAAATGTTTTTTGTATGTTGGCTTCCACTGTATAAATCTAACCTATAGTCTCAATCGATCTTGTCAACGTGGCTCTTCACTCGCCTCGTCATCTCTACATTCAAGTTTCATTTATTAGGTATAGCCCTGTGAGCCATGTGGCTCTTGAGTCGGGTGCAACCACAATAAACAAAATATGAACAGAGAACATCTTAAAGCGACGACGCGCAACAGAAACATCCTGGATAAACCAGCAAATCTTCCAGAAAAAAAAAAACGTATGACAACGCCGTGTGCAAATATCCCAGTGTGATGTAAGTCAAACAATAAGACAATTTAGATTAAAGCTATCAGGCCAACTCCGCACTTCCGCAAGAAACATGGCTTAACCAAATGTTTTCGAAATCACCCAAATAAAGATACAAAAACAATGTAACAACAGTAATCATAGGAACTGTGATTCAAATTTAACAATAAACGATATACATAACATGTACGACCAAACTTGCAGCTATAGCTGGCAGCATGACACATCACCTCTACATCCACTGTTTGTTTGCATCTCTTATAGTTTGTCACATCTAAACTACCACACGTCTCCTCTCACTGCATCTGCTTTCTCTGGAATCATTGTCTTGCATCTGGTTCAGTCCGATTTCTGTCACACAACTTATTTGCTCTTATAAAATACTATTCAGCTTCTGTTCGCTTCTGTTGAGCAATGGGCCTTCAGAGCAGGTAACATGCCCCATTTGTGTACATAAGGGCTCTTAATAAGGGCCATTACCTAAAATATTTGTCTACTAAATATTTCTGTTTTCAGTTGTCATTAATTTGTGCTTTCACAACACCAATGCACTCCAACATTTCCTATCTAATTTGGAATGCCTTACTTCAAAACAATCAAAAACCGAGCTACCCACGAGCCTAAAAATAAATAAATAACCAAAAATAGGTAGGAAGGGAGATTTTCCCATCTTGACAGGTCATTGAATGGGGCAGAGGTCACTACAGAAATTAAAGTTTGAGGCTCGGCAGGCAATGACGTGCTGCTCCTCACCGTAGGAACTCGTTGATGCCGCTTTCGCTGAAGGAGCCCTTGAGGATAGCGAACTTCATTTTACGAGCGTTGACAGCCGCCATGGCTGGATAGCCGAAACCTCCAATCCCCAGGGAATCCTCCAGCTCAGGCTGAGCCCCAGCTTCTGTCCACAGCCACCTTGTGGATAAATGCACATCGCAACACAATATTGTGTAACGTCCGTTCAGGATGAAGAGCTCACACCATGCAAGTACAATTATTCCACCCATTGTTGAGGGTTCTTATGGACTGGTATGGACTCAGGTCGCTGGAGTTGTACTGCTGTGTGATTATCACCTACTCCCACCAGAGGCACATATCCATGGTTCGTCACACGAACACATACAAGTGCAGAGATCACGACAACTCTTATGTAGCTCTTGCTGTATCGCATGCACACTGCACCATCTCGCTGCATCTCTTCCGTTTCAAATTGATTGCACTACCGATTCTGTCTCTTCTGTCAGATTGACTGGTACTTTCAAAACACACCATAACATCCATACATGTCCCCACACACCCACACATCCATCCTGGTGATGAAGCATTACTCCGAGGCAGCTTGAATAGGTGTAATGTTTCAACTCCCAGCATCACGCAGCCCTTGCTGCACACACATTCCAACAATCACAAATGCACAAGTCCAGGTAGCAAAAAACAGACATGTTATATAAAGAGAGGCTATCAATGCCTCGCTTGTCCAGTAAGGTAGTCTCACATGCTCACCCCCACAGCTTCTTCTTGTATTTGTCTGCCATCCCTTGTAGGGTGGCGATGTAGCCATTCCTGCCAGTAGCCCCTACAAAAGAGGCAACCGAACAATCCGTCAATCAACCAGTAGGGGTGTGCGTGAACAAGTGCGCATGGGTATGAATGGGTGGGAGATTGAGTAAGCGAACGAGCATGTAAGCGAATTGGTTGGGTATGTGAATGGGCGAGTCAGTGAGCGAGCACACAAGGTGACATTATCAGTTTAAGGTGACAGTATCAGTTTACAAATTAGTGAAATAAAGAGGTAGTATGACAGCAGGTTGGGAGAGCCTTTGGAAAACTTAATTTAACAATGAAAAAATATTTTTAAGTAATGTTTTCAGTGACATGGTTCAGAAACATGGACATTGACAAAGAAAATGTAAAAAACGTGCAAAAAGATACTTGAAATTCTACAGAAATAGGAACATCGACTAGAGAAGATATGAAAGTTGTAGTAATTTTGACTTAAGGTGGGCATGGGAAGGACACCACTAATGGGACCGTGGACAATGCTCGAGACTAAGAACAAGGTGCCAGCCAAAGGTCAACTGTGGAGATGGGGTGACAAAATCAGCTTAAGTGCAGGCACTAGAATTTTGTTACATATCATACCCTGGGACACCCTTGCAAATGAGATGGATGTTCTATGTCAATTCAACTACAAGTGATTTTTAATAATCAAGATATCAGGACCACGAGAGATGTAATAGCTTAGATAGACTTTTATCCAGCAGTGATCAGTGAGTTGGTGAGTGGGAGTTTGAGTGAGCAGGTCAATATGATTGGACGATTGAGTAGGTTGAGTGAGCAAGCGAGCAGCTGCGAATGCGTGAGCTAATAAGTATCTGAAAAAGTGAATAAGCATTGAATATAAGTTGGGTAAATGAGTGAGTAGCAAGTACCCGTGTCAAGAATGTGTGGCAGGATCGACACTATGCACAGCTGATGCTCTTCACAGCTTTTCTTAACCACATCCTGGTTGAGGATCTACAGCAGACATCAAAACACACAAAGGTTTTATAAACAGAGATTAAGAGGCAAAACAGGGGCCGTCTCAGCTTTTGTCCATGTCACCGACACAGCCATACCAGAGACCCTTTGTTCGAATCCTGGCAGCTACCTACATCAGATTCAACTACTTAACTACAGTGACCTGATAGTTTCAACCTGATTAACAAGGTCTTCAGAACTCAAAAAATGGTGCTTTTAATTTAAGGACACCCATTTCATGCCTCCAACATGCTTATCTCACGCCTGCATCATATAGTCACAATGCCCGGTGCGTAACACACATGTGCAACAGCTTCAACTCACAGCTCACTTGTTAATTATTTTTGATACGATAAAAAGAAACGTTTTAATTCAGAAAGGCCTTACTGGGTCTAGTAGAAAATGCACTGGGTCTGTCCCACCAGTTGCTTCCCAGGTATTGTTTTGCACAATGGAGGAAATCAGAAGTTATGGAGAAAACCCACACATCATGTAAAAAACACCCCAAAATGCAGGAAAATTTGCCGAAGCAACTGGCTGCATTGCCACAAAATGGGCAACTGAACTTGCAGCCTGTACGTGTTGTTTCAGAAATAATCTTACCTCCACGACCTCAGGAGCAGGAGCATTGTCGGTGTACAGTTCAAGAGCATACGCCACAATGTCGGACTTTGTGCGGCCACCCTGGTACTCCTGTGGCTCGTCCTCACCCTTGCGGAACACCTTGATGGTGGGGAACCCTCGGATCTATGCACATGAACACACGTGGTTTTACACTCTGTTAAGATTCATAATGGACTCTTGCCCCCTGCCATTCTCACCCCTCTCATTTCACCACTCCCCTCCAAGGGGAGGGGGGGTGGGGAGGCGTGGTCATGTCCAAAGGACGTGTGGGCTGCTAGTAATATTATTAAACGCATGTAGAACTTCTTTCACACAGTACGTCCACCAGTCCCCTCACCCCAAAGCGGTTGGACAGTTCCTGATTGACTGTGGCGTCCACAGCAGCGAGTTTCACACGCCCATTTGTCTGTGCCTTCACCTCAGTGGCTGCAGCAGCCCATTCAGGTTCTAATCTGTTCGCACCACAGCCACAAAGTCAACCACAAAGAGAAAACAAATTATATCTGGTTAGACGCAGTCCGAGACGCACACAGCTAGCCAAATGACCAGTCAACACAAGGGGACAAATGGAGCTAAATTACCAGATGTCATTCATGAGTCTTGTTTGTACATTTCTGTATATAAATGTGATATACCGTTGGCATTTTCACATTATAAATTAATTGTACCATCAGGAGTTAAAAAAATGAAGACAAGATACATTCATTCCAGAACTTGTATACAAGGTTTCGGGCTCAATCTAAAACAGTTGGCCTACTTCAACAGATGTCACTGCGATAGCCTTCTCTCATCACTTTAGTAATGGTTTCTAATTTGTTTAAAATACCACTTAATATTAATAAAAAAATGCTGGAAACATTTTATTCTGATATAATCCTACCAATTTCATCCCTCAGCCAGTTAAAGAAATATATATGCTAAAAGAGCAAATCAATGACAACCTTTTATTTATGCAGTCTTTGATACCAGGGCAATCTTAAGAGCAGCATCGTTAGACCAATGCTGTACAGGTGTGCTGCAGTGGAGGGTGTTTGCGAAGCGTTGTGGTTTTTTTTAAATGCACTTGCTTTTTGCAGTGGCCACACCAAGGCGCAAAGAACTCCACAATCCAGGTGTCATCACTGCCGATGACTTTCTTATTGAAGTCATCATCTGTGAGGTTGATGACGTCATCTTTGCCACTTCCAGAACCACCGCTGCTTCCTCCCTGTCAAACGGCGACAGTGCTTTATTATACACGAGAATATGAAGTAAAAAACATATCCAAAATTATATACCAATCTCCAAATGGGAACCTTTATTGAAGCACGGATTTACCCCTTCACATTCAAATGAACAATCACGATTTGATTGTATATTTTGCTTGTGGTGCATGCAAAATATATGGTGGATTGTTATACTAGTGTTATAACGCAAAGTAGTTAAGGGGTTTACTACATTGAAGATTAAATACAATGTTTACTCTCACTCATTGAACGAAATGTAGTAAGTAACTTCAGATGGGGTAAATGTTATTTTATTTGTTGTGCTTGAATAGACCCATAACTATGTACACAATTCAATTATATTTTACAGATCTACCAACTTTTTTTAAACATTCAGTGGTATTCAGTAAAACTTTGTATCTAATAGTTTGATGATCTCTTCAAAAATTAACACTTTTATCACAAAATAAAATTAGTTTCTGTGCTTCCCTGCCAACCTAGAAAAGCTCCCACAGTGAACAGGTCAGACGAAATATACAATTACTTTAAGTGGATCACTCATGCCCACTTGCATGAGTACTTAAAAACTCAGCTTAACAAGCTGGCCAGTGTACAAATGGCTCCGCCAGAGTAATAAAATTGAATAAACTCATCTTTGCATAAACACGTATTTGCGTAATGGAAGACCATGAAAGGATTGTTCAACAAAAACATGTTCCAAAGCATACACAAAGCTCTGCGTATTACCATATGCCCTACCCATAAAGACCTCATTACTATGCATATTTTTAGAAATCGAGTTCAGGAGTTAAAATGCATAAATCAGGAGGCATGCAATGATCCATAGATACAATGTTAGTGATTTTTAGGCATACAATAAACACATTGATTTGTGTAAGAATGGATACGTTTATATGTTGCATTTCATTGGTTCACATGACAGGAAGCAATAATAACTGGTTCTTTCATAAATGACAATTAATACATTCTTGGGGTAGGGAGGGAATTACTACACGTATCAATTATGGTTTGCCTTCCACAACCTAGCACAGTGTGTACATTCATTATGCTAAATGATACTGGTTTACGCTTACAGAAGCCATTTCCTGAAAATGTATTTATATTATTTAAAATACTTAAAAATAATGTATTTTTACAGAAACTCGTCAATGAATATCAATACTTTTTACATAGTCTGACCTTGGAACTTTTAGACAAATATATTTTCAAGAATGCTTTGCAAATGAGGAAAAACAAGTATAGATATTAATGAAAAATATAGTTAAATTTACTGCCAAAATATAAGATGGGCACAAACCATCATGGCCCTGTGTTGTGTAATGCCAAGTGCATGCCATGAGTGTGTTGGTACCTGTTTTCCAGAGTCAGAGCCTCCCTTTCCCCCCAGCCGATCCTTCACAAGTGACCGCAGGGCACCCAAAGCACCATCCACTATGCCCTGTGTCGTCCTGCCACCTAAAAAAACACAAAGCTCAGCTCAGTGTCTGCGAGCCAAATTCAATCAAGAGAGCTTCTTTACAACAGGGACCTTCTGTCAGCACTGTCAACAGGATGTCACTTCCCCTCTAAAGCCTCGTCCACACTCAATGTGAAATAGTTCCTTCTCTACTTCCTGGTACCTGGAACCTTCCCATTGGCTAATCAGTGCCATATCCCTCCCACTGCTCAAATAAAAGATGGTGTCCAATATTTCACGTGAATAATTTTTTTCATCAAATCCTAAATCTCATTATATCTACACTGTTGAAATAGTTTTGACTTCTAATAACCTTTTCACCACGTGCTTAAAAAAATTCCCCTTTCTATATGTCTCCAGTTATCAAAAATAGGCCATCCTCCACCTCTTCAGATACCATCATATTTAGGTTATTGATAAATTCCAGTTGCAATGCACTGTATAGTCAAGCAAAACTTTTTTTTATTAAACGATACAAGACTTAAAAAAAAAATCATAGAAAGCAACTGCCAATGAATAATGCTGGGGTATTTAGTTAAATAGTTATATGATTGGAGTGCGAGATTTGTTTGTGAGCTCACCGTTGAAGTCTTCAGGCTTGTTCTTGTTTATGCCAAAGATCTTGATGGTGGGAAATCCACGAACGTTGTATGTGGAGCCAAGTCCCTTGTGCTCGTCTGCATCTACAGCGCCCAACTTCACTATGCCCTGTATCAATTTGAAAAACACTCTTAAAAATGTTACCCTGAAAAAACACGTTTTCCTTTGTGTAACTTACGATATTTACCCAAGAATGTCAGTGTGTAACGCCAGTGACGTCATTCCACGTCGATCAGCCCCCCTCATTAATAATCATTAACAGGTTACATCCTCCACATGGACCCACCCCTCATTGATAATGTCACTCCGCATGGAGAACCCTCCCATTAATAATAATTAGCGGGTGACGTCACTCCACATATGGGGTGTGGGGGGGGCGAGGCACCTCCTCCCTCCTCAGTGTCAACTTACAACCCTCACTACACACGATCTCCGTAATGCTATTGAGACAGAAGTAAAAAGGACATCATGATGAACAAGGGATTATAACCTTTAAATTAAGGAAGTCTGTCACCGCGGCCTTACAAATTGCACACGAATGGGTGCAATGAATATCACTTTGCAGTCTGCTTTTCACTTGCAAGTTTCAGATTTACTGCAATACACCCATCCTTGAACGGGCAAGAGGCTAGTTGTAAAAATACAATTTTAACATCATGAAAACCTAAAATGAGTTTCAGAACTCCTTTTCAGGTGGATCTTGCATCAGTATGTTTGACCAGTTCTTACAAGTTTTTCCATGTGGGAGAATTCACCCATATAAATGACGATACTCTAAAGTCTACACAGATAGATTCAATAATCCATTTGCTGTACTGCCATCTCACAGCCTAGCAGGTTTAGAGATTCACAAATAGATTTGATCCACCAATAAATATCTTCAAATCGTTGAATTACAGGCAAGTGCCAAACACCGCAAGCCACGTGGTAAAGTGAGTGGCCCTACATCTCTAACTCCTACCTCTCAGGTAGTTTGGTATTGTTTTTCAGAAAATCGATTTAACGTTCCAGAATTTGTAAATGTGTATTAGAAGATAATTCACCACCCACCCCCCTGAGTCCACATTTTGTCACGATTCTGGGACACGAATTGGACTAAATAAAGGATTATTTTTTTACATCGTGATGAATATCATGCCACGAGTGGATGCACAGGTTATGCAAATTGCTTACTTGCAATATAATCAATCTTGCATACATGATGCAACCGAGTGACCTAGTAAATTTTAATCAATAAATTTTACCATGTCAATTCAAATGAGCTCGGCCAATTCAAATGAGTTGCAAACTCATTTTATCATTTAAAACTCAATGTCCTTTGTTTAACCAGCTAAGCTTAAGAATCATTACCGCATTAAGGAGGAGGACCTTAATAATGCATATAAGCAGGAATAGATTATTAATTCAAAAAAATTGCATTAAGTAACTTGGCAAATTTGTGAACTGGGTTATGTCACTTGGTACACAATGACCTACTTTTGCAAATGTCATTTTATAATTCACGGTTGACTTTGATGCACTTCAGGAATTATTGGCCCAGCTCGTGGAAATTGAAAAGTCTGTGCAAATGGCTCCGTTGTGAGTGCAATGACTGATGATCCTGTTTATAAACCCCCTTTATAATGTTTGATAAACAAACATCGTGTTTTACTTATCATTATTCCCATGTGAAGTACGACAGCGTTCAGTCAAGTAAATCACTACAACGTAAGGGAGTCAGGTAAACATAAATCCATCACCTTAAGAGCGGTGGCCGCCTTCTTCCATTCTGGTATTAGCCTTTGGCAATGCCCACACCTTGAGGAGAAAAAAGGTACAATTTCTAATAGACGCATGGAGAAAACTTCAATTAAGGACATTGCACTCAAACATCTACTGCATAGATACACTAGCATCCCACTTGATGAGTATTAAAATAAACACACGGTTAAGTTTTGATCTAAAGCTTTCGTGACTGCAGGGATTCATATTCCTGGTTCTGTCGGTAAAGTCACGAAGAAGAGAAACAATCAAATATAAAACAATAAAATTCCAAACATAGATGGACTCGTCCATCTGAATAACTGCCAAATCGCTCTCCGTGGTGCTAACGTTAAAAAAACGCCACTTTTTTAAATTTTCTTGCTGTGGTTTTCACACCTGATGACGATTGCTTGTGTTGCAGTCGAAACGTCGTGAGAATTTTATTGTTTTATATTTTTATTATTTTATTGTTTCCCTTCTACGTGACTTTACCGAAAGAACCAAGAATACACGGTTGTCTGTTTAAATGCTGACATTAAAGATCACTAATGGCCCTTCCAGGCCTAGGGTTTAAAACAGCATGTACCGGAAAAGGAATATCCTGGATTTATTTAAATTTTTCTTGGTCTAATCAGGAGGGTGTGGCCTATGTTACTAATGTTATCCAGGACTCTAAATGACAGACGGCCACAAACCAAGTTATTTTTTTTCCCAGGTTTCCTGTGGAAATGCTATGCTATCTTCTGTCCACAAAGGTCATGAACACAAGTGAGACACAAGGCCAACACGCATGTGTGAGTGTCGTACCAGGGTGCGTAAAACTCCACGAGCCACAGGTCATTGCTCTGGACAACTTCACGGTTGAAGTTGCTGGCCGTCAGCTCTATCACATCATCGCTTGGTGAGTACAGGGCTTGTGCCCCGGCCACCAGCACTCCCAGAACCAAAGCACCTGCGCACAATGGGTAGGGTGTGAGAGAGGGGATTGAAGCAGGAAACAAAACAGTGGGATACGCAAAAAAGCATGTTTCACCAAAATTGTTAAGTAGGGGTTACATATACCAGTTGTGAGAACAAAGGACTTGCATTTGGAAGGTTGTAGAGTTAAAATCTCAGGCGAGAGTCAACTCAGCCAATCATCTCTTTGGGGTCAACAGACCACTTTTCAGGCCAACAAGTGGCTGTACTCGGGATTTACTCGCTGCCGACAGAATATGGAATTTCCAACAATGACCAAAGACTTTAACCTCCCCATTATTGGGAAAACCACTGAATTTTTTTTTACTTTTAAGAGTAAAAACGGCGAAACTTGTCAGCATTTTCTGGCAACTATAATAGGATTTTACGCGCGTCTCGTGTACATTAGCCAAACTGACACGTATGAGCAAAGTAAGAATGACTTCGTGACAACATGACCCGCATGTCAATCGTGTTACGTAGAGAAGACTGCATTATTCATTTGATCTCACTCTCTCGTATATGATACAGAATGTAATTACTGTGCTGTATTAGAATATGGAGCGGTCTCATACAGCAGACGGTGAATATCTATCGAAATTCAACTGGATACATTTCTAGATGATTTATCTTTTAGACACCGCTTAAATTTTATGTTAAAAGAACCCTCACTGTCCAAGGACATACCATTAAATTACAGTAGTCAATCTAGCTCTCCTTTGCTGGTGTTTATTGAACGCAATACAATATCAACTGCTTGAATAGACACCGCAATTGTTGACCTGCCTTGTAAAAAGTTATGAATTTTACCCGTGAACAATTAAGACCTACGGAGTCAAAAGTTTCGGATTCGTTTCCATAGAGTTCACGATGCTCAAATAGGATCTGGTTAATAAAGCACATTCAACTTACTCTTAAAGATGACACGTACGTGGGACAGAAAACTTGTTTGATGCTTGAAAACAACTTTAATTTGTTAATAATTGTTGCCGAACTTCAGATGAAACAATCATTCGTAGATTTACCTTCGTAAACAACTTTATCAATTTATTATTTTATTCTCATTCTACGTGACTTTACCGAAATAACCAAAGATGTTACACGTAGCACGTATAAATCTCTGGTAAAACAAGCTACGGTTCAAAATGCAACGGTGACCCAACTCAAAAGTGTCATTTGCATCAGCACGGTATGGCAAATACGGCGTTAACAAAAACGTGTAACATTAAACATTGATATCAATACGACGATAATATTACCACGGCTTTACCTCAATAAAATGTTTTCAAAGTATTCGCGTCCCCTTTAAGCATATCGACCCGCACGCATTTTAACACCAAGCGATGGAATAACATGAAAGGCAGATCATCGCTAATGGATAAGCATCGCTATTTCCGGCGCAATTACAAAATTGTACCTTCAAGAAGCTTATTGAACCATGTTAAATGTTAGTTGCGTGTAACGAGTTCCTCACCGTGGAAGAGCCCCATGGTCGGACTGTGTCGCTCCCACCGCTGTCGAACACACGCGCCCCCCCCACCCCCACCCACCCGTGAATTTATATACAGGAATCGATTCGCGACACACGGGCGATTCTTTCACCTTTACGATTCGCGGTCACGATTGAACCCGATCAATGATCGGCGCCGTCGATTCCCGCACGTTTGCCGCAACGGCGACAAACAAATCCAAATCGATTCTCCAATATGCCCACAATTCCGGAGTCGAACGCAAGGGGGAATCGAAGAAGTGCCGTTGGAATCGCCCCGCGGCGCGAGACGCCGGCTCGAGAGGCCGTTCCCGCCCCACGTCAACGCGCCGCGCCGTGGCCCCTCCGCATTGGTCCGATCGGCGCGTGACGTCACGTGCGTTCTAGGTTATTTTATTTTGAAATATTTTTTTTTAAATAAAACGCAAGCACACCAACGTCACTCACGCGCGTGTCATTATTTCGGTCAGAATTGCAACAAAATTATACTTGAATGTGAAAGTCCCCCTGCACGGGATGTCGGTGGGCGGGGTCGATGCCACTTGCAGATATCCGATTGGCTGTTGGAGCAGCCAATGAGCGACAAGTACGTGTGTTATAATGACCCAATCTCGGCGATACACACACACGGGCGCGTGTGTAGTGATGTATCGTTATCTCGTTTGTATTTAGACTTTAAAAAAATGTTTTCATGCAAATGCCAAATGAGTCACACAACGTTTCATTGCCAAGGACGCAACTTTAAAACACATTGCGGAGTTTTATTTTCCGTTGATGGTGAAAATGTACCTCAGAAAAGGGAACTTTTTTGTTGGCTTGACCACGATGTGTGGTGCCACACGTGTTACTTAACTGAGACCAAACGAAAAAAAATAACAATGTCTCCACATATCCGTCTTCACATATACAAATACTACAGGAAACATTTCCTACACACACCATTAGCCGCACCGCATTTTGGAAGTGCATACACTCGGCAAGCATTGATTCAAGACGACAACACTTGGACTGGTTTCGACACACGGTGTCTCAGCAGCAGTTCGGCTCCCTCGTCACTCTTTACAATATACAACATTAGAAGTGACCTGCCATGTACATCATCTCGCAAGTTCACATGCACGTGACACAGCCCTTGCTACGCAGGGCTTACAACCCTCGAAACGTACTGCCAGGACTCTTTTAACGGCTGGTCTAAGTTGGATGATCATTTCCATCGACGGAGACTCCGAACAAATCCCTCTGAAACAACCACCAAGCGCTTTCCACCTGAACAACCCCGTTGCAGATGCCTCTCTTGATGTGTCCTTCTGTGGTAGCCCAGGGCGCTGTGACCCCAAATCTACATATCTAGGGTCTATCATGGACATAAGTCTGACCTCTACGCTCCAATGAAAACAGATCCGTGAAATGAACAATTCAAGAAACGCTCTGCTACAGAAACTTGTAGGGTCGGCCTGGCGCTGAGGTGTTGCGAACTGCGGCCCAATCACTGATCTACTCAGTGGCAGAGAATTGTGCTCCAGCCTGGTCCAGGAGCTATTTTTATTTATTTATTTTAAGATTTATTTTAAAATTGTATCTTATAGTTATGTTATATTCTATATTTATTCAATTTTATATACTTTAGCCCCTTGGTGTTAGTTAGACTTTGAACCCTTATTATAGTAAGACTTGTTTACCACTTATTTAAGATTTTAGATTTCTATATGTTGAATGTATGCACCATCCTGCCAAAGTAAATTCCGTGTCTGTGAGAACTTTCATAGCGAATAAAACCCTTTCTGATTCTGATTCTGATTGTACGCAGCACTGCCAGATGAACAGATAAATAACGCTGCAACCGGTACCGCTTTCCCCGGTTCCCTGGCGAACATTCTGACGCCACACGTTCTTGCCAACGACAGCCTGCCTACCTATCAATCAAGACCACAACAATGTTCCTCGCTGCCCACTCAAGTCGCTATCCTCGTTCTGGAATTGCGCCGCCAACATCTTAAAATCTCACCAAGTGCCGGAAGAACAGAGTGGAACCACGTGGACGTCCAGAATAAACGCCTCATTCGAGACCCAAAGATAGCACCTCCCGGCTTTGACATGCCTCCTCGAAGTCGCCGATGGTGGAGCCATCAACCGCACCAGGACAACAATGGGCCGATTCGCACATCTTCATGAATGGACTATTAAATGCAAAGCAAAGTGGTGCGACCATGGCAGTGCAACCCACATTGTAGAGCACGCAGTTAGTAAACTCCTGCAGTCTGTGCTTCTTCAATAGAGGGATATATTCGTGCCTATGTGTGTATCTCTCTCTGTTTGTGTGTGAGTCTCTCTCTCTGCTTGTGTGTCTGTCTGTGTGTCTTCGTGTCTATGTTTTGTCTCTCTCTCAAATTGAGCAATCTTTGGAAGAGCGTAATCAACCAGGTGGGGTGTTGACTGTTGTGTTGGCCGACTCTCTGTGTTGTATTGCATTATATTTCCAAGTTTACTATGTTTGTTTTCTCATTCATTTGTACCTGATGATGGTTGCTTGTGTTGCAATCGAAACGTCGTATTATATTATTATTTAACTTCTTCCTACGTGACTTTACCGAAAGAACCAAAGAGTCCAAGAACTCTCTTTTGAAGCCTCCTCGTGGCTATCAGGCGTCGAAATTGGCAAGGACCGTTTCTTTACGTTATGGGGTCTCGATTAAATTATTTGGTGATGTTGCTGCGTTTTGTAGCAGTGGTGCACAAACACAATTAACATAAATCCTAATACAATCGTCAATAACACTGTGGCCTTAGAAGGAAACATTTAATATATGTTTAGGAAAAACTACCTTCTGCGTAGTACATTAATGATAGCTGGCTTCTGCAAGGCACTTATGTGTGATAAAGGGTCATTATCAAAAATGTCGGCAATTATATATATATTTTTTATGTAACGTTATCAACGAACGTTTTTAGATTTAATATATAAAATACACCTTTTAAAATTAACTATTATAAACTCATAAATTCGCAATTTTATTGCAATATTAATCAACGATAATATTCATAATACAGGTTTTTTTTGGGTTAGATCACGATCTAACCCAAAAATACCTGTTTTAAGGAAGATGATATTGGTCGCGAAGGCCTACGTGTTAAACTACGTATGATATTATATTCTTGGTTCTTTCGGTAAAGTCATTGTTTTGTTTCCCTTCTACGTGACTTTACCGAAAGAACCAAGAATATGAATCCCTGCAGTCACGAACGCTTTGACTCAAAATTTACGTATAATATTATTAACCAACCGGAATGTGCCTGACCTCGTTATATTACAGCAGCTAAGCCGGGTTGAGTCTCGGTTGTGCTTGAATTGCGGGACCACCAGGTATTATAGGCTGCCACGGGGTTATGTGTTGGGAAATAGAGGGCAGTGAAGCAAAACCGATTCATAGTTTATTTATTTCATAGTTTATTTATTTGGTATAGCCCTGTGAGCCATTCGGCTCTTGAATCGGGTGCAACCTCAACAAACAAAAAACATGAACAAGAAAACATCTTCAAGTGATTATGTGACTGTGCAAACAGAAAATCCAGGAAAAAAACAATCAAAAATATTCCTGAAATAGCACCGTACACCAACGCTGCGTGCAAAATCCCAGTGGGATGCAAGTCAAATAACAACAACAACAACCACAAGACAACTAAGATTAAGGCCATCAGTCTAACTCCGTACTACAATAAACAAAAAACATGGCCAAAACAAAAAAACCTTTTCGAAATCACCAAAATAAAAGCCATAAATGCAATGTAACAGTGATCATAGGGACTGTGACCGAATTTTTAACAAACTACATAAATAAATTATATCACCAAAATCTAGAGCCATATTTTAGGCCACTGAATAGCAGTGGCAGCTAGGGGTGTACAACTCCTCTAGAGCAGTTTTGAGTGAAGATCTCATAGGTAGTGATTCAAGTCGCAGTTTATTGGCAATAGCATTCCAGACCCTGGGGGCATCAATAGCAAAGGCCCTTCCTCCGGTTTTTGTACGGCAATAGGGAATGTGAAGCTGGTAGATGAGCGAAAACCTGAGGTCAAATTCGTTCTTTGAAACAGAGAGGAGATCCAGTAGGTAGTCTGTGGATTTTTTTGTAAGTACATCGTGAATAAATAAGATCTGGTGCACAAGCCGTCGAACATTAAGAGATGTTAAGTTTGACCCAATGTAGAGATCACAGTGGTGAGTCCTATATGGGCAGTTCAATGCAAATCTTAAAGCCGAGTGATAGATGGAATCAAGCTTCTTCAGTACAGTACTTGGGGCTGATTTATACACGATGTCACAGTAGTCAAGTAGAGGCAGTATGGTAGCTTTTATCAATTCCAAAAGGAACATTGGGGGGAAGCAGTGCTTGTGTCGATACAGAAAACCAATTTTTATTTTTGTCTTTTTACCAATATAATCAATGTGATCTTCAAAATTAAGTTTTGAATCCAGGATGACACCAAGATACTTATAGATCTTGACTTGCTCTATTTGATAATTATTCAAGGAATGTAATTGGGGAAAAATAACTTCCTGCTTTAGTCCCGGTGAGAAGCATAGCACCTTGGTTTTGGAGGTATTCAGGACTAGTTTAAGATAAACTAACTGATGTTGTAGTTTGTTGAAATCACCCTGGAGCTTAGCAATCACGTCATCCGGAGACCGAACATCTACGTCCCCACCAGCTTCACTAATCCGCAGCTAACCAGCGTGGTGATGTATGGTCAAATAACTCCTACGGACCAGCTTTGGTGTGGGAAGGCCCTCAACAAACAGTGGATTGAAAAGTGAGTTCTAAATAATAATAATAATTATTATCATTATGTTATTTACAATTAAATTTACAAACAAATATTAAAATATGGGTTGATATGACAGTACAGATACCGCCTATAATTTCTTAAAACGCATTAGTTTATTGGTACCATTTGTGCATTATTTTCCTATATTTGTTTAGAAAAACAAAGGTTCTTTTACTGAAATAAATTACACTGGTTGAACAAGTGTAATAATAAGCTTAATACTATTTTAACATACTATTTATGCACAGTAGGAGGCACACTTTGGCCAGATAATAACGCTAATAATAATAGTTACCACTAACATTACTTTCATGTTGTCCCCTCGTAATATGTGGGATGTTCTCCGACAACTGCAGTTTCTTCACGCAAAGTAAAACATTGCTGCAAGTCGACTTGGTCAGCAGATTGCAGTGCAGCAATTGAATTGTTGAATTAATCTGTGCGGATCACTCCGGCGCTAGCCCCGCGTAATGTGTGATGGCTTTTTTTTCTTCTTCGGGGACCTTCAGATGCCATGTGAGACTCACTGATGATATCCTGGGTAAAAAGAAAAAACAATTGACCAAATATCTGAATGTAAATTAGTTTGGTGATGCTATTGCGTTGGCAGTGGTGTACAAGCACAAATAAGAAGACAAAACTCAACCAATACGTTAATAATATTTCCTTAAATGGTTATATATCCTGTATTACCTAAAGTTTCGAGCAATGGCCTCTCTTCATTAACAAATAAATATCCGAATGCAACGACCTTTTATAAACGAGCCTGAATAATCAGTCGTGAGACTTTCCCGGATGAAATATTTTACTCAATTATTATTTCGTTACATAAATGTTCCAACAATTTTAATTATATTTACATTCTGTGTGTATATGTAATTGATATTTGCGCAATTGGATTCAGAACTCATAGATTCAAAACACAGGCGGTGGTGGTGCAAACAAGCCCAACTCGAGCCAAAGAGAATGAGGCGCTGTCCACGCAGCGGGTGCTGAAAATTGAGGTCTCATGGGTTTGAACGTAGCACCTGGCTGTAGAGTAAACAACTGGAGCCTAACAATAGTTCCACTGGTCACGTGAGCCTGGTGACCCCTTCTGCTAACGTTGGCTCACCCCAAAGTCATGTTAACGAGTTTTTTTTTGCTGTAATCAGCATTCTATGCTGTAACCAGATCCCCATAGAAAATGTGTGTTTATTGCTAAATGGGTTTTACATGAGCCCAAATCAAACTTTACCTCAACCAAAGCCTTCATGTATACTTATTTCTTGCACCTCGTTGTATTCGATACCTATGGAAAATAATATCGAGGGGGGTCTTGCTGGTGTGTGGTTTTAATTGAATAAGGGCATGGCACAGTCATTGATTCATTGGTTCAATCATCGCCCCTTTTGTGGATCATTGACATGTATAGACTTGCATGGAAACCCACAGGTCTACATAGACATACGTACGCTTACATACACGAGGGAGTAAATTAGGGAGTGAATGAGTGATGCTTTCGCAGTGGAGGCAATAAGGGAGTGATTTGAACAACACGCTTGAATTATAGCATGATGGAGTGAGTGACGGTTTACCAGCAGCGAATGAATGAATGAGTGACGATAACTGTTGATCTCAACGACTAATCGTGGAAGACAACACTGCAGCCAATATGCGCATGCGTTCGCTTTTGCCCAGAACCATCCACAGCGCAGCGCAAGACAAATACAAAGATCCCCCGTATAGCCTTAATAGACTTTTGGGGCAAGTGCTGTTTGCAAGCACCTATGAAGGCCAGAACGGCACACGATGGGTTGGTTGGCCAGAAACCACGCCCAGCCGCATTTGTCTCCCAAGTGGCGATATTTACACATCGCACTAGGTACTCACTTGAGGCTGAGTCGACCTAGGGGAGGCCCAGGATTGGTTAAGACATTCGTCACTGGTGTTGGCCGTGATCGGGAATCGAACTTGGGTGGCCGAGTTCGTGGTGCAGCGTGCTAACCGCTCTGCAAACGCAGCGTGCTCAGAGACACACAGACACACTCACCAGCACATACAGACTCGCTCGGCATAACAAACCCGCGCTCGCGAATTCGTTCATTCGTGCTCGTGGCGCAGGGACCGACAAGAGGCGGCGACTGGAGTGTGAGCGGAGGAGAAACAACAAGGCGGGCGGGCGAGCGAGCGGGGGGTGGGGTAGGGGGGGTAGGTGATTGAAACCACGACAGCAGCAGAACAGTTACGCACGCCAGGCAGTCAGTCAGCTAGCCGGTCTCTCAGACAGAGAGCCAGTTATCCATGCCACTGATCAGTTAAGTCACCCGCTTAGCTCGCTATCCAATTTATCGGACGGGTAGCTATCCAGCTAAGCCAGCCTGCTCAGCTGGCTCTCCTGTCAGCTTTTCAGCCGATCAGCCAATTATTCAGTACACACACATGATTAGCCGACCAGCCACTCTCTCAGACGATAAGCTCGCCAGCTATACCGCCAGTTTACCTTGTTATTTCTTCATGCTATTTTATTATCATCATATCAGATTTCAAGCCAGTCAGTATTTCAGCCAGCCAGTTATTCTCTCAGAGGAAACTTCCAGTTTTTTTGAATCTCCCATAGTCAGCCAGTATCTCAGTCAGCCAGCTAAGGCGGTGTATACGGCTGGCGGGCAATCCGTTTCTCAGATTGACAGCGAGCGGCTATCTCAGCGAGTCAGCCAGTGGGTGTTCTGTTGTGTACTATATCAGCCGGTCATAAGTGCAGTCAGGTGCGCGTGGATAGGTAGGCGTGTGCGTAGACCAGCAGGCAGACGGAGAAGCGATCAAGACAAAGCAACTGCCCACCGGCAGACTCAACATTCCTCGCGGAGACAGCGGCAGCTGCAGCAGCAGCTTTGGCTGTTTCGCCGCTCAGCCCTAGTCATCTGGACGTGCGTGGGAGCGAGCGAACGAGGCAACAGCAGAGGCAAGCCTGCGCGCTCGCCTGTGTGTCAATGTCTGTGTGTCTGTGTGGCTGTGCGTTTCTATGTGTATCTGAGAGTCTGCGTGCATATTTGGGTCTGCGTTTATCTTTGTAATTGTATCTACATGTTTGTGTGGATCTGAGCATCTGTTTGTATCTGTGTCTTTAGATGTATGTGTGTCTGTGTATATCTATGCGTCTGTGTGTATCTGATAGTCTGTGCACCTGGGAGTCAATCTATGTGATTGTGTGTATACGCATGTCTTTGTGGATCTGAAGGTTTGTGTGTATTTATGTCTATGTGCATCTGGGGGCCTGTATTTATCTATGTGTTTACGTGTGCGTCTTTGTATGCGCGTGTGTGTCTGTCTATGCGTTGGGTGGAGCGGTGGCGCAGTGTTTAGCGCATCGCGCTTTGAATCCACCGACCCGAGTTCGATTTTTGACTACAACTAACATCAGTGGTGATTATTCCAAACAATTGCGGGCCTCTGTTATGTCGACTCAGCCTCAGATGAATAGCTGGTGTGGTGCATAAACATCGCCACGAGAGAGGCAAAGGCGCCCGGGCGTGGTGCTACCGCCCCCTCATGTGTCGTGCCGGGCTTAATAGGTGCTCGCTAACAACAGTAGGTTAAGGCTATACGGGGAATTTTTGTCTATGAACAAATGCACGTGTTTGCGTCTGTCTGTGTTTTTCTGCATCTCTGACTGCATGTGTCTGTCTTTATGTGTGTCTGCTTGTCAGTATGTTTCTGTGTGTTGTGTCGGTGTGTGTTTGCCCATCTGTTCGCTTAATTGGCCTTATACCCCACTTACTCATGCTTGTCTATCACGTGCCTCTCTCTAATGCCTATGTCTCCCCGTCTCTGCCCTTCCTGTCTCACTCACGCTCTGAATCCTGTGTCCTGCCCTCCTGGTCTGTCTCTACACGTCCCTCCCTGTCTCTCTCTCTGTCCCTGCATCTTCCTCCCTCCACGTCTCCATCCCTTTCACTCTGCTCACCCCGCGTCTGTCTCGTTCCCCGTATGTTTGCCTCCCATCTCCCCTGTCTCCCTTCATCTCTGTCTCTCTGTCTCATCTCCGCGTCTGTCTTTACCTACCGTGTCTCTCCCCAGCCTTCCCGTCTCCCTGTCTCGTCCACCATCCCTGGCTCAACGTCTCCCACCCGCCCTACCGCCTTCCTGCCTGGTCTCCCTCCTTGTCTCCCTCCTCCCTCTGTTCTCCCGTTGGCCACACCTGTTGGCTCTCGCTCAATACCATTAAATCGTGCCGCCTTTTGCCGCACAAGCGGTTACACATGGGCAACGTGGATGTTGAATTCGTTTATATTGAATTTGCGTTTTGTACCACTATTCATCATATTTTATGTCAGACCATTACACACAGCAGCGATACGCCTCTCAATTACCAATATATCTGTACAATTATACAATGTATAATTGGTATACTCAGTGCTACAAATATTGAATGTCCGTGCAGATATATTTTAATTAATATATTTTTTAGCAATTGTATACGTGCAAGTGATTACAATAATTGTGAGTTAAACATGTACACAGGATATAACGTACTTTAGAATCACCGTGTACGTGCAAATTGATCTCTCCACATTTGCAGACTTCAAGTTGTAAATGCTGTCCGATGTCGTTCGGTATGAGTAGTGCTGCTTTCAACCTTGACGTTGATGCACGACATTGCCATTCGAAACTTGACCATGCACACAGTTGGCTTTGGATTTTTGCACGGTTTGTTTTGCTGTCGTGATCAGGTTTCTGTCACCAGGTCCCTTTCGAGAATGAGCATTCATTGCCGAATGAGTTTTACCCGTGCCGAAAACAAACCAACAAGCACCTAGCATTTGATGGCAAGGGTTATGCAATAGATGTGCGTTACAAGTACTGCATCAAAATGGAATAATCGTGTTAATGCTGCACTGTTGTGTGAAGTTAACACACATTACAATGTTTATTTCATCCAAACACCCCGTCCATTCATGTATCTACCTCTTCTTCCCTCTCTCTCTCTCTCGCTGTGTACCCCACAATATCATCATTATGACTGTGCTCCATTATCATAAAAATAATTGTCACCATCATTATGCGTCGACGTTGTGATTGAATATAATCACGCGTCATCATCATCATCACGCAATGATCATGCGGGCACATTTTCACCATTACGTCATCATCGTCACATCATCAGTAAGGAGAAGAGAGGCTGCATTGACCACCTCCACCTCTTTCTTCTTCAACACCCCTCACCTCCTCCCTTTTGTTAGAATATTACACCTCCACCGCCTCTGTTTTTTTCTTCATATTTAACCACCTCCTCATTCACGGCCACCATCTCCTTGTCCACCTCTTCTACGATAACAGAATCCACCTCATATCCACGTTCTATATCCACCACCTTCTCCACCTCCTCCTCATATAAACCCTTTTACCTTCACAACCCCCACCTAGTCATCCGCTCTTACTCCCACACCACCGCCATCTCATCATATCCACCTCTTTCACCTCATCCACAAGCTGCACTTATCACCCCCACCACCTGCGCCCACCGGCTCCTCGTCCACTTCCTCGACGCTCGCCTCCCAGCCTCGCGTCACAGCAGGAGGTGGCGCCGGGGTGGATGAGGTGAGAAGCCCTGGAGGCGCTGACGATGACCCAGGGCGCGTGGGGGGTCGGCTCTCGGGGGTGAGAGGCGCTCTCATGAGGCCGGGAGCTTCAGTGTAACGAGGTGAGTGTCTCCTGGCTGTCTGTCTGTGTCTCTGTGTCCCTCCCCCAATCACCGGTGTCTCTCTGTGCATCTTCGTGCCTCTGTGTTCTGCTGTCTCTATCTCGCTGGTGCTCGCTAGCAGCAATTGCCGCAACAGTCTGGTAAGGTTATGTGGGGGATCTTTTTTTTTGTCTATCTCGCTGCATAATCTGAGTCGACGTCTCTCCGCTCCGCGTGGCCACACGAACGACCGATATCAGGTTTTTTTGTTGTCGTCCAGCGCCTGCCCTAGGCAAGACTCAGCCCTTAAATGCGTGCCTGATGCAGTGTGAAGAATCATCATCATCGCGGGAGACAAAAACGGCCAGATGTTGGGCTGTTCAGACCCCAGCCCCCCACCCCAACGTATGCTGTACCATTCTATTCGATGTTCGCTACCAACATTCTGTGTCAGGCTACACTGGCGGCTTTATTTGGCAATTAAGCTCTTAATATACAATTTTTTATCTTGGAACGAGCGCTATGTTTTACTTGTCTTCAAGTGAATGTGAAGCCTCAGTGCACCTAGCCTGGCACTGGCGCTGTGGTGACATAGCTCACATTTAGTGGCAACTGGCGGTTTGTGCGTATATGTCTTTGTTGTTCTCTTTGGGAAGCGGTAGCACGCTACGTTACGCACCCAGCGATCCGAGATCGATTCCCGCTCGCAGCCAACACCAGTGACGGTTATCTGAACCGGTCCTGGGTCTTCCCCAGGTCGACTCAGCCTTAAATGAGTACCTGGTGCGGTGTGTAAACATCGCCAGTAGCCATCCGCCTCCTCGTGTACCGTGCCGGCCTTCACGGGTGCTCGCTAACAGCACTTGGCCCAACAGTCTGTTAAGGCTTTACGGGGAATCTTTGTCTATGGCTGTGCCCATGTACACGCGTGGCAGTTTGTTATCATCTGTGCGTTTATCTTTGTCCATCTCAAAAGAAAACCTCAATAGGTTCTGCCGTCTTCAAATAAAGGCAATCAATCAATCTAGATAATGCATCTCAAACGGCTCTCACTTGTTTAAAGGCCAGCAATCAATCAAGAGAATGAATCTCAACAGGACATCACATCTTAAAATGAAGAACATCAAACTATCAATCAAGATAATTAATCTCAATGACCCCTTCTCCCTTCTACTTGTGCAAAGGACACCAATCATAATGGTGGCATACCAACCAAAGGTGCTCAATTGGTTAAATAAAGGACATCATCATCGCCATCACAAGTTGTGAATTATGAAATTACCTTTAGATAAATTAGATAAATCTCTCCTGAGATGGGCAGAAGCCTTGCGTGAGAATAGAGAGTAAAATTAATCTCAATGGGCACTCACTCACTTGGACCAAATATAGACCGTGGCTTTGTATTCCCGTGGCCTTGGCTTGCCAAATAGCAAATCGGAAACTGTTACAACCTTGCTGCTGCTCAGTTGAGATGCGCTCTCTCTAAGCCGACACTGGCGTCCACGGGTCCTTAACAGCCTGCGACATTCAAGCACTACAAATATTCCCCGTATAGCTGTGAAAAATGTTTCGGACAAGTGCTGTTAGCGAGCACCTATGAAGGCCGGAACGGCACACTAGGGGGTGGGTGGTCAACACCACAACGCCCGGCCGCCTTTGTCTCCCTAGTGGCGATGTTTACACATCGCACCAGGTACTCATTTGAGGCTGAGTCGACCTACGGGAGGCCCAGGACCGGTTCATATAATCGTCACTGGTGTTATCCGTGAACGGGATTCGAACTCGGGTCACAGTGCGTTAATCACTTTGCTATCGCTCCCCGCGGACACACCACACACACACACAGCACGGTGACACCCCTACCTACTACAATATGAATGCATGTAATGTTTTCTTTATTACTGCATCTTGATTTGCCTCTTGTATTGAGCTGTTCGAATGATCTAAGTTAAGCGATTTGGGGTGGTCGTCCAATTTTCATGATCCTGAGTCATTGCCTTTCCACTGCTGAATTAAGGCCTCCCCCAACGTCGCCACCCTTCACGGTCTCGCGACGCCCCCAAACCCGTCTCGCTCCTGCGCTAGAGTTGTTGATCTAATCGCTCCGTCGTACACTGCGGCGGTGCTGGTGGTGGTCCTTTTTGAGCCCGTTCCCTCCATTGGCTGCCACTGCCGTCGTTCCACCTGGTCGTGGCGCGTCCTGTCCAAAGGCCACCAGATAGTTATTTTTTAACAGTCCATGCGAAGTCTCCAATTTAGGATTTGATCGCTTGGCACCACGCGCTCCTTGTTCTCCTGTCCCTCGGTGTCATTCCAAGCGTTCCAGAACAGACCGTACAAACATATAACGATGCAATGCCCGATCCACAAATACGAAGGCGACATCACGGCAACACACTCCGCCACTGCTCCTGCCGCGGTCATTATCTGGCTTCACCACCTGGATGTGAAATTGTACTTGTTGCTCTGCATTTGCATAAGCCATACGAAAGAGTTAGAAGATTCCAAGCGTACATCCATCCGCGCGCCTCTGTCCCATTGTCCTTGTGAGCGGTCACGCTTCCGAACAGCGTCACAGCGAAAAACTCAACGCATTCGTCAATAACGCCGCGTGGCCTAAAAAGAACAGATATATAATAGGCGACGTTTCGGGCAATGACCCTTCTTTATCGTACATACATTGCACAGCGGGTAACGTGCACCGATGGAACACTTTCTTCCGTCTGTTTGTATGTATGGTGCTCAAAGGCAAAATGTAGCACGCTAACAATATGACAAACACACAGCTTGACAAACGCATGAAGTCAGACGCGGTGACGCCCGCCTGTGATTCGGCGATTTTGGGGGGGGGTTGATGGATCACGCATAGGCTTGTGCTACAGGGATGGCAGTACATTAAGTCGGTACGTGAATATTCCTCCAGTATAAATATTCTGATTCTGATGCTCTGCATGTTATCCTCACGTGTGCATTGCGGATTTTCTCCGGTACTCTGGTTTACTCCAACACGAATGCACTTCTTATTTAAACAAATTAGGAAACGTTTCACGTCTACGCGTGGATTATGTAATGCATTTCAGCGTGCGCTGCCAGTCTTCGGAAGAATTCAATTAGCGGGATGGGGAGCAGGCGGGTAGCCGTCAGGGAGAGTTTGTGTCCAAGTTTTGGGCACCGTTTTCATCAATTTGGCCGGTTTTCAATGCGGCAAGTCTCCAATAGCAACACAATGTTATACTGCAGTCTGGTACGTTATTTACGAGAGTTCTAGTACGCCACGATATCCTCCCCCTCTCATCTGACCCTCAATTGGGGCGGACTAACATAACGCATTGCCGCTTTCAGCTTGAGTTAAAATACGTTGCAAAGGCATTGGCTAAACGTCCCATTGCAGAGTGAGTCACCCTGATATCGTGTCCTAAAGCTCATTGAGCATTTATTCGGGATAAACAATAAGATGATGACGATTATTATTATTATAATTGCGAAATCAAAATTGATGCGTTATTGACTGATTGATTGATTGAATGAATCCCCGACCCGACCGCAGGCATGAATCGTCGCACCTCTCGCTCCACGTGTTCGCTACCTCCCGATCCTCCACGGGTCCCGCAGGACCTCGGTAACAACAACAACAAGAACAGCGACGGCATCGGTAGCCACCACCAGCAGCAGCCGTACCCCGCGCACTCACGGCGAGTTCGCATCAACGTCGGGGGCATTACCCACGAGGCACTTTGGCGAACATTGGAACGCCTCCCACGAACACGCCTGGGCAGACTGCAAGCCTGCGTGGTGGGCAGCGAGGAGGCCATCATGGAACTCTGCGACGACTACAGTCGAGCAGACAACGAGTTCTTCTTCGATCGACACCCGGGCGCCTTCACGTCAATCCTGAACTTTTACCGCACGGGTCGCCTTCACATGATGGAGGAGATGTGCGCGCTGTCCTTCAGCCAGGAGCTCGACTACTGGGGCGTTGATGAGATCTACCTGGAGTCGTGCTGCCAGGCGAGGTACCACCAGAAGAAGGAGCAGATGAACGAGGAGCTGAGGAGGGAGGCGGAGAGCGCGCGGGAGCGGGAGGGGGAGCAGTTCGACGCCACGTACTGCGCGGAGAAGCGCAAGAAGCTGTGGGACCTCCTGGAGAAACCCAACTCCTCCCTGGCGGCTAAGGTGGGTGCGTGCGATGGTGATGGTGGTGGTGGTGATGGTGAAGATGCTTATGGTGGCGATGGTGATGATGGTGTTGTTGGTGGTAATGATGGTGGCGGTGATGATGACATTAAGTGGTGGTGATGATGATATTATTGGAAGTTAATTATGATCTTTTTGACGATGATGCTGATGAGAGTTGTATTGATGATGAAGACTATTGTGATTTTAATTATTACTAACAATCCCCACACCCTTTGGACGTGATCGTTTATTCGTCCTTACCTCTAGCCAGCAAACCTTTTTTTCTAATATTTTCTTCATTATACTGGTGATGGCGGCGATGGTGATATTGATGATGATAATTACGATGTGTTGTTATTGAAGGCGTTGCTAATGACAGGGACATTATTATTTTGGGGGGTTATGTTGTTCTTATTTACAGTGTTTGAGAAATATTAATGAAGTTGATGATGCTGATCAAATTACTACAGATGATGAGGATAAAAACGTATGTGTATAAATGTAACCTGGTTATCACACGAATATCTTTATCCAAAGAGTACGATAATAATGATGATCATCAACAACAGTAGCATCACCACAGCCGTCATCCTTATCAGTAGCAGCAGCGCCAACAAAGACAAAGATCCCCCGTATAGCCTTAACAGACTGTTGGGGCAAGTGATGTTAGCGAGCAGCACCTATGAAGACCGGAACGGCACATAAGGGGGTGGGGTGGCCAGCACCACGCCCGACCGCCTTTGTCTCCCCTGTGGCGATATTTACACATCGCACCAGGTACTCATTTGAGGCTGAGTATACCTAGGGGAGGCCCAGGATTGGTTAAGACATTCGTCACTGGTGATGGCCGTGATCTGGAATCGAACGCGAGTCGCCCGGTTCGTAGCGCGGCGTGCTCACCACTACACTACCCCTCCTCACTAACATCACCATCACCACCATCACACGTAGCAACACCACCATTGATAGTCGTAGTATCAATACCATCATTAATAGCAACATCCCCACCAACAACAGCCGCCATTTGCCACGAAATTAGAGTAACGTCACCAGAGTGCTTGTGCCAAGCGAGGTGCACTGTGAGGCCACGTGCAATGTCGAAGGCTCGCTGGCAGGAGGTCACGGGACGACCACTCAGGGCCCTCGCCACCACCCAGGGCCATCCAGAGGTGTAGGGGTGGGGGACAAGAGGGGGGAATTGGCACGGGCCTCACACAAAAGAAGGCCCACAATGGGCCTGTTTTTTTTGTTTTGTTGTCGTGACATTCTGCCCCGGGCCTCAAGTCCCATGCCTCTAGGGACATCTGTGGCGGCCCTTCCATCACCGCTGCTGCCACCACCAACGCTAAAAGTTGCAGCACTATAAACACCATCAAAAGTAGCATCATCATGACCACCACCACCACGAAATGTATCAGCAGCACCACCACCGTCAAAGACAGCATCACCACAACCACCACCAAAAGTATCAGCAGCACAACCACCACCGCCATTAAACGTAGCATAATCACCACCACCACCATCAACTGTAGCTGCAGTACCACCACCACCAACATCATCATCAAACTCCTAGCCAATACAACCACCCTCCCCGCCATCCATCACGGAGCCGTGCAATTTTGTTCCCTCCGCGTCGCGTGCAGAGCGCATCGGAAACTCGCGTCTGGACGCGCCTGTCACTGTAGCCCATTGTTGTGTGCAGTACAAGTCGCGGTCGTGGCTTTAAATTTGTCTGTTGTGTTTTTCTTTCTTTCCCCGTCTGTTTTTTTTGTTCATTTGCCGGGAGGCAGGCGTGGGCCACCTCTGTTGTGCGCGTGTGTTGGTGGACGGGTTTTTTCTTCTTCTTCTTTTTCTTTCTTTCTAGACGTCCAAGTGACCGATTGTCCCTTCCATTGTCTCACCTGCCCTCGCCTGTCAGGGAGGGGGGCCCTCGTCTTATTAACGACGGCGGTGCAGGACCGTGATGTTTACTGAAGGAGTGGGGAGGGGGCACAGAAGACCGCGAGGGTTTTTTTTTTCCGTGTGCGGCCGCGTGTTACTCTACAGCGCGCGGCAACCGCTCGAGTTATAATAATCGAATGTCAACTTGTAACGCGCTGCCGCGCAGAATTAGCTCATTCTCGTCGAGAGAAGGAATGACAGACGAGCAAGAGAGCCAGCGACCAAGCAGTGAGCCGGCGCCAAATCAGCCTCCGCAAGCGCTGCGGTTCTCTATATATGAAGATGTTATCGGCCAATTAATTGGGGTTTATATAAGGGAGGAAACCGGAACACCTGGAGAAACACCACACGTGCGAGGGGAGGGGTGCGACACTCCATCCCATACAGGCGGAACACGTGGAGTCCACATTTCGCTGTACCGTCTTCTGCTGGCGAGCCAGGGTACGGCACCTCGATGAGGTCCACGGGAAGGGAGTTGCAGAGCATTTGTGTGATCCACCAACCCTTCACAGTGCTGGATTACAGGCCACGTCCTGGCCCACTATCGCTGCCCGGCTGCATTAATCTCATCATCATCATCATCATCGGGGTTTATCAATATGATCCTAGTCATTTTCGAGTGTAGTCATTGTTCTTACATATAAATGAAGATATTTCACCTGGAACACAACCCTTTCAGATGTAACACTTCGTCTGCACGGGTTGTCTAGGGTATCATCGAGACACGCATCATAGCAAACACGTGGTGACACCGAGTACAGAGTACACACATTTTAAATGTTTAACTTGTATGGCTTGCAATGAATATCACACACACACCCAGTCAAAACATATTTGCGTACATAAACACATAAATAAAATAATTACATTGGGCACTATTTTTATAAAATGTAATAATCTTTATAATCATGAATTTAGTGACCTTTTAATGATGATGACCATCATGAAGATACACAAATAAACGCAGCACACTTGTCAATAACACGACTCTGTGGCCTTCGTCAAAAATAATATTTACAAGAGACGACGTTTCAGGCAATGACCCTTTTGTGTTACGAAGGGCCATTGCCCGAAACGTAACTTATTTTTGTTTTGTTCAGGGCACACACACACATAGTTGTTAATAACGAACGTGTTGAGTGCTGTTGTTGTTGTTGTTCATTGTGCTTATGCACCACTGCCAACACAGAAGCAGCAAGCATCACTAAATAATGAGTATCATCAAATTTGTGTTTTTGTGTCAATCATCGTAACCCGCTAACAGGTGTACTCGGCACCGTCGTCATTATTCTCGTCATCATCATCATCATCGTCCGTTTTCGCAATGCTGCCCGACAATAAGAATCGCAATCACAATCCAGTAACCGTGCCCTGAATGGGAATTTTCATCAAGCCTCGTAATGCTGCTGCACGCACGCACGCACGCATAGTCATACTCTCTAGAAATTCTATATATATATAAAAAAACAACCAGTCAGCATAATTACATTTATAAATCACGATTTGACGATAATAATGATCACGTATCTAATTGCGCTATTTTCATGAATAAAGTAATAATTCCGTCAACGTTGCGAGGACGAATAAGTAAAACTCTCCGCGTGCTCGAGAGCAAAACAAACATGATACAGACACCCACTTGCTGTACTCCCCTCTCCAGGCACCCGCAGGTGGGTGCCTCACACACACAATAACAGCATCTCTACGCAATCCATCAACCCAAATGATGACGAAATGCATGCTGCTGCTGGTTCTACTCATGGTAATCATGTTGCTTCACTAACTGATGCTGATAATGCGGCCTCCGCTATTGCTGGTGACGCTACTCCTGATGCGGCGTCTCAAGATGCTGCTGATGCTACTGTTTATATTTCCGCCGCCGACTGATGCTGCTGCTAATATTCATGCCGCTGCATATATTTGCATACTGCCTCGACTGACGCTACCGCTACCATCGCTGATGGAGGATAACCGTGATGCTCCTCTTGATGTTGATGGAGAGTGATGCTGCTGGTGCAGACGGATGATGATGATGATGATGACGACGAAGAAGAAGCTGATGCCAGTGATGCTGCTGCTGCTGTTGCTGATTAGCCAATGGGTTTGCCTCAATGTCCCGCTACCCTGACTGCACGCAACCCATTCCTATATGGAGCTCAGACCATGACAAGACGACGCTGCGGGCAAAGATACGTGGATGGGGGAGGTGGGGGGAGAAAATTGGGGGGGGGGGGTATGGGGGGGATAAGAGGTGGGGGAAGGGATACAGAAGGTTGTAGTTTCTGCTCTAAAAACCATTCCGTTGCCATGGAAGCCGTTGCCAGGCAACGTGAGCACGGAGCACACGCACACACGCATTGCCTGTGAGGCACAGGGAGGTTCGGGGTCGTGGTCTGGTTTAGCGTTCGTGGTAGGGCTCGGGGTCTGGCATAGGGTTATGGTGAAGAGCAGAGGTGGGGTTGTTGTCATTATTAGGGGTCGGGTTCATGGTAGGTGTCGTGTCAGGAGTAGATATATGGTAGGAGTAAGAGTATGTTTCCAGTAGTGGTTAGGGTTAGGGGTTGGCTTATGATTTTGGGCAGTGTTAGGAGTAGATATTGGGGTTTTAGTTATGAATAGGGTCAGTGTATGGGTAATGGGCAGTGGTAGGGATAGGGTTCACGTAAGCTTTCGGGTTGGTATAAGGGTGGGGTATATGGGTAAGGGTTATATATGGTTAGGGTTAAGGGTATGAATAGGAGTATCGTTAGGAGTAGGCGTAGCATGAATAATAGGGTTAGATCAGAGGGTTCTGCCAATGGTTTGGGTGAGGGTTAGGTGTCGAGTTTTGGGTAGACATGTAGGAGTATGATTATGGGTATGTCACGAGTCGTGTTCGGGGTATGGGTTACGTTTGGGTAGGATGTTGGGTAGTATTTTGGGGGATATACACAGACCTTTTGTCAATCCACTGCTAGATGACAGCCTTGTCACACCGTCCACGTCGTGGGAGTGATTTGACCATAGGGGCCGTCCATAAATGACGTCACGCACCTGGGGGGGGGGGGGGGTCAGACATTTATGACGATGTGTGACGGGGGGGGGGTTGAGAAATGTGACGTCACGTCAAAATGCGCATATTTAAATAAATATACTTAATTAAATATAATTAAATATACTTTTTAATACATGTTTTCTCCTACAACATCAGAGTGCAGCGCCACATTAAATACGTACTAAAATGACAATAGTTTAAAGCGATCTGAAGCATGTTTTATATATTTTTTTGAGGGGGGGGGACAGAGCTTTGTGACGTCATATTTCAGGGGGGTCTGACTTTTTGTGACGCCGTGTGACGAAGGGGGGGGGGCAAAAATCGTCCAAAATCGCGTGACGTCATTTATGGACGGCCCCATACTTCACCACTCTGGTCAGTGTGGGTTGGTGAAAGTGGGGGGTGGGAAGGGTGGGGAGGGGGGGGGGAGACGATAGCCATGGCAGAATTGATGTGGAGAAACATTGGATTCTTCTGCACTGCACTCTGATGTCCATCACGTCGCCCCGCAGCCCGATGGAAACCTGTTTGTGCCTGTATGGTGGTCGCCCGACCAATTACCATATATTCCCCTGTTTAATTAGCAGCAGGGTTATGCGCAAGATTCGTGTACATGGGTTATAAATAGGGACAGGCGTATGTATGGTTCGGGTTATGGGAAATGTGAATGTAGGCCGTCGGGTTATCCTCGGGCATTGCCACACCTCACCAAGATCGTATCAGTACTTTTAAGTCTAGTCGCCTTAATTTTCTGCAAACTGCTTAACTTTCCAATTCGAGGAACAGCGGGACGATAATGATGATGATAACTCCGTGTCTTTTATGCTGATGATAGTCATCATTTTACCAACGAAGATGATTATTTCTAGGACGATGATGAAATTGATGATGATGGCGATAATGCCGATGATTTGGGACCTTTGTCTGGGTGGCTATTGTTAACTTGACCTTCACCCTAACATAGCCCCAGTGGTATAAATATATATATGGCCACACGGGGATGAATAAAGGAGATGGCAGGACCAAAGATGTCTTCAAGAAGATTAAGGCTCCGCGCCAACCTCTACCACCCCCTTCCATCATCCCGTCCACAGTTCGGGCAACGGCAGCCACACGAATGAATCTCCCTCGCAATTGCAATCATGTCCGTTGGTCTCGCTTCTTCACAAACACAAAACCAATCTTGATACGCAGCCTAAATGAGAGTCATCGATTACCCGGGGATTATGGTTCCATTAAAAAAGGGTTCAATCAGAATTATCTCCACGCCCCCTCCGCCCCCAAGGGGGTCAGGACTTTACACACACACAGAGACGCGTACACACACACACAAACAAAGATCCCCCGTATAGCCTTAACAGACTGTTGGGGCAAGTGCTGGTAGCGAGCACCTATGAAGGCCGGAACGGTACACGAGGGGGTGGGTGGCCAGCACCACGCCCGACCGCCTTTGTCTCCCCAGTGGCGATGTTTACACACCGCACCAGGTACTCATTTAAGGCTGAGTCGACCTAGGGGAGGCCCAGAACCGGTTCAGATAATCGTCACTGGTGTTGGCCGTGAGCGGGAATCGAACCCAGGTCGCCAGGTTTATAGCGCAGCGCGCTAACCGCTACACTACCGCTCCCCACATGTATACACGCACGCGTACAGACACACACACGCGCGCACATTGGAACATATAATTTGGTGATGCTGCTGTTGCGTTGTCAGTGCTGCACAAGCACGATTAACAATAACAGCACAAAACACTCCACACATTCGTCAATAACACCGTCGCCTTAAAATTAGATGCAATGTAATCCGCGACGTTTTGCGCAACGGGGCTTCTTGACGGCACGTAAACAGCAACATTTTAAATGTCACATTGAAAGATTCAGACGACAAATGCACACGACCACCCGTCGTTCACCTACAAAGTGGATGTGACGTCATCGCCGCGCCTGTGCCAGGCTAGGTGCACTTTGGGGCACTTCAAGTTTCGGAAGGCTGGCTACTGGCAGGTCACGGGACAGACCAAGGTGTTATGGGTTGACCGAGCGAGATGACTGGCAGGTGCACCAGCTCTGCTCCCCACTGTGCCAACTTGCTGCGTTTTAGTCGCCCGGCGCTCTGCTCATTGTTGTGAGCGTCGCGCCTCCTCCCTCCGCTGTTGCCGGAGGGCGACTGCCTCCAACTAACCCAGCAGCGTCCTTCACGAGCCTCCTTCATAGATGCCGATCTGGACACCGCTGGTAACGCTCATTGGCAAGTCCACTCAGTTCCACATCCTCCTGTACCACATTAGCACATCTCTTATCTAGCCAGTGCCACGCCCGTTTAGCCCCCTCTATCCGGCCAAACAGAAGCTGCTTGAGCAAGCGGTAGCTGGGCATGGGTGCTTACGTGACCCAGCCAACCCAGCTTCGCATGTCACAGGAGCTTACTAATAATGGGACTGTGTCCAGATCTTTCAGACAACAGGGCTCGGAAACTTCCACAAGGCGTTACGCACTCGCTGAAAAGACGTTGCTCGACCAATTTGAATTGAGACCTCCGATGGGAAACCAGAGCTGGTCATGAGCACACCACCATGCGCGTTTGCTCACTCTCCCACACTCTCTCCACAACTGCATCATTGCCTAGGGAGAGTTGAGGAGGGTGGGTGGTGCGTTTAACAACATACAGTGAGGGAAAAAAGTATTTGATCCCCTGCTGATTTTGTACGTTTGCCCACTGACAAAGAAATGATCAGTCTATAATTTTAATGGTAGGTTTATTTGAACAGTGAGAGACAGAATAACAACAACAAAATCCAGAAAAACGCATGTCAAAATGTTATAAATTGATGTGCATTTCAATGAGGGAAATAAGTATATGACCCCTCTGCAAAACATGACTTAGTACTTGGTGGCAAAACCCTTGTTGGCAATCACAGAGGTCAGACGTTTCTTGTAGTTGGCCACCAGGTTTGCACACATCTCAGGAGGGATTTTGTCCCACTCCTCTTTGCAGATGTTCTAAAAGCCATTAAGGTTTGGAGGCTGACGTTTAGCAACTCGAACCTTCAGCTCCCTCCACAGATTTTATATGGTATTAAGGTCTGGAGACTGGCTAGGCCACTCCAGGACCTTAATGTGCTTCTTCTTGAGCCACTCCTTTGTTGCCTTTGCCGTGTGTTTTGGGTCATTGTCATGCTGGAATACCCATCCACGACCCATTTTCAATGCCCTGGCTGAGGGAAGGAGGTACTCACCCAATATTTGACGGTACATGGCCCCGTCCATCGTCCCTTTGATGCGGTGAAGTTGTCCTGTCCCCTTAGCAGAAAACACCCCCAAAGCATAATGTTTCCACTTCCATGTTTGACGGTGGGGATGGTGTTCTTGGGGTCATAGGCAGCATTCCTCCTCCTCCTCCAAACACGGCGAGTTGAGTTGATGCCAAAGAGCTCCATTTTGGTCTCATCTGACCACAACACTTTCACCCAGTTGTCCTCTGAATCATTCAGATGCTCATTGGCAAACTTCAGACGGGCATGTATATGTGCTTTCTTGAGCAGGGGAACCTTGCGGGCGCTGCAGGATTTCAGTCCTTCACGGTGAAGTGTGTTACCAATTGTTTTCTTGGTGACTATGGTCCCAGCTGCCTTGAGATCATTGACAAGATCCTCCCGTGTAGTTCTGGGCTGATTCATCACCGTTCTCATGATCATTGCAACTCCACGAGGTGAGATCTTGCATGGAACCCCAGGCCGAGGGAGATTGACAGTTGTTTTGTGTTTCTTCCATGTGCGAATAATCGCACCAACTGTTGTCACCTTCTCACCAAGCTGCTTGGCAATGGTCTTGTAGCCCATTCCACCCTTGTGTAGGTTTACAATCTTATCCCTGACATCCTTGGAGAGCTCTTTGGTCTTGGCCATGGTGGAGAGTTTGGAATCTGATTGATTGATTGATTGCTTCTGTGGACAGGTGTCTTTTATACAGGTAACAAGCTGAGATTAGGAGCACTCCCTTTAAGAGTGTGCTCCTAATCTCAGCTCGTTACCTGTATAAAAGACACCTGGGAGCCAGAAATCTTTCTGATTGAGAGGGGGTCAAATACTTATTTCCCTCATTAAAATGCAAATCAATTTATAACATTTTTGACATGCGTTTGTCCGGATTTTTTTGTTGTTATTCTGTCTCTTACTGTTCAAATTAATCTACCATTAAAATTATACACTGATCATTTCTTTGTCAGTGGGCAAACGTACAAAATCAGCAGGGGATCAAATACTTTTTTCCCTCACTGTACGCTAGCCATGCAGATGCTTTGTTGCTGAGTGGCCGCTTGCGAGGCACCGTCTCTTGGTGGCAAGCTCCAAGTCAGCAGCGGAGACTCCCAGACGCTTGCAGCGGAGACTCCCAGACGCTTGCAGCAATTACCAGACGATCAGCGCACGTAACATTATCACCGTCTGTAATGTCCCACGCCTGAGAACGAGGAGGCTTGCCGTAGCCTCCGCTCGGAGGTTGGGAGAGTGGGAGAGCCGTGTTGCGGCGCTTCAATGATGCATGTGTGTATGTTGAACTTCTTTCGCACCATACGTAGCCAACCGTGCTAATCGAAGGCGCGGTCTGCGTGGTGGTCGCGAGTTGCAAACTGCCTCAGCAGCTCGCGATCACACATCTGTCTTGAACGCCATCAATTAAGGAATATGCAGTGCAACACCCATTGCCATCCTTGATGGGCGGGGGTGAATAAAGGCGAAAGCTTGGGGATCCGAGCGCAAATTCCCACAAGAGCATGTTTGTAGATTTGCTAAGCATTATATGTGAAGTCTTGGGGTAGCGACATCCCTCAGCCCCAGATGACATCGTCGGGCGAGGAAGATGTCCAAGGCAGTTGACGTCGACTGAATTTAGTCGTGAAAAGTCGTGAACCTCCACCTGTGGGGAGGAGTAGGAGCAGCGTTCTTGGTCAGAATCTGATCGATACATTGGCACCTAATAATAATTATAACTTTGGAAACGTGACAGGTGGTGGAGGGGTTAACGACAAAAAATGTTGGCATAAAGCCACCGCCACCGCTAGCACGTGTTCTAATCCAAAAACAAATATGCCTCACGAATAGTCGTATTTGGCGTGACAGTTTGTTATCATCAGTAAGTAAAGAAGTAATGTCTGATTCGTTTGTTATCGCGTACTCCTCGGAGTCAAGTCCACCGCAGCGTTTCCAATCGTGTTGCATTACTGTTCCGAATCAACAGCAGTACATCTAATGGTATTATATTACAGTTACAATCAGTAACCAACTGTAATTGCAGTATTACTGTAGCCGGTAATTGCCATTGTGGATTAATTAAGTGGTGGGTGCGGAGAAGAAATGGGGGGAGGACAGGATGGGGGGGGGGGCAGACTCTTCATATATCTCTGATGTTGTTAGCCATGCCCGAGAATGGAACTCAGGCAACCGGATTAATAGCACGACGAGTGACGTCGCTATAGAGTATGCAGGAGGTGCAACTGCACCGGGGTCGTACGGGCTGGAGGGGCCCAGGCTCCGGGCGCGGGGGAGGGGAGGGGGTGCATACAAATTAAACAGGGGGCCCCATTTAATTCATTGCACCAGGGATCCGTGGCCACCCATCTACGCCACTGGTTAATAGCCAGAGTGCGACAACCACTGCGCCACCACTCTCCGCAATGCCTCTACCTGTGGCATGAATTAACCTTTCTCCCTGCCGCATAAAGGACTCGTCCCAAGAGACTGACTCTCGATCTGTGTTGAGGAATCGAGGCGTGAGCGGATCAGCCGAGCGCAGATGAGGTGGGGCGCTTCCTGCTCGCAGAACGATCTCCCTCTTTCAATTAAGTCAGGCCAGCAAATTGGGATTTCCCTTCAATGCATTTCCATCAAAGCCATTTCAAATGCCTCGTCTGTTGCGGCATTAAAGGGTTGGGCCGTACCACTTTGGTTGGGTGGAGGGTGGCACGTCGCTGTGATGGCTGTGGCCAGGGCTCGGCAACAAAAATAACAAGAGGCATTTTTTTCGAAATCGGTAAACAAACCCCCCCCCCCCCCTCCTCAATATCTAAAGAGCCGCAATGCACTGTGGTGGTGAACACGAGACGGCGGGGTCCTTCATAAAGAACGTCACGAAGCAAGTCCTTAAAGAGCCGCAAGCGGCTCCGGAACCGCAGGTTGCCGACCCCTGGCTATGGGTCACACCTCCCCACCCGTGCCCTCGCTCCATGTAAACGTTGGTACATTCTGGTCCATAGATCAGTGGCATCGTCAACAGAGTGGTCACCATTGCCGTTGTCGTCACAGTCGTCTTCATCAACAGCAGTAGCAGCAATTACAAAAAAAAACACGATCATCTTTATTCTCATCATTGTTATCATCGTCATGATCATCGGCATCTTTGTCATCGTAATAATAAGAACTAGTATCATCAGCAGCATCATTACACGCAAGCAGCACCATCAGCAGTATCATCATCACTGGCAGCATCATCATCAGCAACAGCAGCATCATTAGTAGCAGTATGATCATCACTAGCAACATCATCAGCTGCAGCGCCATCAGCAGCAGTATCATCGTCACTGGCTGCATTTTCAGCTGCAGCGCCATCAGCAGCAGCAGTATCATCACTTGCAGCATCATCAGATGCAGCGCCATCAGCAGCAGCATTATCATCACTAGCAGCATCATCAGCAGCTGCAGCGCCATCAGCAGCAGCAGCACTGGCGGCATCATCAGCTACAGCGCCATCAGCCACAGCAGCATCATCACTAGCAGCATCATCAGCTACAGCGCCATCAGCAGCTGCAGTATCATCACGAGCAGCATCATCAGCTGCAGCGCCATCAGCAGCAGCAGTATCATCATTATCAGCATCATCAGCTGCAGCGCCATCAGTAGCAGCAGTATCATCACTAGCAGCATCATCAGCTGCAGCGCCATCAGCAGCAGCAGCAGCATCATCACTGGCAGCATCATCAGCATCATCGCAATTGCTTAGCGCTGCTCCGCCAGCTCGGTCACGTGTTCATTGTGATGGAGAGGAGTCCGGTTGCCATAGTTACTCGTCTCCAAGCTCAGCGTGCTGACGTCAGCGCAATTAGAGTCCAATTATGAATGTGTGTTTGACATCATTGCCGTTATTGTTTCTAGACATTTGTCAAGATTCGTTTTTATTTCTTTATTTCGTTCGGAAATCATGCACGTGCCGGTTTTTTTAATTATCGCAGTCTCAGATTTGGCCAACTCTCTGTGCTCGCTCGCTGTGGGATAAATGTTGTTTATACCCTAATGCTGTATGTAGCATGGACAGCAATAGGGAAATAATCCGTCTGTTGTTCGGAAAAATGGAAGGAACCGGAAAGAGAGGAATACCTAACAAAGCAATGGCTTGATGACGACACGAGAGCTTGGTGCCAGAAAGACGTGGCACGGCGTGAGCATGCTGGCACAACATACAGGAACGTGGAGACAAATGAGGAAATGTGCAGTGGACACCCACGAGCTATCTGCCCATGGATCGTGATGATGATGATGATGGTATCCTTTGTTTTCTTCTTATATCCTGGAAAATATAAATGTTAACTTAATTTTAGGTTGGGGGGGGGGGGGGGCGAGCGCCTGGCTCCTTGCCCAGCTGCTGAACACAACCCTTCATGGGGCCCAGCCTTGCCCAGCTACACCGAGGAGTGGTTTTACTCTCAGCTGAATGAGCCTGAAGAGGCAATCCTAAAATAAACCCAGCGATTTTGCGACATCTCTCAGCGGTGCGCCTCTGAATTACAGCACGGCAATTACGAATCCACCCAATGGACATGGATTAAACCCAGGTGGGCAGCAGTGTTGCTTCGGTTGCTGTAACGCAGCCATTATGAACCGCACCACCACCACTCTTTCCCCCACCACCACCACTCTTTCCCCCACCACCACTCTTCCCCCCACCACCACCACTCCTCCCCCCACCACCACCACTCTTTCCCCCACCACCACTCTCCCCGCCACCACCACCACCACCACTCTTTCCCCCACCACCACTCTTCCCCCCACCACCACCACCACTCCTCCCCCACCACTCCTCCTCTCCCCACCACCACTCCTCCTCCTCCCCCCACCACCACCACCACTCCTACCCCCACCACCACCACTCCACGTACAGGCGGCAGACTCTGTCCCATGCAGGGCTTAAACTCAGTGGTACAAATTCAATGGCTTTGATGACACGGCCATTATGAACCCCACACCCCCCCCCGTTATGACTTCATGCCCCCGCATGTGCTGTCCACTTGGGTGGGGCGGTGATCCCAATCCCCGCACCCCCTCCACGGGGTCGCTGTTGCGCCGAGCTCGGGTTGCTGTTCGCGGAGTTTCTACTCCCCCCCCCCTCGTCTCCCTCCGTTTTGCGATCGGCGTATTGTAGCGGGGCTTCGCGAGTGAGTTGCAATTTGATTTTTTAAAACGCCTTTAAAAATAACGTTGCACGAAAATCAACAACAAAAGTGAAGTCGCAGCTAAAAACGATGACATACATTGAGTGAAATAAGTACATGTGAAGGTGAAATAAGTTTAACACGTAGGCTTTCGCGGTTAGATCACGATCTAACACAAAAAAACCCTGTATTATGGAAGGTAAAATAACTTTAGAAAAATTAACAGTGCGTGTCATCGTCCTCTCTCGGCAGTGAGACTCCTCGTCCTACACGACTGATATTCTCCATCAATGTACCTCGGGCCCTTGAATAGTCTTGATATAACTTTTTTTTATTAATATCTTAGTTGTATCTGCCCCTCGCCCCCCCATAGAAACAGGCAGAGAACTGTGCCAGTCCTTCGTCAGTCAGTGTGACAGCAACACGAGATGGGGAACGTTCGACACGGCGAACCGGGCCAATGAGTTGCACAGCAACGGGGATGAGATCGAGCCTGCTTTCAAATGGGAGTTTATTTGGCTACAAATCACCCATCAATCATCACCCCCCCACCAACAATTCTTCGCCTCCCATCTCAGTTGGAAATCACGGTATTATTAGCAACAAGCCCTTGATTAACGCGGGGATAGTTTCACTAATAATGGTCCTTTATTAACCCACGAAAGGTCTCACTGAGTCTCAGCGCTGTTCTATCGCAGGGTCCTAAACGAAACAATTTTTTTTTATTCTAGCAGGCAAGGCCCACTGAGCTATGTAGATATTTTTGAGAAGCGACCTGGCCACAAATGATAGCTCACGTGGACATTCGTATCAGCCAAATACTCTAAAACGCACGATAATTCTAAATGTGGAGAGAAAAACCGGACGCCCCGGAGATAAATCCACGCGACCACGGGGAGAGACAGCCACGCAAACTCCAAATACACAGCAGCAGCAGGCGTCAGGGTCGGGATCGAACCCACGACCTCCTGCGTACAAGGCGAGGGAGATAACATCTCGACCACCGAAATGGGGTTCCTTTACATTTTCCTTTACATTTTTTTATATGCGCACACCTGAGTCTGTGTGTGTCTATGTGTGTATGTTCAGACTACACATAGACACACACGTACCTGATGCGGTGTGAAAACATCGACACTGCAGAAATAAAGGCGGCCGGGCGTGGTGCCGGCCACCCACCCCCTCGTGCACCGTGCCGGCCATCATAGGTTCTCGTTAACAATACTTGTCCCAAAAGTCTGTTAAGGCTGTGAGGGCTATGAGGGAAACCTTTGTCTTTGTGTGCATGAGTGTGAGTTTGCATTTGTAGGAATCTGTAGGTGCTTTTCCCAACAGTGGGTTAAAGGCTATACGGGGGATCTTTGTCTCTTTGTGTGTGTGTGAAGTCAAAGTCAAAGTGTTCCACGGCTCAAACGAGCGCGGAGACACTTTGATGCTGGTGACGGGTGAAGGTGGCGTAGGTGGCGATGGCGATTATTGCAGTGACAGGAACGGGAGGCAGTGCGTGATGACGAGCGATGGCGAGTTGATGGTCGTGATGGATACCAGTGATGATGATGATGAGAGTAATGCCGCTGCCATTGCTGGTGATGATGATGACGCTGCTGATAATGATGACAATGACAGTGCCGCTGCTGCTACTGATGATCATGATCATGCTGACGCTGCTCACGATGATTAAGAAAGTGCCGCAGCTATGTAAGATGATACTGCTGCTGTTGATGCCGATGAGCGAGGTAGGGTGTGAGCTGGGGACCCGAGTGTGGTGATGGAGGGGGCCCGCCGCTGTTGCTAGGACACCAGGCGCGTTGCCGTAACGAGCCGGCGTTGCCCTGGCAACGAGCCCGAGCAACGCACATGGAGACGCGATCTGTCCCGACAGTGACTGCCTCAGGACACAGAGGGCTCACGTGTTTATACTGTCGACGACTAATCCGGTAAACATTCAACGTTGGAGAAACGTTGGCAGGCGATTGAAACAGTTGCGCCAACCGTTGCCCCCATGGTTCCATGTTTACTTGACAAAGAGGGAACGCAGACAAATGGAACGTGCCAACTCGTTACTAGTACAGCACAGCAGATTTGTGGAGAAATCCTCCTGTTTCTGGCTGACGCCTGATGATGCTAGTTGTAATTACTGGCGAAAACGGCGTATTCAGAATGCAAATGTTGTGGTGGGTTTACTCTCCAACACACCGGTGTGCTTACTAGTAATTGATTGGCATGTTATGTTTACGTGACAAACCGTACTAATTGGCTGTGTCGGGTGGCGGCGGGTTTAACGACACAATTATACTTCCTCGATCTAACCCCAAAAAAAACTGTATTACGGATATTAGTCGCGAAAGCCTACGTGTTAAACTGACAAATGCTGTTCGCAAACACCCATGAAGGCCGGCACGACGGACGTGGTTTGTTCAGCACCACGCCCGACCGTCTTTGTCTCTCCAAGACTGACACCCACCGCACCAGGTACACATTTACACCTGATTGCAACTAGGGGACTGCCTTTTACACACGATCTAACCACTACGTTACCGTTCCCCTGCACATGCACTCATGCACGGAAAGCATACAGGCGAGCGACGTATTTATCCCAATTAGCACGGTCGGAATGCAAACAAAAAACATAACTCTGATAATGTATTGGCACTGTCCTTGAAATTGATTGGTCCACACCCGAGACAGCTTTCCTTAGAGCCTCGTCTCACATGGTGTTGGACCAGATTACGCCAAAAGGCCAACACCATGTGAGACGAAGCTCTAAGGAAAGCTGTCTCGGGTGTGGACCAATCAATTTCAAGGACAGTGCCACATACATTATCAGAGTTATGTTTTTTGTTTGCATTCTGACCGCAGGTATTGTGGTCAATGCAAACATGACTCCTTGTAAAAAAAAAGGTGTCATTTTGTTGCCAAAAAAAAACAATGGTCATATTTTGCTACTGGAAAAGGAGGTTCCAATGGTGTTCACTAGGTTTGTTTTCTACCTGATGCCGATTGCTTGTGTTGCAATCGAAACGTCGTATTCTATTATTGATTTCATTTTCTTTCTACGTGACTTTACCGAAAGAACCAAAGAGTTATTTACGAAACTCACGATTGTGACGATGAGGGATGTTGGTGGTTCTGGGGAAGCTGGTGGTTATGAACGAGGTGCTGATGATGACGGAAGAGGTGGTGATGATAATGAGTGGCTGGTGGTAATAATGGAGGTGGTGGTGGTGATGATGATGGCGCTGGTGGTGATGATCAAGGTGGTGATCGGAGCACGTGGATCCCAAGGGGTCAGGTCGTCACGTCACATCACTCGCTGTCACCGAGTGTTCCAGTAACACGGCCTCAAGGGAACAGTTTTGATATTTGTGATGGGAGGTGTCGGGGGAGAGGAAGGGGGCACGTGTGTGTGGGGGGGTGGGGGGTAGCCACGGGGGCTTATGTCCTGTTGCGGAGAGAGGGGGGGGGGGGTGAAATGAAGGATGTAAAGTAAGAGGACATATACCAGTCTTCTTCACTACTTTTCAGGAGTGGCCGGGGGTGGCACTTTCGCCCCATAAGACTTCACCAGTGTGAGGGCTGCCGCGCATTTGAAACCATTGGGGGTTTGACAGCAGCACGATTGGGGTGTTGTCACGTGTTGTGTATTGACGGGTGCCACACGTCAGGGGCCGCATCAAAGGCCACCAGGGGCCGACAGTAGCCCGCGGGCCTTGCAATGGAGAACACTCGCTGAGATCATACCCTCCCTCTCCATGTCCGCACCTCCGATTAGCACGGTTGGCTACGTACGGTGCGAAAGTAGTTCAACATACATGCATGCATGCCAAACACCTCTAACTTCGTTATGCTTCCACTGTTGTCGCAGTGGTTAGGCTTGTAAGGTTTGTTTGCGGTGTATTCACTCTGTGTGTGTGTCTATATGATCAATATCAGTGGGCGTATGCATGTGTATATAGTATGCATGTGTGTGTGTGCATAACAGTATTGTATTGGGAGTACGTGTATGTACTGTGTAACAGTAATCCTTGCTCCCTGCAAAACGAAACTTGCCAATTCGACTGTGAGGTTTTCCTGAGCAAGCAGGCGTAATACAGCGATACCCCGCTTTACGTCGGGGATGCGTTCCTGAAAAGGCGCGACGACGAATATCGAAACGACGTAAATCAAATCGATTTACAGGGTAGTAAGGTGGAGGCGACGACTGAGAGGCGAGAAAGGACGAACGATGCTGCTGCTGCTGCTGTCAGCGACGTGAGCGTGGGGGTTGAGGCGACGCAATTCAGGCGGGGGTGTTATTAACGTGACGACGCACTTGCGAAACGACGTAAATCGAGGCATTACTGTAATGCGGAATTACAATTAAAGTATGCGTCAGGTATATGTATGTGAATTTGTGGGGGATGGCGACCCAAGTTCGATTCCAACTCACGGCCACCCGAGTTCGATTCCAACTCACGGCCAACACCAGTGACGATAGTCTGAACCGGTCCTGGGTCTCCTCTAGGTCGACTCAGTCCCGTATGAGTACCTGGTGCAGTGCATAAACATCCCATCTGGGGAGACAAAGGCGGTCTGGGGTCGTGCTGGCCATCCACCTCCTCGTGTACTGTGCTGGCCTTCATAGATGCTCGCTAACAGCACTTGCCCCAAAATGTCCGTTAAGGCTATACAGGGAATCTTTGTCTTATATATGACTAGAGATCATGGAGCTATACACCTGCGATTATACACATATATCATGCGCTGAACAAAACCAATATTGATCGATGAATCGTTCCATAACATTAAAACCCTCGTGCGTACGAGTGTGCGTGTCAATCAAAACAAGTCACAGTCCACTGTCTACCTACTGCTAGATGAAGGCCTTCCTCTGCCATGTTAGGATTGTATGACCATACTTCACCACGCTGGTCATCGCGCGTTGGTGAGATGTTCAGGAACTCATTCAGATATCACATTGACCGGAATCTAATTCGGCTGCCCCTGGCATTATCGTGCAGTGCACTAACCACTTCGTCACCCCGCTCAAGTTATTTGATTTAACCAGGTAAAAACTCACGAGACAAGGATAGATAGCCTCATACAGCAAAATTACAAATTCAAAGTAAAGCACTGTACAAGCAAAAGGTAAATCATAGCGAAAACAAACTCCATCCCCAATGTGTGTATCAGATCGTATTGCACGTTGCCTCTTGTTAGACACGAAACCTAACAGGGGCGCTTCACGGTCAGTCTCATTGTGATGCGGTGGGTTTCATTGGCTGCGATTACAATGACTGGTGGCCCTCTCTTAACAAACAGTTGCAGTGCCGAATGATCCTAGTAGCAAAATTTAGCTACATATGCTACGGGCCCCGCGCTTTCAAGGGCCCCGCGCTAAATGATTTCAAGCTATCAATTCCGGTTCAGTGATTCTGCACTCTATTACTATAGTACTATACTGCCTTCAACTTTTATGAACAACTAAGTGTTTAAGGTTAGCGATTTGTCGTATTATCTGGCTGTACAGCAAATGAAAATAATACAATAACTTTACTATGCAAGTTAAAACTGTCTTTTAATATTTTGTTTTATTTTATTTAGGGTCCCTCTATAACACTATCTTTTTTGCCCGTCCAAGGACGGGTGTATAGTGCGGAAAATGTTAAATATTCAATAGAAAAATTGTTCAGCTCATGATTATTAATATGGGGGGTTGCCCCATGTGGAGTGACGTCACCCGCTAATGATTATTGGGGAGGGGTGCGGCATGTGGAGTGACGGCACCCCCTCATGGTTATTGTGGAGGGGTGCGGCATGTGGAGTGACGTCACCCGCTCATGATTATTAATGAGGGGAGGTGTGCGGCATGTGGAGTGCGCGACCTCCTTGTGCGTTCGTGTAAAGGTCCACGCGGGCATGAATGTTAATGAGGGGGGGGGCTCATATGGAGTGACGTCACGCGCGGGACGGACAGACATTTCTGGGTGATCACAGTAGGTGCTACAGGCCCCGCACTCGCTAAATTCGGCACTGAACAGTTAGTTGTCTGTGAGAGCGATGAAGCCGTGATCCCGCGTGGCTTGGCTAAGATTTCGCGTCCTTAAGGCGCCCTCTAGCGTTCGTATTTACCGCTGCTACTCGTGGCAATGAGACGCGGGGTGTGTGCAACGGGGAGCGGTGGTACAGTAATTAGCGCACTGCGCCACGAACCTTGGGCACCGGAGTTCGATTCCCGCTCACCCTACCAACAAATAACAGCGGCGAATATTTGAACCGGTACTGGCCCTCTCCTAGGTTGACTCAACCTTAAATTAGTATTTGGTGTGGTGCGTAAAACATCAGCCCTGGCGTGACGTTGGCCATCCACACCCCTCGTGTGCCGTGCTGGTCTTGATAGGTGCTCAAAAACAGCAATTGCCCCGAACAGTCGGTCAAATGCTTTAAGCGGGGTCTTTGTTAAGTATTTATCGGTCCTCACATCTTCCTACCAATCATATGCCTGTGAACTATTCATCTCATCTGTCCACCTCCCGCGACTATTTCCTCTAGATATCTCTCTATATTTCTATGCGTGTATCTGTTCATATATGGATATATTCATGTGTAATGTCTATTGATGTCTGTTTTTTTTTAAATCTGTTAATTTGTCTTTGTGATCATGTCTATATTCCCGTATCCATCTGCTCACGTCTGTTCATCCACCTAGCTATCCACTCTTCATGGAATCTCTTTACCTTATTATTAACCACTCCCATTTCTAATATCTCACACCACATCACCTCGCACCGTCTCCGTGTCTCTCTGCCTACGATTAGCACGGCTGGCTACATACGGCGCGAAAAAAAGTTCAATATGCATACCCCCCACCTCCTCAATTGTCTCCTGACTCTCTCCAACGTCATCCCCCCATCATTAACCACTTCCCTCCCTCCCGCAGGTCCTGGCCATCATCTCAATCCTCTTCATCATCCTTTCCACGGTGGCACTGTCTCTCAACACCCTCCCGGAGCTGCAACACATCGACGAGTACAAACAGGCCACGGACAACCCCAACCTCGCGCACGTGGAGGCCGTCTGCATCGCCTGGTTCACCACGGAGTACCTCCTGCGCTTCGCCTCCTCGCCCAACAAGTGGAAGTTCTTCAAGGGCCCTCTCAACGTCATCGACCTGCTCGCCATCCTGCCCTACTACATCACCATCTTCCTCACCGAGTCCAACAAGAGCGTCCTGCAGTTCCAGAACGTCCGCCGGGTCGTCCAGATCTTCCGCATCATGAGGATCTTGCGCATCCTCAAGCTGGCCCGCCACTCCACGGGCCTCCAATCGCTGGGCTTCACGCTCAAGCGCAGCTACAACGAACTCGGCCTGCTCATCCTCTTCCTCGCCATGGGCATCATGATCTTCTCCAGCCTCGTCTTCTTTGCCGAGAAGGACGAGGACGGCACCAAGTTCCGCAGCATCCCCGCCTCCTTCTGGTGGGCCACCATCACCATGACCACGGTGGGCTACGGCGACATCTACCCCAAGACGCTGCTCGGCAAGATCGTGGGTGGCCTGTGCTGCATCGCGGGCGTGCTCGTCATCGCGCTGCCCATCCCCATCATCGTCAACAACTTCAGCGAGTTCTACAAGGAGCAGAAGCGCCAGGAGAAGGCGGTGAAGCGGCGCGAGGCTCTCGACAGGGCCAAGAGGAACGGAAGCATCGTCTCCATGAACATCAGGGACGCGTTCGCACGCAGTCTGGAGGCAACGACGGCATCGAACGCATTGGCGGCGGCGGCGGTGGAGGAGGATGGGGACAGCGGGAAGCTGTTGCCCGACACGGAGAGGATTTCACCCGCCAGGGAGAGTGAGCGGGTGAACCACATCCCGTTGCAGGGGTTTGCACCTTCGTCGTCGTCGTCATCGGCCAGAGATGGAGGCCATGCAGCCGAGGAAAACGCGCAAGGCCGGAGCGTCGTCGAGGTCGGTGGTGGAGCGTCGTCGGGTAGCGCCGTCGCTATCACCGCGGCCTTCAACAACGCCACTTGCACCACCACAAACACCACCACCGCCGGCAGCAGCAACGTAGAGGCGCCCGAGCACCTGAATGCACGGAGGCTTGAGAAGATGTACAGTGATCTGGTGTCGACGGCGACGACGCCGAGGGTGGCGCTCATGCCACTGCCGATGGAGCCGTGGTCCGAACAGGGAGTGGGCTTCAACTCGAGGCCCCGCGGCCTTGCTCCTCCGTCCAGAAGAGACCCCAGGGTAAGCGACATGCGAAGTCTCTCTAGTGTCGACAGCTTCGTGAGCTGCGTCACGGACTTCGCCGACAGCAACGGCGGAGGACATGGCGGTGGAGCCACATCGACCTTCAGGGTCGGGTCAGAAGGAGACCTCCTCCTCCTGGACCTCGCAGGGCTCAAGGGGCAGGCGGGGACCCAAGGGGTGCGTGTGGCCGTGGGGCAAAATATGCTCGGAAAAGGTGTCAATGAGGTGGCATCCAAGGGGAATGCATTACTCTTCCAAGATTCTTCATCGGCTCTGTCGCCTTTTCTGTCCTCGGCAACGTCATCATCCTCATCATCGACGTCATCAACTTCATCTTGTTCATCAACATCATCGCTCGTCCAAACCAAAGAGCATCATCATCAGCAGCAGCAGACGGCTAGTGTGAGTTGGGTGACAGACTCAGAGAGCGAAGGCACGATGGAGAGGGGACATCAGCATCATCGCCAGCATCATTATCGTCATCCTCTTCATAATCAGCAGCAGCAGCAACAGCAGGAACTTAGGCAGCGGCCAAAGTTGACTTCGCAGGCGAGCGTAGGTTGGTCTGCTATGGATACAAGCATGATAGAACACGAGCACAGTCACCAACATCAGCAGCATCATCACCACGAACCGAACAATCCACACCACCAACACCAACCACACCACCGCCAACAACCGCGCCTCTCTCGTCAGCCCTCGTCAGAGGCTGCCGGCCGCTCACCCTGCGAGGTGGCAAAATGTTTGGGGAGCGTGCAAAATTGTGCCCGAACCGGGTTCCTGTGCGCGCACATTCGCGCTCCGCTGGCGGACGGGGAAGACTTGAGCGACGAGACGAGGATGTGATGATGATGGTCGTGGTGATGATAATTGTGGTGGTGGTGATTATGATAATGGTGGCGGTGGTATAATTGTGTTATGGTAATCATCACCTCTGCCACAAACCTGCTCCCAATTCTACAATTGACATATCATCCGTTCACGTCAGGTCACATGTTGAGAGGAAGAAAGCCAACGGCTCTCACTTTGTAGATAGATGCACGCCTAAGATGCGTAGCCGTGTTTTCCGACACGAATTTTGGTGACAAAATATAAAATAAATAAATAGAATCTACTCTTGCGACCGCCACCATAAGCGCTGCTGTAAATGACCACTGCTGTGAATGACCACTGCACACCTCCGATTAGCACGGTTGGCCAGGTACGGCGAGAAAGAAAGTTCAACATACTGTACCGTGCATACACTGCGGTGACCTGAATATTTATCCAAACACGATGTCTCCTTGACGTAAGCGAACAGTAAAACAAAACAGCAAATTCCAGCACGCCTCGCATGCCACGATGCCATCGCCATTCTGGAGCGTAGTGACGATGTGTTGTTGTTACACGACACACTACACACATTCCTTTCCATTGGCACCAGCTCCAAGAAGAAGCGCAGGCTGGTAGAGTTCGTGGACCGTTCGCAAGGGGCGTGAAGGCGACTCTTATATACCAGCGCCTAACTGTCCTGTTCCGTTCCGCGATGACGTAACCGCGGTGGGGGGGGGGGGGGCACTGCCGCGATGTCGAGTGGCTATCCAATGGCTCTCCCCGCTCGTCATTCGGTGAGATTTCACGATTTTTTTTGGGGGGGGGGGAAGGGCGGGGTGGGGGGTAACGGGGGTTCAAGAATGATTGGGGGTGGTTTTTTTTCGTCTTTCCCCGTAGCCATTGTGGTGATTATAGCCCCTCTCGTGGCCGCACAGTTATACGTTATCCAATTGAACCTTATGGCGGGACCCCGGGGTCCCGAATAAACGGAAGTAAAAATCGTAATTAATGAATTTATTTTTGGCGACTCCGTCCCACCGCGCACATAAACGCCGCAACCCACCTGGCGCGGATCATTCTGTTGTCACATCGTCCAAGCGCAGAGAGGACGAATGTGCAGAATAAACAAAACTTTGATTAGCGCATCGTGTAGAGCTCCTCGAGAGGAATAGATTGCCGTACCGTTCACCTTCAGCAGACATAAAATGATGTCGCAACGCAGTTTACGCGAGAGCCGGGGGCTTATGGGACTCCGGGGTACCGCCGTAAGGTTCAATTGCACATACTTCATAGACACCATCGAAACAAAAGCATCGAGTGTTATTTCAAGCATGCATCGTGAGAGTGGAGATTAAACAATTCGATGCGTTATCACGCGCTTCTACCAAGCATCGTATGAGGCAAAAGCTATTCACCTTTTGCGCTGAAAGCGAACTGGAGAGTATTTTTTTTAAAGAATGATCTTTGATTGGGGGTGGGGGGGTGAGCTAAATAACCTTAACCATCCGTAGAGCATCATCAGCAAACTCGGGTGAAGACTGTTTTGGTGTTTCAGAATCTTGATCACAGCAGCGTGTACAGGATCATGGTTAGGAGGATAAGGCACTTGCAATTCAGAGGTCAGCGGTTCGATTCAATCTCCTGCTGCGCCAGTTGAAACAATGGGTGCAGTCGTTTAAATCCCACCGCCCCTCTTACACTTCGTCGATCGGGGGAGGGGAGTCGCACGTAGTGGGGTAAAGTGTGGGTACCTCCACCTCTTCCAAGACGTCCGGGACATCTGGCCAGCGTGGAAGGGTAGACCAAATACCCTCGAGTAGCGTTCCTCGATCTGTGGCTCCCTCTGTTTGGAGGCCCTTCCTCTGGCAGTGGCGTGAGCGAGTCATTGCAGGGCTGCGCCTTTAGCTATTTTTTTTGTTTAGTTTAACTTAGCGGCCACGTGCGCGGTCCGACTGTTGGGAGTTGAGGCGTGATGAGATGTTGGCGTTCTCCCGTGGATCTTGTGATTTGTAGTGTCTGTTACGTGCACAAGTGATTCCTCGTTTAACGCGATCGATGCATTTCTGAAAAGTGCCGCGTTAAGCGAAAAACAATTTCCCCCCACGAATAGTGTAACGATGAAGTTTGGCGAGTTATGATGCGCTACGCATACCACGCAGTAATATGACGGGAAAAACAAGTGAGGGTACGCCGACGCGTCACTGTATCATTCCGCGTGCCGTACCGCTCAGCTCGAGAAAGTAGTTCATCATCGGCCGTTTAGAAACCGCGTTATAACGGGCGCGTTCCGCGTCATAACGAACGCGTTCCGCAAAAAAGTGCTCCCTAGTTCAAGAACCGCGTTATAGCGTTATAGTGTGAACACGCGTGGAGTGGAGACTTGCCGTATGTGTTTGCGTGTACGTGTCTTCATTTTGTTTATGTGTACAGTAAGTGTGTATGTTTTCGTGTTAATGTAGACTTTTGTCATTTGTATGCACGTATTTAATGTGCGTGTGTGGGTTTTTTAAATGTTTGTACGTGCGTGTGCGCGCACGCGCGCGTGGGAAGCAGTGGTGTAGTGGTTGGCGGACCGCGCGACGAACTCGGCGACCCGAGTTTGATTTTCGCTCACATCAAGTGATGATTATCTGAACCGGGCCTGAGTTTCTCCTCTCCCCTGCCTAGATCGACTCAGCCTTAAATTAGTACTGGGGAGACAAAGGTGGCGGAGCGTGGTGCTGGACACCCCCATCCCCTCGTGTGCCGTTCCGGCCTTAAGCAGTGCTCGCTAACAGGACCTGTCCCAATGGCCTGTTAAAGACGAGGAGGAATCTTTGTCTTTGTGCGTGTGGATTTTTGTAATGTGTGTGCCGACTTTCGTCATTTATGTGTGTATGTATTTTTGTGTGTGCATGTGGATTTTAGCCATTTGTTTGGGTGTATATATGTTTGTGTGTCATTTTGTGATGTCATGTAAACTGTGTGTGCGTGTACTTGACATCATGTGTGTACGAGTGTGTGCCAACGTGCTTATGAACGTGTAACTTGTCTATGGAATATAGCAACGTGTGGAGCGGTGGCGCAGTGGTTAGCGCACTGCTTGACCTATTGAACCCCAAGACATGAGTTAGATTCTCGACCACGGCTAACCTCAGTTTGCGAGGGATTTATATGTGCGCCTCCCCTGAATCAACTCAGCATTAAATGAGTACCTGTTGCGATGTAAACACGCCAGCACTGGGGGAGACAAAGGCAGCCGGGCGTGGTACTGACCACACCACCGCCACGTGCATCGCTTTGACCTCGGCACGTGGCTTGCCAACAGCACTCTGTATGCATGTGTAACGACTCCGGACTCGAGCTGTAGAGGTTTCCTTTATTGCACGTAACGTAGCTTAGGACCACGTCGTCATGAGGTAATGCCGGCGTGGAGGTCGTCTGACCGAGCAGACAGTGACGACGTGAAGACAGCGGCAACGTCCCGAGTCCCTCTCGACAGCCCCGAACTTCCCTTCTTGCCCTGCTTTTATCCTCGTGGATTCTCTAGAGGAAATTTCCCCAGCCGTCTATTTTGGACATTGGGGAATTTCCCAACCAAGATTCTCCCAGATTTGCTGGCGCCTTGTCTTTGCATCCAGCCTCGCTGACACCCTGTCCTCACATCGAGACTTGCTGACAGTCTTTACACATATATACACACACACACAAACGAGTTCCTGGTGCGGTGTGTAAACACCACCACTCGGGAGACAAAGGCGGCCGGGCGTGTTCCTGGCCACCCACCCCTTCGTGTGCCGCGCCGACCTTCCGTAGGCGCTCGCTAACAGCACTTGCGCCAACAGTCTGTTAAGGCTATTTTGTTGGATCTTTGTCGAAACGTACATGCCGTTTGTGTGTATGTATCATGTGCACGTAGGCATATATTGTATGTGTGTGAACATGCGGTTACGTACATGATGTGTATGTGTGTACGTGATGGGATACGTGTGATGTCTGTGGGGAGTGGCGGCACAGTAGCAAGTGCAACGGGCTACGAACCCGGCGACACGAGTTCGATTCCCGCTCACGGCCAACATCAGTGACGAATATCAGAACCGGTCCCGGGATTCCCCTAGGTCAACTCAGCCTCAAATGAGTAACTGTGCGGTGTTAAAACATCAGCATTGGTGAGACAAAGGTGGCCGGGCGTGTTGTTTGCCACACAACCCACCTATTGATGTGCCGTGCCAACCTTCATATGTGCTCGCTAACAGCACTTGTCCCAACAGGATCTTTGTCTCTCTACTGGGTGTGTGTACTGCTGTGATGTGTATTCTTGTGATATGTTGATGGTTTCCTACGCATAGCATTCTTGATCTCCACCATCGTCATCACCATTAAATCCTTGAGTTTTACGCACAGCATGTATAATAATGGCATCCACGCGGCACAACGATGTAAAAACACGTGTGCCAAATCAAAAGCGTTCACACTACATAGACGCGACCGTACGTACAATGCATACGTGCATTGCGGTGTGTTCGACAAGAAGCAACGGAAGGCAAAAATGGAACATTCCAAGCACCACCCTTCGGTTATCTCAGCACCGACATCATGTGGGGAGGGGGCGGAAGGAAGGGGACGCAGGTGGAGTAATTTTCCCCGGGCTTCAGATCAGGGGGGGGGCAGAAAAAGAGGGGAGCGGTGGGGGGCTCAGAGGGTGGCTCATGTGGCTATGGCTGTTTTTGCCCCGGGCTTCCAAAATCCGTTGAGGGGCTCTGTCCGACACTGTCTCAGCTGTGGCTCAACGCAGCAACAGGGGAGCGCCTGTGTTTGGGCCACGATTATTAGACTTGATCCCTAAACACTGTTATAGGAACAGCTACACCGCTTATAAAATAAATAAACACATCTTCAGTTGATATTGCATACAACTGCGGTGGAGCTACTACGCCTGGCAGTGTTGCAAAAATCCGGATTCTTATTTGTCTTGTCTAGCACTCTTTATTTCCTATTCGATGGAGTGTTAACGTTTTCGTATGTACGGCGCTTGTGATCTTTTAAAGGCTCTATAAATAATTCGTATTATCCATCATTATTATTATTAAAGGGAGAAATGGCCAAACTAACCTTGTCTAGATGTCGCGAACGGATGAAACCTTCCGCAAAATCACAACTTCCACCGAACGGAAGACCCCGCGGTGCCAGACGTGAGCAAGTAAACTGATACACGCGATCCTTATTAACGCAGACCTGGAATCGAACATAAATTCGCATCACGTCTTCGTTGTATTAAAAAACACAACAACTTAGCCAGAGTTGTCTCTTAGTCGCTTTGGCAAAAACGTTGTCGCTACGGAATCCCGTCGGACGAAGAAGAGCCCGCGAGAGCTGGAGACAAAATCGCCCAGTTGGCAACCACGAGGCCACCCTAGGCCCGATATCAGTTAGACTAGAAGTGCTATTAAATATATATTCAAGGGGGGTGGAGGGGGGAGGCACTTTCGTTGATAAAACATCATCAATGTGAGGACCACCACACATTTGAAATAATAATTCAAATAATGCGCAATCCATGAACAGCAGGAAACAAAAACAGTAGCAGGGCAACCGACCAAACTAATAAAGGAAGGTCCCCTTTAAAGAGATGGGTTTTCAAAGCAGACTTAAATATATTGCCCGATTTCAAGTGGCAAGGCGTTCCATAGCTTGGGTGCCACACTAACAATAGCCCGATCGCTAAAAGAGTGCAACGTAGACCTGTGGGAGCGCTGAGCAGTTGGAAATCAGAAGATCTTCAGAACCTTGATGGAATATATAAATATGCTATAGTTCCTGCAAGTAATGTGAGGTGAGTCCTTTCAAAGCCTTATAGGTTAATAGCAGTATCTTCAAATCCACTCGGAATTTGACCGGTAGCCAATGAAGAGATAAGAGGGCTGGTGTAGTGTGCTCACGTGATGGTGTACGTGGTGTAAACACTCCAGCAGCTGCATTCTGAACACGCTGGAGTACACCCAGTGCTTTTGCTCGGTATCCCAACCAGTAAGGCGTTGCAGTAGTCGAGTCGGGATAACACAAAACACATTGAGCAGTCTCTCAAATTCAGCAGGTGACGGGGAAGCGATTCATTCTGGCAATATTTCTCAGGTGGAAAAAATGCATTATAACCACCTTAGATAGATGTGCCTCCGGATAATGACTGGTCAAACTCAACACCAAGGTTTCTGACCTCCCGTGTGGGACTGACATCGTGACTATCAATCAACAAACGACAGCAGCACGATAATGATGGGGGCTGTTTTCACCATTTGTGTATTGTCGGGGGGGGGGGCACTAAAGGCCACCAGGGGCCGCCAGTGACCCGCGGGCCCTATACTGAAGAACTGTGTTCGTAGACACACACAGCGACTCGATGTAAAATTCAATCTTATCACGAACTGCAAGTGAGAATGCATATTCCGTAGTGAACTCGACATGTATATAAATTTAAATGTAAGTATACGATTCTCAACCACGACATCCTTGTAAAGTTATTGTTGTGCATTTTAATAAAAACAAGTTAAAAGGCAAACTGGGCAATTGCTATGCGTCAGTGTTTCTGTTGAAAAAAAATCGGACATGCGTGTTTTGGTGCGTGTGTTTTCAATCTTATTGGGGAGCCGTAGGCCAACGGTTACCGCGCTCCGCTACAAATCCGGCGACCCGAGAGTTCAATTCCAGCTCACGGTCAGCATCAGTGACGTTTATCTGAATCGATTATTGGCCTCCCCTAGGTCGAGTCAGCCTCAAATGAGTACCTGCTGCGATGTGTAGACTTCGCCACTGGGGAGACAAAGGCGGTCGGGCGTGCTGCTGGCCACCCACCCCTTCGTTGTGCCGTGCCGGCGGCCTTCATAGGTGCTACTCGCAAACAGCACTTGCCCCAACAGTCCGCTAAGGCTATACGGGGGATCTTTGTTTCAATCTTAAACCCTCGCAGGGAGAAGGCAATACTGCAACTCACTGCCTTCAATCTATCTGTGCGCGGCGCTTTGAGTGGCCCAACTGTCCCCGCCTTTACACTACAAGCTCCAAACTTATTTCAGCAGGTAAAATTAGTTTTAAGTGAGCTGTATAGCTTTGCAGAAGTGACCTGGCCAAAAACGAAAGTCACTTATGATCCTGTGGAAATGTATATAGCGGCCATATACCCTAAAAGGCGCGTTTCTATGCATGCAACCACAGGAAGAACACGCAAACTCAAAATATAGAGCAGGCGTCAGGGTTGGGATCGAACCCACGTCCTCCTGCATACCAGGCGAGGGGAAATAAAATCTCGCCACCGCGGCGCCCAAACAACAGTGACAACCTTCCACCCCGACAGCAAGGCAGTCGAAGAAGCTTACCTCGACGCCACTTTCGTGGTCAGCGGGTGAAGAGAAATGGGCGCGACACGAAATACCCGGACCTGACCTTAGCCAGGAGCTTGATCTTTCAAAGACGCATAGAAAAGGCGCTCTTGAAGGTCAATTCCACGGTTCAACCTCATGGGAAATCTATCAGGCACGACGTGGGGGAGAGCCAACGCCAGCGTGCTCCGTACATCAGCACTGGTGGCGTTAGCTCAGACTGGACATCTGTGAAAAAGAGCTTCATAGCTCATCGGATTCCTCCAGTCTAAATAAAGATTCTGATGAGATTTCAATCGGCGGCTAAAATACCGAGCTGCAGTCTGGCCCAGCAGCACCTGGAACCCAGGCTCGAGACGCACCGCTCACAGCCGCGAATGCAGCATTCTAAGCAGGACACGGAGCCAATTGTCTCTCGCATGTCTGCGAAAGATTCAAAGTGCCGGACAGACGTGTGTCTGTAGACCTGCATCATAGTGCTGTACTGCACAACCTGGACTCACTGAGTCAATAGTCCCCATAGTTGAGACAATAGTCCTGAACCTGGTCATCCTCGCAACTTTGGTCATCCTTGCATCGGCGGCTTTTGGTTAGCCAAAAGAACAAGGACGGTCACCGCATCGTGCGCCTTCAGATGCACTTCTGCGGCCGTCTGGAACGCTCTTTATTCCGATTTTAGGAAGTCACTGGAGCAAGGAACTTAAAAAAATACATATTGACAACTAATTTCTTCAGAACTGCGTTTTGTGTTTAGTTTGTTGCCTTCCCCCGCAACTCCGATTAGCGCGGTTGGCTACGTACGGTGCGAAAGAAGTTCAACGTACGAGCCCCATTTTGGGCTCGAGCCACAAGTTCTCGTAGTTTCCTCGGTGGTGAACAGCCCGAGACAATTCCAAACATCGGCAACGCGACAGAAAAAAAACCTCCCAGCCTCAACTTCCCTCCTTCAACAAGCGGTGGTCTGTATTGAACTGCATAAGAACATTGCACAAGAGATTAGGCCGTTTGGCACACTGAAGGACAATTGGAAATAAGTCCGCCGTGTGACTGAGGTCACCAATCTCAAACCACGTACCCCACGTAGGAACGCCACTGCCCAACATCGATAAGTCAGGCGGTGGTGGCTATTCTGCACGTGGCCTGTGACCCAACATTGCGGAGGCAGTGAGGGAATCGGTGAATCACTGTGCAAATGTTGCAAAACTCCCTTCTCTTGGGCTCGGCCAGGAGGCAGGTAGGACAGCAAATTGACTGATCTGTTTCCATCTGCACGTGATAGAGAGTGTTGCGCCCTCGTGCGAGGAGCACGTTTTCTCCTCGTGCTCCGGTTTCCTCCCCACTTTGTGTAATGCACGCTCACTAGTAATAGGTTTTTACCCTTTTATCTGGCACCAAAACTGACACCTTTATACAAGGGATCATGTTTGCAATAACCACTGCTTGTGTTGTTTTGGTGCCAGATAAAAGGGTAAAAACCTAGTATTATATCTTGCTACTGGCAAAGGAGGTCTCATAATGTACACGCTCGTTAATTGGCCGAACCGTTGGCCCGACGTTGCACGTTCACTGGCCTACCACTGTTGTCATCACAAATATGCTCACGCCCTAACATTTCAGCTGTTCCACCCGTCCGTAAACATTACGATTCGTATAGTTGTGACAAAAGTGTATCTTGCATTGCACTCGTGCCCTCGTCAAAGGACTATCCCAACGATTAATAAACAGACCGCCGCTTTTCTCACGTGCAGTCGAGCAAGGATATCGCCGCCTTTGATTACGAGAGACGCCTGTTACGGGCCGTCCATAAATGACGTCACGCGATTTTGGACGATTTTTGACCCCCCCCCCCCTTCGTCACACGGCGTCACAAATAGTCAGACCCCCCCCCCCCTCAAATATGACGTCATAAAGATCTTCCCCCCCCCCAAAAAAATATATAAAACATGCTTCAAATCGCTTTAAACTATTGTCATTGTAGTGCGTATTTAATGTGGCGCTGCATTCTGATGTTGTAGGAAAAAACATTTATTAAAAAGTCTAATTAAGTAGAACGTGTTGTCTATATTTATTTAAAGTTGCGCATTTTGATGTGAGGTCACATTTCTCAACCCCCCCCCCCCCCCTTGTCACACATGGTCACAAATGCCTGACCCCCCCCTCCCCCCTAGGTGCGCGAGGTCGTTTATGGACGGCCCCTATTTAAAACTAAATCTGGAAAAGGAAAAATAAATACTAAACAAGATGAGTGCCAGGGTCATGCCCCAGGTGATGGTTACCACAACGAAATATAATCGTCATCAGCAAGACCACGACCACCATTACAATATTATAACTACGCGTGTGCCATGCAGCATCGGCAGGGCCGGATCAAGGTTCTTGTGTGCCCTAGGCACTTCTGTTTCGTAAGCCTTCAGTGAAAACCTTCTACAGTTGATGCTTCTGCTTCCCCACGTCATTACTGCCGTGGTCACTCGCTTGCTTTACGCCTACTCCGTCCTCTCTGTCGAGAATGAGACCGTGCGGAAAAAAAAACATTTGAATGTTATTTGCTCATTTTGCAATGGAAACAAAAATCTCTCGAAAAGTTCATCGCCGCTGTGAATTTATCTCTCCCTTATGAAATAAAACGATTGACATGATTCTGCCTCTGTATATACACTATGCCTTTCCTCGCTATATATACACTTATTCAAGAAGATATCTTGGTTATACTTTTTTATTTTGCAAACAAAAATGGTCAGTTCTTTTCGTAGGCCCTTTTAGTTTTCGTAGGCTCTAGGCACAGTACATAGTGTGCTTATTGGATAATACGGCCCTGAGCATCGGCATCACCGCATCCTCGTCAAGGCCACGCCGCCACCAATGCCAGCACCAACACAACAATTTTTGGCATCGCCATCACAACTTATTATCGCTACCACTACTTCTAGCATCAACAAAGACAAAGCCGAAACGTCGTGAGAATATTATTGTGTTATTTTATTTTATAAATTTATTATTTTATTCTCATTCTACGTGACTTTACCGAAAGAACCAAAGAAGATGAATCCTTGCAGTCACGAAAGCTTTAAATCGAAATTTAACCGCCTCTACGGGGAGGGATTCCACACAACCTTAAGATCATTCAACAAACTCCGGGATAAGAAGGCTCAACTAATCGAGTTTCTCACCTTTCTGAAGAGATTCCGCGACTCTAAGCTTAAAGGACGCGACCTGGGCTTGGCTGTCTCCACTCCAACGCTGTCCTATGGACAGTCCAGTCCCTTCACCTGATGAAGGCCACTTGTGTTGTGGCCGAAACGTCGTGAGAATTTTATTGTGTTATTTTATTATTTTATTCTCATTCTACGTGACTTTACCGAAAGAACCAAAGAAGAAAGACAAAGCTCCCCCACTAGAGCCTGAACAGATTGTTCAGGCTCTAGCGAGCACCTATTAAGGGCGGCACGGCACATTCGGGGATGGTTGGTCAGTGCCATGCCCGGCCACCGTTGCCCTTCACAGTGGTGATGTTTACCACCCCAGGTACTCATTTGAGGCCGAGTTTACCTAGGGGATGCCCAGGACCGGTTTCGATAATCGTCACTGGTGTTGGGCGTGAGCGGGAATCGACGTCTGGTAGTCGGATTCGTAGTGCAGCACGCTAACCGATACACCACCCGCTCCCCACATCATCGCCACCACCACTATAATATCATCACCCATTTCTAGCACCAACCACCACCATCCTCACCTGTCGATCAGCATCGCCCAATCGCTGCTGCGCAAAACAGTGACTCGCACGCACGCACGTGAACAGGACCACAGGACCCTGGGCGACGTTTTGTAAATGCGCGCAACAGAGTTCGCGATCGCGAAACGGTGAGGGCGTGAGAAGGTGAGATAAGGTGGTGTGGGATAGGGCGCGCTTGTGTGTGTGTGAGCGCAAGCGAGGAGGCGTGGGAACGATGTTCAAGGTGGAGGGCAAATAGTCAAAGGGACCCATGTGGAGCGGCCGAGGGGACCCGCGTGAAGGAGCCGAGGGGACCCGTGTGGAGTGGCCGAGGGCGGTGTGTGGAGTGGCAGAGGGGACCCACGTGGAGGAGCCGAGGGCGGTGTGTGGAGTGGCCGAGGGGACCCACGTGGAGTGGCCGAGGGGACCCGCGTGCAGGAGCCGAGGGGACCCACGTGGAGGAGCCGAGGGGACCCCTTTTCAGTCGCCAAAGGGACCCACGTCGACTTAATAAAGGGAATGTTCAGTCGTTACGGTCAGGGCATTGTGATGGGTGCCAGTGACAGAGCGCTTTGAAAGGCTGTGGCGAGGTGGGCCAGCCGGCAGGCAGAGCAAATCGGTTGTTAAACTCGCCCGCGTGAGCGCTGACGAGGTCACAACGTCACGGACGAGTTGTGCAAGAGTGCACGGGAGGTTGGTTCGCTCGGTGGAGGTGAAGCCACGCAGGTGCATTCACGCCGCGGGTCTCGCGCTGCAGCACGCTCGTCGCCCCGCTTACAACCCGAGAAACAACAGCAGTATAATGAACGACCACCAAAAAAAAGAAAGTTACCCCGTATAGCCTTAAGACTGTAGGGGCAAGTGCTGTTAGCGAGCACCCACGCCCGACCACCTTTGTCTCCCCAGTGGCGATGTTTACACAGCTACACCAGGTGCTCGTATAATCGTCACTGGTGTTGGCAACGAACGGGAATCGAACCCGGGTCGCCGGGTTCATAGCGCAGCGCGCTAACCGCTACACTACCGCTCCCCAACGACCACCACCACCACCACAAAAATCAACTTCCCTCAAATAATGAGTCATCTCCTCGTAAGTTCAATCTCGTTACCTCCTTGTCATATCTCGAGTGTGACGAGGCGATCGCAGTCGCCGATTGTCTGTCACAGAAGCTCCGGTCGACTGGCACTCGCCTCCCTCTTCCTCCTCCTCTCGCACTGCACCGATTGACCTCTCTGCTCCTACCCTATGACCCTGCTTGGCGTCATGGTTAAGCAACTGAAGTTGGCCAATATCATGAAATGGCGTTCTACTCTCGACACCAAATCGACGCACTGCTCAGGAACGACTCTTTCAGGGCACATCTCGCTGGTAAAACACAGCCACGAGACAATTCTGAATTTGGCTTCCCGCAAGGCTCGGCACTCGCACCGTCACTAACTAACATACGAGTCTATCATAACCATTTAAGTGAAGCAAACTCAGAATTCATAAAGGACCGAGTAAGGGGATTCCGCAGTGGCGTGACCTGCCATATAAACCGTCTCGCAAGTTCATATGTAGAGGTGACATAGCCCTTCCTGCACAGGGCACAAACCTCGAAACACACCGCCAGTACTTTTAACACCTGATCTAAGTATATTGGGAGGGATATTTCCATCGATGGAAACTCCGACAAAATATTTCTGAAACCACAAGCGCTTTCCACCTGGACAATCACGCAGCAGACCACACCTTTGACGTGTCCTTCTGCACGTAGCCCCAGGGCGCTCCGACCCCCACTCCAAGATGTCTATGGGCCATCAGGGACAGACGCCTCACCTTCGAGTTCCACATAAAAACGGATCTGTTAAAGACGTCAAATCGCAAACGAAACTTTTAGACGCGCTAATAAAATAACGACGCAATGGAGGCGTCATAACCGGAACATTTAAAACGACGCCAATCCCCCCCCCCCCCCCCCCCCCCGAGGCTCCCGGTTCTGGTGAACGTTCTGCCACCGAATATCCGCAGAGACAGGCAAATTGCAAGGGAGTTTGCACGCTTAGCTTATTAACCAAGACCTCAAAAATGCTCATTTGCCGCCGTCTCAAATCCCCGATCTCCCTTCTGGGATCGCGCCGTCAATCATCCCAGAATCTCACCCGGACCCAGAAGAACGCCTGGCGGAAAGAGTGGAAACAACGCGGACGTCCAGACTAAACGCCTCGTTCGAGACCCAAACATCGCACCGCTTCCCGACTTTGACATTGCTAAGAAGACACCGGTGGCGTAACCATCAATCACATTGTAATAACCTCGGAAACACAACTTCATACTTCGTGATGTTTCTTAATTTGTATTCGCCACCACTCACAAAACGATTAAAGAACCGGCTGACCACCTAAGTGAGCGTGTGCGCGTGTGCGTGTGAACGCTGAACCCAAGATGCTCTTTAAAACCACAAAAAATCATCGCGACAGCTATCTCTTCTTTTCGACTACAATTAAACTGCTACGCGAACACGCTGCTCGCCCCCTCCTTACCTATTATCCCTCCTTACCTATTACCCCTCCTTACCTATTACCCCTCCTTACCTATTACCCCTCCTTACCTATTACCCCTCCTTACCTATTACCCCTCCTTACCTATTACCCCTCCTTACCTATTACCCCTCCTTACCTATTACCCCTCCTTACCTATTACCCCTCCTTACCTATTACCCCTCCTTACCTATTACCCCTCCTTACCTATTACCCCTCCTTACCTATTACCCCTCCTTACCTATTACCCCTCCTTACCTATTACCCCTCCTTACCTATTACCCCTCCTTACCTATTACCCCTCCTTACCTATTACCCCTCCTTACCTATTACCCCTCCTTACCTATTACCCCTCCTTACCTATTACCCCTCCTTACCTATTACCCCTCCTTACCTATTACCCCTCCTTACCTATTACCCCTCCTTACCTATTACCCCTCCTTACCTATTACCCCTCCTAATCCTTACCCCTCCTTATTTATAACCCCTCCAATCATCTTCCCCGCACTCCCTTTTACAAACCCGTGCCCCCCCCCTCCACCCCACTCTGCATCACCACCCAATCAACCCTCCACAGCTACCCACGCCTTCCCAATCACCCACCCTTTCCAGCCAAACAATAGCAATCACTAATTTAATCACCACACCCTCACCTTCAGCTTTATCGGTCACAACATCATTAGAACATCAACAAGCCGCTGCGCCCATCGCCTTCATGAATGGAAAATTAAAGACATCATCACAGCAGTTGCGATGTGTGGCCATGCAACCCACACTATGGAGTACGTGGCTAAACCACTATAGTCTGCACTCCTTCAATAGAGGAGGAACAGCAAACACGACACGGACTCCCTCCTGAAGCCCTCTCGTCGTGGCCAGAAGACCTCGACATTGGCATCGAGCTCCTGAACAGACGACTGCTATCACACGTGTAGTGGAGTAGACAATACACATGGGTAAGTTGGCCATATACAGTACATACAAACAGTGTGGGTCATGTAAGTTCGATCAGGTCATGAAGTCACGGGTGGCGTAAACAAGCCAAAGTAATTAAGGGAGTCAAGGGACGAGGGCTGTGATTGGTCGAGAGGCTGTTGGCGTTAAGTGGCGGCGTCACGGAGTCTGGGCCATTGGACAGGTGCGGAGCTGGCGGGAAAATGCCAGCGAGGCACGTGGCAATTAATTAAGGCTGATTGGAAAGGGGATAAAAACGCTTGGTGATTGGACGGCGGCGGAGTTGGCGAGAAGTGGAGACAGCAGCGGGTAGAGAGAGATGCGAAGAGTGGAAGCCGGCAAGTGTTAGTGGGAAATAGATTGAGAGCCGAACCCAGAGGACAATAAATAGCGATAGCGAGAGTTAGCGTGAGCAGAGTGGAGATTACGGTATAAGTAGGTACAGGGAGAGTTAGCGATAGACAAGTCAATGTGTGTGAAGAGATAGACAGGTCACTGTTTTGATTTAAAGCTTTCGTGACTGCAGTAATTCATATTCTTAGCTCTTTCGGTAAAGTCACGTTGAAGGGAAACAATAAAATAATAAAATATATATATAACAATAAAAATTATCACGACATTTCGACCATAACACAAACCACCGTTTGTGTTATGGTCGAAACGGCGTTTGTGTTATGGTCGAAACGTCGTGAGAATTTTTACTGTTATATATATATTTTATTGTTTCCCTTCAACGTGACTTTACCGAAAGAGCTAAGAATATAGGTCACTGTGTGTGAAGAGATGGACAGAGCCACTGTGTGTGAAGAGATTAACGAGTCGCTGTGTGTGAGGAGATAGAGCTAGAACCACTGTGTGTGTGTGGTGAGAGGAGAAGAAGAGACTGTGTGGAGACAAGGAGTATGAGCGGACCGTGCTGAGGGGAATTCGAGTGTTCGAGTTGGCGGAGCGCGGAGAGAAGAAATTATATATAGTGTGTGTGTGGAACGATGGAAATAAAAGTGACGTTGGAAGAAAGGCGATTGTCGTCCGAGTGAATCCAAGGCACTACACACGCTAGAATAGAATCGAATTGCCCTGTACATCGGCGTCCCTGTCATCGCTTCGGTCAGAATCTGCAGACTGTTCTCTCTCCTGTACTCTCCCGCGCCTCTGTCCTTTTAAAGTTAAATTTGTGCGCATTGCAAATTGTGATCATGAATTAACTGAGCGCTTGTGTTTATTCTGAGACGGCGTGACCTGACCCGAAGAATCGAGCAACATCTAAAGAGCACACAACATTAACAAAGTGCTTGAGACATGTTTTATATATGTAGTGTTCGATTTCACTTGGGCAACTTCTGTCTTTCTTCGAACACCGCTTTATTTACAACTCTCAGAATGTCCTCCACATTCCACAGTATCCAGGTCGCCACGGCTCGCTCGCCGTGCTTCACTCGACTCGCTCGCCACCTTTGTCTCTCCACTCCCCACGATTACTTCGCTTACTCCGCCGCTAACTTCTTCGTCTCCGCTCGCCGCTATCACTGTCGCTATGCTCTCTCCACTGCTAACTGCTTCGTCTCTGTTCACCGCTATCACCGTCACTATGCTCGCTCCACTGCTAACTGCTTCGTCTCTGTTCAGCTCCGCTATCACTACGCTCTCTCCACTTATGGCTATTCTCGTCTTCAGCTACGCTCTCCACTGATGGCTATTCTCGTCTTCAGCTTCGCTATCGCTACGCTCTCTCCACTGCTGGCTATTCTCTTTTTCAGCTCCGCTATCACTATGCTGTTTCTAAGCTCCGTCTCCCACTCTGTCTCCAAGCTCTCCACTCTCCAATTCCCCGCTGTTCACTCCGAGCTCTCCAACTTCAACAACCACCCCTCAGCTCCGTCTCCCAGCTCTCCAAACTCCAACTCCCCGCTCCAATTGCCGACCCCCCAATTTATCCCCGCTCTCATTACTCCACAATTAATTAACCCGCGTCCCAACGGCACTCCGCGTGATCGTTCACCTGTTCCTCGCCAGACTTCCAGACGCCCCTCCAGCCCTGGCAACAGCACCAACCAATCACGGCCGTCCTTGGTTCTCCCAGCTTATTTGCCCTAACATAACCTGCACTGTATTTGCCTTCGTTACAGGCTGACCCAACATGAACCCCAATGACTTTGCCTTCACAACAGGCTGACCCAACATGAACCGCACTGTCTTTGTTTCTTTGTTTCCATGCAATACGCACCTTTCTACTCCACTACATCACCCCCCCACCCCCCCCGTGATGAAAAAATCTAGCCGTCCCGGCTACGACAACACTTCGACCTCTGGGATATGGAGTACCTAGGACATATCAATGCAAAACATAATAACTTTGTATGAGAACCGCAATACGCAGAGTCAATGAAAGATCCGTCCTCGGGAGCGAGTTCCAGCTGCCGGCCCATTTCCCCTAAATGGGACACCGTGGGGCAAGGGCGGGCCACGCTCTTCCATTAAGTGAGGGCTGCGTCTAGTCCTCGATGCACACCCATCCCTGTCCCAGCGACCATCTGCCTGTGGGACCGTGCCTCGTCCCTGCGCGGGCCGGACAGTATCTCGAGGTTGCGGCCTCTCAACCGGCGTCCGGCCAGCGAACCTGCCAGAACCCCCTCGTCGAGTCAATAGGGATGGTCCTGCAGGCACACGGGAGGCAGATTTCTGAGGCGCGTCCACGTGACCTCCTCACAGGCTCGTCGGACACATCCAATACAGGACGCTCTGGGATGGGAGATGACGCGTCACACGGCAATACAAACTTCTTAAGGGGGGGTGAACATATCATATTCGACGACCGAATCGAATCCGTACACTTTGGTCCCGGAGAACCTCAACGACCTCAACGGGCCCCTGCCAGGGCCGATGGAACTTTGGAGATGTTCCCACCGGTACCATGGGGCAATGCAACCACGCTTTGTCACCAACACACCACGGCTCTCGAGGCCGCTGCATACCATGCAACCGTTCGTTGGTGGCTTGTCAAGCCGTGTTACCCAACGAGGCCTCCCGAGCCTCTCTCAGACGGTCCAATGCCACCTGCATAGGAGCAGGCACTGTCGATGACTTCCCCTGTTTTTGTACACCCAATTTGACCAAGGCTGGCGCTTCTGGTTCGCGCCCATACATCAAATAAAACGGCGAGTACCCCGTCGAGGCATGCGGGGTCAGTCTATAAGTGGCCAGCATTGCCGCAACAGGCAGGTCCCAATCATCCTGTGAAGCATTAACCTGGTGGCAAAGCATAGACGTCAGCGTTCTATGCAGGCGCTCGACCATCCCGTCGGTTTCCAGGTGGTACGGGGACGTTCGAATCTTTTTGGTCCCTAATGAATCACACACCTCCTTAAGCAATCCTGACGAAAAATTTCTGCCTTGATCAGTGAGCAAGTGCTCCGGGGCGCCCTTATCGAAAACATATCCCTGCAAGAAAGTCTCTGCGATCGACGCCGCAGATTGGTCCACCAGTGGCCATGCCATAGGCCAGCGAGTAAGGTACTCCACCCCGACGAGCAGATACTTATGCCCCCGGGGGGGTGACGGGAAACGGACCCAATATATCTAGGGCGACAATTTCGTTGACACGTGAAACCCCCCTCGATTGCAACGGTACACGATAGGGTCGCGCCGGCGCCTTCCGCCGTGCACATTCATGGCATGCTTTTACAACTCGCTGAACATCGTTATACATCCCCGGCCAGTATAATTCTTTCCCCAAGGTTAGTGCGGTCTTTTTCTCCCCTAAATGCATCAATTTGTCATGGGTATCACTAATGAGCTTCCCGCGCAACACAATCGGAACAACAATACAGAACTTTTGTGCTTCAACATCCCAGCAAACGAGTAGACCATTGACGAGTTTTAGAAAGGGGCGATCTTCCGATCCCCTTGAGCGAGAGGCACGAAGCCTCATCCTGGTCAGGGAGGAGTCATCCACCTGTAAGCTTTTCCACTGACCCAACGTCAACCCCAACAACCCCGATCCCACAGCGGGAATCGCTTCCGGCCGAATTGAATCTGCTGCAGCGACCATTGCCGGAACGTCCTGCAGTGGCGGACCGCAACGCAGCGAGCCCTCCGCACACTGACACGAGCCAGTCGGTTGCGGCAATCTCGACAAGGCGTCAGCGTTGACATGACGCGTCCCCTTCCTATTCTGGATCGTGAAAGAGTACTCCTGGAGGGTCTCGAGCCAACGGGCCATCTGTCCCAACGGCTGGTCAACTCGCAACGAGTACTGTAGTGCCGCGTGATCAGTGCGGATCAAAAAATCTCTGCCGTACAAATACGGTCGGTGCAATCGAACAAAGTGCACGATGGCCAGCAACTCCCTGCGCGTTACACAATACTTCTGTTCAGCCGGGGACAACACCCGGCTGCCATACGCCACAACTTTCTCAACACCATCCACCATTTGTGACAAAACCGCGCCTATGCCCGTATCACTGGCATCTGTGTCAAGAATAAAGGTTTTCGTAAAATCCGGGTATCCAAGCGGCGGTGCGTCCGCCAACGTGGCCCGCAGCGCCTCAAACGATCGTTGTTCTACATCTCTCCACTGAAATTTCATACCCTTACCGGTGAGCGTGTGGAACGGCCTCGCAATTGTGGCAAAATCCTTAACAAATTGTCGGTAATACGACGCGAAGCCCACGAAGCTACGCACCTCCGCTACCGTTTTCCGTACCAGGCACATTCGTACGCACCTCGTCTTCTCTGGATCAGTGGCCACCCCAGACGCGCTAACAACGTGCCCCAAATATTTAACTGACGTCCTTAACAAATGGCACTTTTGGGGTTTAAATTTCAATCCAGCGCGCCGCACTTGGCCACAAACGGCACGCAACCATTGCAAATGTTCATCAAAATCCTTACTGAAAACAATGAAGTCGTCCAGATATAGTAAACACGACTCCCACTGCAGTCCTAACAACACGAGTTCCATTAATCGTTGGAAGGTGGCCGGCGCAGAGTGGAGCCCCATCAAACCCTTGTGGTGTCTGAAACGCAATCTTGGGTTAGACTCCTCATCCAAGGGCAATTGCCAAAAGCCTGACAACAGATCGAGGGTCGAAAATTTTTTCGCGCCGGACAGGGCGTCTAGTGAATCATCAATACGTGGGAGCGGATACGCTTCCGCAACTGAAACCTTATTCAGTTTTCGGTAGTCAACACAAAATCGCATGGCCCCGTCATGCTTTTTAATGAGTACAATAGGAGCTCCCCGCGGGCTGGATGAAGGAGAAATGATCTCCTGTTCTAACATCTCATCAACGGCTCGTCGAATACAATTTTTCTCCAGCGGACTTACACGATGGGTATTCAATCTGATTGGAGGTGCATTCCCAGTGTCAATGCGATGCCGCAACAATGACGTACGACCCACGTCATATTTACCTGAACTGAACACATCTTTAAATTCCACGAGCAACCCATGAAGACGCGACCGCTGCACAGGCGTTAGTTCGTTGTTTTGCATATAAAGATCTTGCAACCAGTGCGGATCATCTCCATCACCCGGCAACATCTCACTCTGTCCCGTTGCCAAACACGCCTCCCCTTCCGGACCCGGCGCTGCCGTTGCATGCGCTAACGTGGTACCGTCCTGAATGACGACCGGTTCGTGTCCTGCGTTTACAATTTGTATGAAAGGGCCGCAATTTGCTGGTACAATAGTCAAAGCCCCTACCAAAGTGGGCATCCGTGATACAGCATTTGAGGGGGTCAGCAATATACCCTCCTGTTGCTCATCGAAAGGCAACTGTTTTTTAAAGCGCAGCGGCACAAGCATCTGCGTGGCAGGTGGAACGCGAATGGTGCGGCTCACCAGGGCCAGCACCACGGCGTTCGCAACAGCGAACTTAGAAGGCCTTCCCAAATTTTTTGACATTTCCCCGATGGCAATTTCAAACACCCCTTCTCTATCGAAATTTTAAGCGGCATCCTTTGCAAAAACTCCGTGCCCAACAAACACGGTACCGCCAAGGCCGTGGAAACCAAAACATTCCCCGTAACGCTCACTTCCCCAATTTGAATCATCGCGACCATACAACCCATAATACCGAGGCTGCCACCATTTGCTGCTATGCACGGCCCGTCAACCGGTTCTAGGGCCTGGGGCAAAGTTGGCAATGAGTGAAAAGTTTGTAATGAGATAAGGGTCGCAGAAGCCCCTGTATCAACAAGAACCCTGACCATCACCCCTTGAATAAGTGCCATCACATCCGACGACCCCGGCGCAGCTCCCAAAACACGATGCACCAACGCGCCCCACACATCCTGACCATGCGCAACATACGAATGAGATGTGAATGAGTTGTAGCTGGTCGACGCCCTTGGAGGGCCGCCCCTGCGCCGCCAGCAGTCGCGGGCGAGATGTCCTCTCCATTCGCACTCGTAGCACGTCCACTGTGTGCCACCTCCACACACCGCGGGATGACGCAGCATGCCCGCGGGTGGCACCCCGGCCACCGCTGCAATCGGCGGCGCCTCGCCCACCACCACCGCGCTCTCGGACGCGGCAGCGCTCATCAGCAGCGACTGCACACCCACCACCGCTGGCTCGTCGCGCAGGTCCAGGTTGACTTGGATGTTCCTGGCGATCTGTAGAGACGACATGTCATCGTCGTTGTTGCTGTCAGGAAGCGAAAGGTCGACTCGTAGCTCCTTCGCCAACTGCAAAAGCTTCTCCTGCAGCAAGGAATCTAGGGCCTCCTGGTCCATCGCCGGGTATGCTACTTGAGCGAGGGCCAACAGCGCGCTGCGGAACGCAAGAGGGGATTCCATGCCCTCCCGCTTCCTTTGCTGAAATCTACGTTTGGCGACTGACCGCGGCTCGTACACCTTTCTCATTGCCGCGAATGCCCCCTCCAGTGTTGACCTGACGGCGGCAGGGAAGCCATTAAATGTCGCCAAAGAATCATCATCGAGGGCCGTCGGCAGTGTCCGCAGCGCGGCACCCTCAGTCCACTCCAGAGATTGATAAGCCGCTCGGAACCGTCTTGTAAATGCCGTCCAATCACCAACTTTGGCCTCGAACTGCTGCACATGAAGTCGCCGTGCTGTTCTCGACGGTGGCGCTTCATCGTCGTCGGACTCTTCCAATCGCTCCGACCCCGCGGCAACATCTGCTGGTCGACTTGACCCCGTCGGTTGTACGTGGTCCGATGTCACAAAGCGATTAAACGCCTCCGTCAATGTCGCCATCCTGGCCTCCCACTGGGCCATGAGGACTCTCCAATCACCCGACGGTCCCGGGGTCTCGGCCCCGCTCGAACCGCTGTCTCGTTCTGTAGATTCTCGTTCGACCAGGCCCTCCGGAGGAGTATCGGCCACTTGGCCGGACACGGGTAGAACGTCCTCGTCGTTGTTGTCGTAAGACGAGTCCACCGGCACGTTCCTCTTCTTGGCCGCCTTCTTCGACATCTCGGTGTGGTTCGTAGTCACTCTGACACCAAATGTAGTGTCCGATTTCACTCGGACAACTTCTGTCTTTCTTCAAACACCGCTTTATTTACAACTCTCAGCATGTCCTCCACATTCCACAGTGTCCAGGTCGCCATGGCTCGCTCGCCGTGCTTCACTCGACTCGCTCGCCACCTTTGTCTCTCCACTCCCCACGATTACTTCGCTTACTCCGTCGCTAACTTCTTCGTCTCCACTCGCCGCTATCACCGTCGCTATGCTCTCTCCACTGCTAACTACTTCGTTTCTGTTCACCGCTATCACCATCACTATGCTCGCTCCACTGCTAACTGCTTCGTCTCTGTTCAGCTCCGCTATCGCTATGCTTTCTCCACTGCTGGCTATTCTCGTCTTCAGCTCAGCTATCACTATGCTGTTTCTAAGCTCCGTCTCCCACTCTGTCTCCAAGCTCTCCACTCTCCAATTCCCCGCTGTTCACTCCGAGCTCTCCAACTTCAACAACCACCCCTCAGCTCCGTCTCCCAGCTCTCCAAACTCCAACTCCCCGCTCCAATTGCCGACCCCCCAATTTATCCCCGCTCTCATTACTCCACAATTAATTAACCCGCGTCCCAACGGCACTCCGCGTGACCGTACACCTGTTCCTCGCCAGACTTCCAGACGCCCCTCCAGCCCTGGCAACAGCACCGACCAATCACGGCCGTCCATGGCTCTCCCAGCTTAATTGCCCTAACATAACCTACACTGTATTTGCCTTCGTTACATGCTGACCCAACATGAACCCCAATGACTTTGCCTTCACAACAGGCTGACCCAACATAAACCGCACTGTCTTTGTTTCCATGCAATACGCACCTTTCTACTCCACTACATCTATACTCTACATGTGTGTGCGTGTGTGATCACCCGGTAGTGTTGGCAATGAATCATTGCCAACAATGATTCAAAATGTTACGTTTGATCGAACAGATTCGCCTTTTGCCTATCCCTCCCCCTCCCATCGCACACACTCACTCCGCCGTCCTTCGCGCCCTTATCTGCTCCGTTCTGGTGAACGACGCCCTCAGTCATTCTCTTGGCTCAGTGAGTGGGTGGTCACCCCTTCTCTGCTGCTGCCCTGGGGAATCTGGAATGCCCTGGCAATTCGTGCTGACAAGCCCCCGCAAGAGCAGACCCAAGATCTTCATCCCAGCTAAGAAGCGTCTCATATGAAGTAAATACAAAGACCCCCCCCCCCCCGTATACCTTTAGCCGCTCGAGAAAAAAAAGTCCACATTGTGCTGTTGCACGTGACGGTAGGCTACGGTTGAAACTTGTTTCTTGTTCAATGTTAAAATTCCCTGCCGTGCAAATTGCCACCACCAGATCGATCATGACACAAATGACACACACTGAGCTGCAGAAACATTAAATGATAAACAGATCGAGGGTGACTATAGTAATAATGTGAAGAAGGAAAACAACAGCGATACAAAGAGCAGCAGAAGAGATGGTGCAATCTCTCATGAATCAACAACCTCGTGATTCACGCAACGGAGAGGTTGAGGTGATTACCCAGTAAACATCCCAACGTTGAGGCAGCGTTGGTACGTACTTGTAAACGTTGACCCAACCTTGAACCAACGTTCCACATTTTACTGTGGATGCGCTGAAACTTACTGAGTCTTGGCGTCGAATGTATAACGTTTGACCTGAGCCGACCCCCCCCCCCCCCCCAATAAAGAGTCCATCAATCAGAGCTCTCGATTGTGTAACGGGAAATGCAAGTGCAAGGTCGCGTGGAGCTGACCACGCAACTCACTATCTCGTGGTGTTTTTTTTCCGGCAATAATAGGTGCTCGCTCATAGCGCTTGGCCGTACGGCCTCTCAGCTTTTACGAAGGACCTTTGTATATTTATACGACGCATGTCACTGCGCGCTGGTGTGTGTCCAATGATGAAAAAGACCAACATCGGCCGTATTGCCTTCAACGGACTTTTGGGGCAAGTGCTGTTAGCTCGTAGCCAGCATCGCGCCCGGCCGCACTCGGAGAGCAGCGCTCACAAGGGGTTTTTTTGGGTTGTTTAATCCCGGAAGCCGAGATCAGAATCAGAATATTTATTTATACTGGAGGAATCCGATGAGCTAAAAATATTTTTTTCATAGGTTTCTAGTAGGAGCGGGTAAGAACGTTTAAACAACAACAACACACACCTTGCCATGGATTTCCCGTGAGAAAGAGAGAGATAAAATAGGGCACATTAGGGGGGTGAGAGTGACCCATCGTGGCCCCTGTGTTAACACAAGGGGTGAGTAAGCTCAGCGCAAAGAAAGGGTGTGCAATTCCAATCCCATTGTGTGAGCACACCGAACATTCCAAGATGCGATCGGCGCCTATTGCAAGGCGATTAATTTAGGCATCGCAGGGCCGGGAAGAATGGTGGGGATACCTTCATTCTGCACGGCCGATGATGATGATGAACTTGTTACAAATGTGTTTGACATATTAGGGCAATTAGTTGGTCATGAATTGGACTCAAACTTATCGGTTAGGTTGCTCTGATCGTGTGTGCAATCCGTGCGAATCTCTGCACGACCGCTCCTCAAATAACAGGTGATCGCAAAAAACACTTGTCCTTGCAGTCTTATGACTAAAGATTGGAATATTTGTTGTCTGTGTGTGCTCCGTGGAGCGGTTGTGTAGCGGTTAGCGCGTTGCACTACGAGCCCGGCCACCCGAGTTCGATTCCCGTTCACGGCCACCAATACCAGTGACGATTACATGACCCGGTCCGGAGCCTCCCCTAGGTCGACTCAGCCTCCAGTGACTACCTGGTGCGGTGCGCAAACACCGCCACTTGGGAGGCAAAAGGCGGTCGGGCGTGGTGCTGGCCACCCACCCCCTCGTGTGGCGTGCCAGACTTCATCTCTCTTCGGCTGTCTATCGCGAACTATGATGATTCCCTTTTCACACCATCAATTGGAAAACTCCCCCTCCCCCCCTCGCCAACCGGCATGTGCACCCGCATGTACACCACCTCTACACCGTTCATCATGCTAAGTCGACCAATCAAATGCTATTTTTTATGCTAATTCCTTTGTCAAGGCACCTTGTTTCCTCGCACACAGCTTAAAGGTCCGCGGTCTGAGCGTGGCTGTGTTTCACTCCAGCGCTGTCCTCGAGACAGCCTGGTCCCTTCACCTGATGAAGGCCGCTTGTGTTGTGGCCGAAACGTCGTGATTTTTGTTGTTTTATTTTTTACCTACGTGACTTTACCGAATAGAACCAAAGAGTATGGATCCTTGCAGTCACGAAAGCTTGAAATCTAGAATATGATGACAGCGCTGGTGGGATGAGAGAGAGCCCAGCCCTTGAACGTAAGCATCGGCCGCACTGTGGGCGAGAGTTGCTCGTCAGCTTCACGGGATTTGTGTCGTGTCGTGCCGCTGCTGGTGTTGATGCTAAGCGGCTTTTTTTCCTCTCCCTGTTTTTCTTCAACCCTCTTGACCGAGTCGGCTACGGCACTTCTCCACTCCAGGCTTCATAGGTGGCTCGCTAACAGAACTTGCCTCAACAGTATGTTAAAAGCTTTACGGGCGGTGTTTGGTCCGCATACCTGTCAACCCATACGGTTTACCCGTGTTCTTGTACAGGGAAATATAGTTGTATGATCTATACGGCGCACAACTGTTTCAATACGGGAAAACATTGTCAATTTGTTTGTGTTTCTCCCTGGTGATGGAACTTGGTAGGATGAACGTTGAGATTTATAACTGCAGCAATGGGTCCGTGGAGAGTGAGTGGGTGGGTGAGTAATTAAGATATTGCAGAAAATGGAATGTCAGCCCTCATTCTTTCCCCGCCCCACTCGACATTACGACACGACCTTGGAAGGTGCCTTATAAAAAGTTAGGCTTCGAAAGTGCGAGCTAGCACAGGTGGTTAGCCATCAAACCAGGGTCCACAGCAGAAGCAGCTGACAATTGTGTTTGAATCTATAAGTGAGGAAGTTGCGACGCAATCTGTAATAAAAAAAAAAATCTGTAATTTGGTATTGTCAAAGTATTGTTTTATTTAATTACCACAGTCGATTTTTCATAAATTATCAGACAAATAATTATGCTTAGCCACGACCTACCAGCGAGGATGACGACGATGGTGGTGATGGTGGTGATGATGGCCGTGGGGGTGTCCTGTGCCCTGGATCCTGACGCCGACCTCACGTTCAGCACCGAATTATCTCCGGACAAATTTCACGTCTCGTGGGCGTTCGACAGCGACCAGATCGTCCTGGAAGCTCGGGTTCGCACCCGGGGCTGGGTCGGGCTGGGTCTGAGCTCCACGGGGATGATGGCCGGCTCTGACGTGGTGGTCGGGTGGGTGGACAGCGCAGCCGCTACCCACCTCGTGGTGAGTGCCGAGCGGCGGGCAACGCGTTCCTCTGTCCGCTCACCACAACACTCCCCGTAGTTTTCCAGAGCATAGGCTTTCTCTGTCTCTCTCTCCCTATATTGAACCCCCCCCTCCCCCTGTTGGAGGCGTCTTGATGACTGTGATACTGCCGTGATGGCGATGGAATTAATAATTGTGGATGAGGTGGCCTTGGTCACGATAATGATGACGACAACGGTGATGGGTGATAATGATAAGGATAGTGCTGCTGTTGGTTGTGGTATCGATGATGATGGTTTCGTGGTGTTTGTAGTGGTGAAATTGATGTGATGAAAGTAACGTAGGTAATGGTGACGCAGTGATGGTAGTGATGATGATAATGGTGGTGGTTGTAGTGGTGATGTGATTGGTGTGATGCGTGGCCACGCTGCCTCTAAACCCACACGAGAATCCTTTCCGCGCCCACATAAAACCCTCCTGCATTCATTGCAAAACCAAAGAGGTGACTAATGACATTCTTCCAACCATGGAAATGCTCCTGCATTTGCGTGTTTGGCCGCTTCGATAAATGGGTGTTCGGCGTGTGTGGATGCGAAGAAACCGGATCACCCAGAGAGAGAGTGAGATAATCTACCACGCACACAAGGGGAAGAGCACTCAAAACCTCAGCACACATGGATTTACGAATCCATCACAGCCTAAGCCCTGCGATACCCGGTATTCCCAATGTTTGTGCTGTCATCATCAGTGCGATACAATTGTACTCAAAGTTGTTTTAATCTGGCTCATCGCTTTCCTTAAAAAAAAACCTTCACTCAAACGGTGATAGTTTTTAGGGGAAATCTCATCCCCCTGTTTGCAGTTTCCTAAAAAGAAAACTGCAAACACAAGGACCGCCACGTGTGTTTGCGTCCAACTCCTGTGCCTATTTAAACAAGGCAGGTGTGCTTTCAATGGGAAGGTCGCACGACAATTGAGGTGCCGCGTTTGGCAAGGAGATGCCATCTCCCTCACCTGCTATGAAGGAGGCAGTGGGATTCGATCCCGGACCCTGACGCGTTTAAATTATTTGGTTATTCCCACTTGTGGTGATGATATACGCCACTGTCGATTAGCTATCACGTGTGGCCAGGTCGCCTCTAACCTTGGTCCCCTTTTCATCCCCCCCCCCCACCTGCATTGGGCTGCTGCTGTGCGGTCAGGACGCACACATCGAGGGGGAGCGGAGCCTGGTGCGGGACGCGAGCCAGGACTACAAACTCGTGCGGCTCAGCGAGAACGGCACCCACACGGTCATGCGCGTGGTGCGCGCGCTGCGCACGTGCGACGCCAACGACAGGGACATCACCGTGCGTGTTGCACACACACACACACACGTGTACACACACACACGTGTACACACGCACACACACAGATAAATACAAAGATCCCCCCTTATAGCCTTTAACAGGCCGTTCGAGCAAGTTCTGTTAACGAGCACCCGTGAAGGCCAGAACGGCACACGAGGGGGTGGTTGACCAGCATCATGCCGGACCGCCTTTGTCTCCCCAGTGGAGATGTTTGCGCATCACACGAGTCGCTCATTTTGAGGCTGAGTCGACCTAGTGCTACCCTCTTACACTCCATGTGTAGACCACAGGTCACTCAAAGAAAGGATGCATCTGATAGGACCCACCATCTTGTGGCGTGACGCCGTTAGTCGTGGCACAATCGGGACACAATTGGCGGAAATTTTAAGTCGACGCTATCCTACTAGAGCTTACCTGGGGGTAAGGGCTGGAAAGTCACGTGAAGGTCGACCATAATCCAGGTGCAATACTATGGATGTACTGAAGAACAAACAGAATTATCTTTTAACGAACGCCAGCTTAGGCTTTTAAAATTCCGAAAATTACAACTTTCACACTCAACAAGCATCGTAAACGTTAGCAATAAACCGCACCGCCCATCCTTAACGAGCTTCGCTTTACGATGGAGCAGTGCCATCGACACAAGGCAGTACATCAGCTATTGGTCATAAAATACATATGCAGACATATTGTCCTGTGTAAACATTTAGTTAAACACAAAGTGTTTAATCAAACAATAATCTGGTGATGCTGCTGCTCTTAAAACAGTTAAACAAATTCCGTTGTGGTGTACATAGATTCTACAGCGGCCGCCTCCTCCCCCTGTAAGTTTTACCGGTTAGTGTTGTCCATTCAAATGTCCCCATTAATAACTATAGGGACTCCTCTACTTACAAAGGAGTTAGGTTCCAGAGGTCTGTTCGTAAGTCGATTTATTTTTTTCTGTCGACTCCTAACATGTTGTACGGCATGTACACTAAACACAGGAATGGCTTTGAACGTTGTATAATCTCATGTAAATGTAGATGCAACTGGTTCTTCATGTTCTGCAGATGTAGATGCTACCACTGCCATCGATTACGCGGCGGTTGAACTTCTACGGATAGGTTTGTTCGTATCTCTGAAAGTTCGAATGTTTGTAAGTAGAGGAGTCCCTGTACTGCACGTACACATTTACTGAGTCAAGCAGTCCACTTAAAGAGTCCGTATCTTACAGCGTTGACACCAGACAACTTCCCACCGTCTCACGCCACCACTGAGTAATGTCATCACTGACAAGGGTTCTCGCAGTGGTGGCAGTAATAACTGAACGTGGCGCCTTCCCAACTCCCCTTAACATGTTCTCAAATGTTCACAACCAGTAATGTTCTGAATCATCAAGCCTTGTTGACCTGCGTGTGTGTCTGTGTGTCCACTCGTGCCTTGTCTTTCGGCAGGAGGACACGGTGCGTTTGATCTGGGCCTACAGCGTTGACGACCCAGCGAGCGAGGCTCAGATCCTGTACCATGGCGCAGCCACGCGGGGCTCGAAGAGCGTTCAACTTCTGAGCCACGGGTCTGCCACCGAGCAGCCCCTGCCTCCAGATCACGACTCCTTTAACCTGACTTTTGACAAGGTGCGTGTAAGCCCCAAATCACGCACGGGTGAATATCCCCCGTACGCGCGACATTATTTAGATTATTTTGCTGCTATGAATTTCCACATGATAAGCCACTTTGTTGAGCTATCATTCGTGGCCAGGTCACTTTTGAAAAATAAGTGAACACCCCAGTGGGCTGTATCTGATAAGATTAAAATAGCTTAGTTTTATTTGTATTTTTTTGTTAAATTGATTTGTTTACCTGTGCTATACTTGCACCCCTATCGTGTGTTTATGTTGTTGTAACGTTCTGACCCGCCCCTGCTGAACATGTGAAAAATATATTTATAGCTCATTGAATTCCTCCAGTATAAATAAATATTCTGATTCTATTAGCCCGTTGGGGGTCAGTGCCTTAAGTCTCGGCGCTTACACTCGTAGGCCACGTTGGGTTCGTTGCCGGCCACTGGATATTTTTCCCCCACTGATAAGAAATTGGCAGTAACCCAAAAAAAATGGCATGTTGAGTAAGTCAACGTTGGTTGACATTGGATCAACGTTTATGTTAACTGGGAAATCAGTTATATGAATACGTAAATCAATCCATAAGTAAATTTTTCGATGATAGTCCAAAGCTATTTTTTACTCATTGCATTAAAAATAAACTACATTTATTTTAGCGTAAAGAGATATGAGGGCGCGACGAGGCAGTCTGAACGGCAGCTGTTGTGTTATGTGGAGCGCTACGGCGGCGAGATGTTAACTCTCTCGACTGGTATACAGGAGGTCGTGGGTCGTGTGGATTTTTCTCCGTGTCCTCCGGTGTTTCCCTCCACATTTAGAAACATGCGGTTTGAGCATTTAGCTGCTGTAAATGTCCACATAAGCCACTCCCTGAGCTATCATTTGTGGTCAGGTCGCGTCTGAAAAAAGAGCTATATTGCTGGTAAAAATAAAACATCGTTTTTTAATAGTTTCGTTTCCTCTGTCTCCCCTCGCCGTGTCCGCTTCCAGTACCCGATCCCGGGCGCCTCCACATTTTACGCGTGCAAGCTCGTCTCTCTGCCCAAGTTCAACAAGAAAAATCACCTCATCAAGGTTCACAGCGGGGAAAACACTGCACGCACACTTCCATTGATGTCACTTGCTGTGCGATGGAGCTAGGGGAGGGTGTTTGTGGGGAAGACGGTGGGTGGGCGTGTGTAGTTTTTGGCCCGTTGACAATGCAACACCCTGTGCCACAACGTTGTCACCTGACACGGTAGTGGAGTGTAACATTTGCGACGCGAGGTATTTAGCTTTTTGTCCTTCATGATAAATCTTTAAACAGATGTGTTGAACCCTGCCCTTTCCCGTGTAACTTCGCCTGCTACCTTACCTGCCCTGTTGGCCGCGTGGCCATTGAAAAAGAGCTTCCCTAACTCACCCGGAAAAAAAAAAACTCCGAAGTATGTGAGCCTCAAGACTCTTTAACTGGGAGGGTTTTGCATTGGGATGTTGGGCAAGTGACATTATTACGTGTTTGGAATGTGGCAGGAGACTAGAGTATACACATCAGACTGATATGTACAGGGTGGTCCAGATGTTTTGTAACCCACATTTAATTATTTAAAACTGAATATTTTTAAAGTTAAATTTACTTAAAACAGAAAAGAATATTCAAATGAAAAAACTTTTAGGGTTCAATTAATTGGCAGTCACAAGCCATCTGGAGCACCCTGAACAAGCTGACATTCTCCAATATTCTGGCCACCTCGCAGTCCAAGCCTGTGCATGTAGTGAGCTGGTATTCTCAAGCAGTCACCCACCAAATCAGGTACTTACGAGGCTCAATCCCATTTGGCTTGGGAGATCTGACGATATTGCAGTGCATTGAGGGTGATTGACTTTTAGAGAGTGGCGTTGATGCTTCGTCCCCATTAACATGTAAAGTTGGACCAACGTTGCCCAAAAGTTGGATCAACGTTGCTTCAACGTTAGTCAAACGTTGGCCCAACGTTGGTCCAACGGTTTGCAAACCAAATGCAAAAGTTGGAAACCGCGTGTTCCACGTCCACCCCACGCGTTCTTCACGTGTGCACCCCTCCACTGTGCGTGCAGGTGCAGCCCATCGTCCAGGCCGGCAACGAAGCGTTCGTGCACCACATTCTCGTGTACGTGTGCCTGGACAACGTGAACGCGTCCCACGTGGGAGTCACGCACCAGTGCTACCACCCCAACATGCCCGACTCCTTCTCCACCTGCACCTCCGTGCTCGCTGCGTGGGCCATTGGCGGCGGGGTGCGTGGTAACCCCGCACGCACGAATGCACACGCATCACCCATCGCACATCTGCGCTGACGATTGTGTGTGTGTGTGTTCGTGTCTGTATTCTCATATTCGCATGCACGGTGTTACTTTGTGCGTGTTGTTCGGTGGTGCTGCCATCACGACCTTCATAGGTGCCCGTTAACAGCACTTGCTCCTGCAGTCTGTTAAGGCTATGTGGGTGATCTTTGTCTTTATATTGTTTGGGGAGCGGTGGTTGTAGCGGTTACTGCACTGTGTTGCGAACCCGGTGACCCGAGTTTGAAGCGGTGCTGGGTCCTCCCCTAGGTCGACTCAGCCTCAAATGAGTACCTGGTGCGGTGCCTGAACATAGCCACGTGGTGCTGACCACCCACCCCCTCGTGTGCCGTTTTGGCTTTCATAGGTGATCGCTAACGTACGGGGGAATCTTTGTCTTTGTGTGCCTGTGCTACAGACGTTTGACTACCCCCCCGAGGCCGGGTACTCCCTGGGAGCGCAAGGGGACCCCAAGATGGTCCTGATCGAGATGCACTACGACAACCCCGGGCAGGTGCTAGGTACGGGACGCACTCACTTGTGCGCGTGGCATGGCTCATTAGCCAGGCCCTTTCGAGACCCATCGCCTGTTCGCGAGCCACCTACTCTCCCAATCGTCTCCACCTCCCTGCGATTCCGCCTCCATCATAATCATCATCACCCATTTTCTCTTTCTCCATGATTTGTGTCCACTCTATACTGTACGAGATGCACACAGATGCATTATAATACTGTATTCTGACATTTGAGAATACTATCAATCGGCAGAGTTACCGTGCGCTCTGAAGAAGGGCCATTGCCCGAAACCATTTTTATATATTATTTATTTTATCAGAGTAAGTTTGTTTGCATGATCACCACAAGTACATGTGGTTAATGCAGACTTTATTCCTTGCAAAAGGTTTATATTTGGTGTTTGAATACCGTAACGCCTGTTTTATTGCCAAAAAGGGTAAAACCTATTCTTATTTTTTCATATATATTATTAATTTCAGTGGAGTTTGTTATTGATGAATCATTAGGCTTTGTTTGCTTTATAACCAGGCCAGAGTCCATTGTGACTGTCTTTTTTTAAGGAAGCAGTAAAAAAGTAAAAATTTATCACGAATAATAATTAAGCATTATATATTTATTTTATTTAAGATTATACCATTAACTGGTTGCAAATCACGGGCACGCAAACCTAATAGGTTGGTCTGCATATGACAAGCATGGAGAGAAATGCCAGTGGGACATCTCACGGTCTGCGATTAAGAACAGCCGACGTTGATTTACAACGAAAAAAAAGCCTTACAAAACACGACGAGATTTGAATTGTGCCCCGCCCGCACGTCTTGCTCTCACCGCGACCACCAGACGTGATCGACAGCTCCGGTTTGCGCTTCTACGTCACGCCGCAGCTGCGTGCCTACGACGCCGGGGTGCTGCAGGCCGGCGTCGGTGTCAACAACCTTCACTTTGTGCCGCCCGGAGCCTCCTCCTACACGAGCTACGGCGTCTGTCCCACCCAGGGATTCGCCACCGTCGACCACAACGGGACCTCGCTGCGAGACGCGATGCCACGTCCGAGGGGCGTGGCGCTAGGTAGAGAGGTGAGGTGCCCCATAGGACCGACAACATCCACTCACCTGGTCCCTGTCTACCTACGAGTCCCCCCCCTCCCCCACGCCCAATGTCTCGAGTGGTAACCGCACAGCAACACCACCCGACGACCACCCAGCACCGTGAATTTCTGGGCCGACATCGCAACTCGGTGACGTGGGCAGCGGGAGTGTGATTAATGGATCTTTGACAATCCACTGCCGGATGGTTTCCCCGATTCACGGTGTGTGTCGGTCATCGGGGTCGATTGACCGAGCTTCTTCGCCATGCTGCTCAGGCCGGGTTGGTGGCTGGAAAATACTTCCAACAACGGCTGGCAATCATTGTGTCAATGATGAACACCGACGTTGTTAATGGGACAATAAAATGTGCAAACGTGGACAGTGGTAGACGTACCGTTGGACAACGGTAGGGGCCTTGAGGCCTGGGGTTAAGAACACCTCTTGTTAAGCTACTCGCCCGTGAAGATTGGCTGAATCAGCTCTATGAGGTGCCTGTGTTTGAACCCCTTGGGCCCCTCTTGCAGGATTTGCTGACCGACTAGTGTCAGGTGCAGTCCTCTTTTGTGCCCCGTTGCTAGCTTGCCTATCTTGCCCCATTGCGTACACCTCTGCCCGTCACTCTCCTCATTTTCCCCTTTCTCTTCTCTTTAATTTTTTTCTCTCCTCCCTGCCTCTCTTTCCTGCCTAGGTTCATTTTACTTTAGATCCTTTCGTCCGTGCCGTACACGGCGACCCCCCCCCCCCCCCCGTTATATCTTTTATTTGTTTGCGCGATTGCAAATATAACTTAAAAAGAGGAAACATAAATTGGAACAAATATTCTAAAAGTGTGGGCCTGCCCAGTGGAGTGCTACGGCCGGAGAGAAAAATTGGCGTTGTGTTCGTACAGGTGACGCAGAGCGGAGAGATGAAGGTCTTCGCTTCGCTCCTGCATGCTCACCTGCTGGGCAAGGCCATCCAGCTGCGGCACTACAGGTGAGTGCGACGCTCTTGGCAAGAGCAGCACGAGGCTGATGATACGCCCAATTCTGGTCCTTTATAAAGCGTCACAATGCGGCGATGTTCACGAGGCTTTATGAGTTTACGCGATAAAAGATTGCAACACAAGCGGCACCGGTGTCAGCTTGAACCAGTGAACTGTTCGTTACACGGCAAGTGTTTACGCAATCATCAGGCGCTCGCAGCATGCAATTATTTAATTTGTATTTGAATTGAGAATATTGGTGAATTTGTAAATGTGGCGTCGATATATAAAATAAATATAAGTATATGATCAGCAACTTTTTTGGCAATGGCCCTGATTCACAGCTCTTCTGCATGTGCTTTGAAGAAGAGCCATTGCCCAAAACGTTGCCAATTCATATACTTATTCTAAGGCTGAGCAGTGTTATTGACGAATGTGTTGAGTTTGTTGCCATTAACCTATTGCATCTTTGCACTCCATGGCAAAGTCTACACCACTGCCAATTTGGAAAACCAGGTCCCAGTCCAACACTCACCCAGTGTTCACTGTCGCTTTGGCCAGGGCTGGAAAGCAAATCGGCGAACTGGGTCGCGACATGGGCTACGACTTCAACTTCCAGGAGACGCGCTACCTGACAAAGCTCGTCTCCGTGATGCCGGTGAATACCTAGGGGCCGATTACGATCGCTCACAAGTGGGACTAGCTGCAGAATTATAAAATTCAAATACCGAGTCATGTAGGCCAAACGTTCGGCTGCCATTTGTGTGACCGCAGAAGACCCCTTTTAAACCAGGTCTACTACTCAAGCGTTGTAAGTGTGATGAAGGACTCCAAATGCCGCCCTTCATGGATCAAGTTTATTGACCTCAACAACAACGTCCAGTGCCCACCAGCAGCCAACACAACTCCCTTGCTTTCCCTCTCCTAAGCACCACCTCCTGCCCCTCTCTATTCCCTTTTATCCTCTTATCCCTCCCCCACTCCAATCTCCACCCATTCCCTTCCTTCGAACCAATATCTCTGCTCCCCTAATAACAGTCCTCAACGGACCCCCTTGCCTCTTTCAAATATCCCCGCCTTCTCCCTCTTTAAATCTTCCAACCAATCACCATCTAGCAAGCCATGTCAATGCTCGCCTTGCGCAGTAGCGCCCCATCGTGACGGTTGTGGTGTTTATAATATCCATGGTCACCCCCATGTCCTACAAACACGCTATCCAAGTATGGCTGATATCCTTACATAATAGTCAGGTATCAATTCGCCTCGCTTGCGAAAGGATGAATGGTAATTGATCGAGGGTCACGTTGATTCAAGTATAGATCACAGACAAAATATGCAAATAAGACAATAATTTATTCTCATGCGATTGATTCAATGCATGTATCGTGAGCTTATAAAAAAAATCAATTATTCTGGTAGGAAACGTAGTGGACTGGAAGCCCAACCGGGATTAATTCACAGGAAGCAGAGGATTAATTGTGTATGTCTGTGGATGTCTGTCCACGTGGGAGGGGTGGGGCTAGGTGGAGAGGGGAGGGTAGGGAGGGGCTGGGTGGGGAGGGGCTGGGTGAGGAGGGGAGGGTGGGGAGGGGCAGGGTGGGGAGGGTGGGGCTGAGTGGGGGGTGGGAGGGGTGGGGCTGGGTGGGGTGGGGCTGGGTGGGGTGGGGCTGGGTGGGGAGGGACTGGTCACCCCGTGGTGCCCTTATATGGACTGGAAGCCCAACCGGGATTAATTCACAGGAGGCAGGTTGATTAATTGTGTATGTCTGTGGATTTCTGTCCACGTGTATCCGGACACCCGGATATATTACAAAAGCGCTCCTAGTGGATATTACTGGTAGGAAACGTAGTGGACTGGAAGCCCAACCGGGATTAATTCTCACAGGAGGCAGGGGATTAATTGTGTATGTCTGTGGATGTCTGTCCACGTGTATCCGGACACCCGGATATATAAAAACATCGCCACCTAGCGCCCATTTATACTGGTACTGGTAGGAAACGTAGTGGACTGGAAGCCCAACCGGGATTAATTCTCACAGGAGGCAGGGGATTAATTGTGTATGTCTGTGGATGTCTGTCCACGTGTATCCGGACATTCGGATATAAAAAATGGGAGGGGTGGGGCTGGGTGGAGAGGGGAGGGTAGGGAGGGGCTGGGTGGGGAGGGGCTGGGTGGGGAGGGGAAGGTGGGGAGGGGTTGGGTGGGGAGGGTGGGGCTGGGTGGGGGGTGGGAGGGGTGGGGCTGGGTGGGGTGGGGCTGGGTGGGGCTGGGTGGGGTGAGGCTGGGTGGGGAGGGGCTGGGTGGGGAGGGGCTGGTCACCCCGTGGTGCCCTTATAAAACTCAACGTTTAACCTACTCACGCCGGCTTGTGCCAGCCCTCGCAGTCGGGCATATTGTGCGGAATACACCACGCCGCCGTTAACCTGGCCACTGACCGAGCAACCAACGTTCCTACCAGCTCCCTCCGCAGGAATGTGTTACACGAGCATGGTTGATTATTTTACCTTTTTGATGACCTTGTGTTTCACCCCAATGTTTTGTTGCGTTTGATTTCAGGGCGATTTCATCATCACAGAGTGCCTCTACAACAGCAAGAACAAAGCCACGACAACCACGGTAAATTAAATCTACACGCCTCCAAGTATGAATTATGTTATATGGTGTCTTAAAGAAACGTACGTATGTATGTATGTATGCATGCATGTTGCACTTCTTTTGCACCGTACGTAGCCAACCCTGATAAGTGTTACCGACACAAGTGCTGGGATCCTCCTGCCCGCCCCTCCACCAATAACGTCTCACAATCTCACTACCACATTATCCCATCTCTCACGCCTTTCTCCCCACAGGGTGGGCTCAGCACCCAGGAAGAGATGTGCCTTGGCTTCCTGCACTACTACCCCAAGGTGAACGTGTCGCAATGCCTCAGCGTTTACAACATGACGGAGCTGGCGCCCGCCCTCGGATACACCGTCATGCCGTGAGTTGTGGTGGAATTATTCATCGGATGGTATATATCAGCGTTGACTAATATACCGAGCGCTGTGATGTTTATTTGTCGATCTCAACGGGCTCTCCAATCCATCAGAAATCTTTGACCACCAATTACCCATGTCGATTTAACCTTATAATTGATATACAGTGCTTGTATCATCTATTGGTCGAAATTATTCATTGATTTATCATGTATGAATGTTTAGTTGGCGATAAGCCCACTTACTTTTTGTAACGGTCAAGATTATGTATCTAACCTGTGTATGTTCTCTAATCCACTTGTTCCGCTTTTCTGTCTCAGTGTAATCTGAAGCGTGCATCTCTCCAGGGCTCTTTGTGTCCCTTTCAGACACTACCTCCATTTGCACAGGGATTTGGAGTCTCTGGCCCCTCGAGTTCTCAGTTGGTCAAACTAAATAATAATAATAATTCAAATGTATAATTCACATTCCATCCTAGGATCCCAATGCGCAATGCATAAAAAGCAGTAAACAAAAACAGAACTAGGGCAACCGACCAAACTAAAGAAGGGAGGCCACTTTCAAGAGATGGGTTTTCAGAGCAGACTTAAATATATTGCCCGATTTCAAGTGGCAAGGTGTTCCATAGCTTGGGTGCCACACTAACAAAAGCCCGATCGCGAAAAGAGTTCAACCAAGACCTATGGAGCGCTGAGCAGTTGGAGATTAGAAGATCTTAAGACCTTGATGGAATATATAAATGTACTAGTTCCTGCGAGTAATGTGGGGCGAGCCCTTTTAAAGCCTTATAGGTTATATCTTGACTTAAAGCTTTCGTGACTGCAGGAATTCATATTTTTTGGGTCTTTCGGTAAAGCCACTGAGAGACCCATTCACTACCCCTATCACTACCCCAACCCCTATAACTACCCCAACCCCTATCACTACCCCAACCCCTATCACTACCCCAACCCCTATCACTACCCCAACCCCTATCACTACCCCAACCCCTATCACTACCCCAACCCCTCCTCCTTAACTACTCCCATCTGTCCTCCTGTCACCATAACTACACCACTATCTTATGTACACTTTCATAATTGTTGTAAAGCGCCTTGGATTGGGAGGCTCGGTAAATCCATATAAGGTTAGATAAGCCAGCAACGTGCATTCTTGATTGCCATCTGATGCTGAAGTTCCCACACCGCGTCGGGTATATATTTAAGGCCAAAATACTTTATGCTCCGCGTGATGCGCGTGTTATCTGCCCACCTCACAGTGATTACCCACACACGGTGATAACCCCCGAGGTGGACAAGGGGGAGCCGATCTTCGCCGTCTACGACAACGTGAACTGGACGGAGCAGACTATCCGCTCTGTGGAAAAAGCGGCACGAACGGCCAACCATTACGCGGTGCACAGCGACACGGTGAGTGTGAGCAAGAGGGGAACTATGTTGGGAGACTGCTGATGGGGTTGACAATGAACCGCATATTAACAGACTGTTAGGGTGGGCAATCGCTGTTAGCGAGCACCTACAAAAGCTGGCACGGAACATGAGGAGGTGGGTGGCCAGCACTATGCCCGACATTTCCTCCCTAGTGTCAATGCTTACACATTGCACAATGTACTCATTTGAAGCTGAGTCGACCTAAGGGAAGTCCAGGGTCAGTTCAGATTATCGTTAATGGTGTTGGCCGTGAGCGCGTTGTAGTACATTGGGCTATAAACCACTTCACTACCACTCCCCAGACGCACAGAACATATTACAGAGGTGTAAGAATCATATTGACCTGCTTACCTTCTATATTCCTCAAACCCCCTTCACCCATTCCCACTCTCAACACCTCCGCAGAATGGGTACCAGTATTTCCCTTGGCAGAGAATCCCCGAGATCCCTGCGGCCCCCGAGGCGCCACCCTGCAACCCCACGCAACCCACCACGACACCCGCCACGAAACCCACCACGAAACCCACCACGAAACCCACCACGAAGTCCGGAGATAAGGGGGCAGCCCCGAGCGTGCACCCCCACGGGACCTGGCTGCACCTGCTCCTGACGCTGCCCATCGCGACTCTCGCTCTGCTGTTTGCGGAGCCTCTCCTCGCCTAACTCGCGGAATAAAGAGGCTCAAGAGCTCTGATTAAAAAAAAATATATGTATGATTGCATTCACGACGTGTGAGAAATCAATTATTTGTGATAAGCATGTGTTGTGCCTGACTTATAAGGGTCGGAATGCATCTATATACCGCGCTTACCTGCCCCGTCTACATGGAGTGCCACGGAGTGTACTGCTGCTCCGCTCACCCATTGCTCTCCCGTGCTCATTAATTCTATCCTACTGGTCTGCCCTTCTTGCCTAATATTCCACCCTCAGCCTCTCCCAATGTCGTGAATAACTTATTGCGGTTGGCCCAGTGAACCTTTCCCTTCTGCGCCCATACAATGCCCACACAATGCCCACACAATGCCCACACAATTTTAAGCCAATTTAGGGGCACCGCAATGTAACCTGTCCTGTGAGGGTCGGCCAATCTCCTGGCACCGGGAAACCGTGGGACTCTCCCTCTAGGAACCCTTCGGATTAAAACCCGATGTGCCAGGCAATCCCCCGCTAGGACACTACGTGGGCGCAAGTTCTGCGTGTGTGCGCGTGCTCAGGGTGGGGGCCGGGAGGGGATCGCGGCGTTTGCAGAGTTGCTCCACGGTCGTGGCACCACAAGCGCCGAGGTGAGAGAAGCGCCGCGGGGAGGTCGGAATTTTTGTTGAGCTGAGTTTGAAAGTTAAAGAGTTTATACGCATACAAGAAAATGGGAGAGCATCCTTGAGTACAATCACGAGGGGTGACGCCACACTGAGGCCGGTGTTTGCTATGCGCAATACGGGACAGTCCTCGACCTACAAATAGGTTCCGTTCCAGAGACCAACTCGTAAGTGGGTTTGTTCATATCTCGGAACTAAATATGTAATTGTACGTACTGTACATAAAACATCTTGTGGTTTAACAAAAGAGGGACATTCATCAATAAGAAAGGTTGCACATTTGCATGTCACACTGTAATAAATACTATAAAGTAAATAAAACAATGTAATCTACCACGAAAAGAAAAATAATCAGTTTTACTTTCATTTGCCTCGGGTCCTCATGCTGGCTTGCTTGTTGGAAGGGTCGCATTGAGTCTCCACAATTGCACACACGATCCCCTGTATACCCTTGGGGGGTGGGGGTCAGACATTTGTGACGATGTGTGACGAGGGCGGAGCGGGGGGGGGGGGGTGAGAAATGTGACGTCACATCAAAATGCGCAACTTTAAATAAATATAGACAACACGTTCTACTTAATTAAATAGACTTTTTAATAAATGTTTTCTCCTACAACATCAGAGTGCAGTGCCATATTAAATACGCACTACAATAACTAATAGTTTAAAGCGATTTGAAGCATGTGTTTTTGGGGGGAGGAGCAGAGCTTTGTGACGTCATATTTGAGGGGGGTCTGACTTTTTGTGACGAGGGGGGGGGGGGGGGGAAATCGTCCAAAATAGCTAACGTCATTTATGGACGACCCCTTAACAGACTGGTGGGACAAGTGCTGTTAGCGAACACCTATGAAGGCCGGCACGTCACACAAGGGGGTGGGTGACCAACACCACGCCCGGCCGCCTTTGTCTCCCTCGTGGCGATATTTACACATCGCATCAGGTACTCATTTGAGGCTGAGGCGACCTAAGGGAGGCCCAGGACCGGTTCAGATAATCGTCACGGGTGTTGGCCGTGAGCGAGGAATCGAATCCGAGTCGCCAGGAGCATAGCGCAGCGCGCTATTCGCTACACTACTGCTCCCCACTACACACAAACGCACACACTCACTTACAAACGCACAAATGTAAGTGCACACACACTCCCAGCGGGATGCTGGAACTGATTAACATATCGCGGTGGATCGCTCCGCCGAACAAAATAGTTCAGCGGTTTGGGTCCGTACACGCGACTGAACATTCACAAGTCGGATGGTTAAAATTAATAACATTGTGTGTTGGTTCATTCGTAAGTTAGACGTTCGTATCTCGGGAACTGCCTGTACAATGAGATGTGGTTGTGTGTGCGTATGCATGTTTGAACTTCTTTCACACCGTACTTAGCCAATCGTGTTAATCGGAGGTGCGGGGGAAGGACAACAAGCTCAACGCAAAAAGTGTGGACATTGCGAGGGACTTTGGGGTCACCACCGCAGTTGATTCACACCACACAACTCTCAAAGAGGCTGGCTACTGAAAGCCTGCACAGTTGTGGACTGTGAGTTGCAGTGAACGTGTGTGCCGAGTGTTATAAACCTGGACATTTTTTAAAAAAATTTTGATTTCTGGCCAACATTCGATAGAGAGTTACATCAAAACCAATCCTCGGCTACCCACACCCCGAGTTGTGTGATTGCATTTTGCGATTCGGTGACGACTGGCTGAATTTTATAACCAGTTTAGTTTGCATTGCGTGTATGTTTTTTTTATATATATAAAAAATAAAATCTGGTGATGAAGCGAGTTAAGTGGATAATCGTTTGGTTCACTCTGACCGCAGTGCACCTACCAAAACTCACCTCTTTAAACTGGCCTTTACCCCCGAGTTCTCCCCACTTACTCTGGTTCTGTTAATTCATGCTTTCCATATATAGCCGGCCTGCCCTGTCCCTCTCCTCGCGTGAATCGTAACGAGTGGACAGGTCGGCTAATTAGACAATAATAAAAACACGTTTGGAGATGACGAGTCCTCCTGAGAAGTGGGCGACTCCATAACAGATGAGCACCAGAGGTTTGTGAAACGGCAACGATTTATTTCAAAGTGTCATTTCAAGGAGCATGACAAGATACGTCCTCATCGCCCTCAATGTCACCCAACACCTCGGCTCAGTCCCTCAGCACGGAACCCACCCCAAAATCTTAATTATGATAATAGCCTCTTATCATATTTAAGGACATTTAACATACAATTCACAACAAATATTTTAAACGAAACAATACGTACTTGCATAATTATAATTAATAATAATACAGCAATTATCAACATAAAATTATATGTATCATATGTAAATAAGGGAACTCATATTTTACTGACAATAAACATATAAAAAGTATTATTTCTTGTATCTGAATCACCTATTCTGTTCACCCCATAAACTCAACGTTAATTTCAGGCTGCAAGCTGCCCATTTTGTGAATTCCCAAATGAACAGCACAACGCAACACAATAACACCAAATGTTATCCACTATCACAAAAAAACAACTTCTATTTTCATCACTAAAACTCCGTTATATCTCTTGATTCGAGTTGAATTGTTCAAAAATAAGCAAGTTATAAACAACCGTGAATCTAATCAAATACCTGGCACCACGAGGACGAGGCCATCTTATAATTAAATTCCCCGGGCAACAAAACCAAGCACAATAAAACTAAAAAAGTTAACATTTCATATCTGCAACAATGACCAGATACACCGCTATCCCACTACATGTAACACAACACTTCAAATCAGTTGCTCTGTTGATGGTATTGAGCAACATTGTTAATATTCTAGACCCAATTATTATACTAAATCAACTTGAATATCAGTCTTGTGAACATCTTCATCACCGCCAATAACTCAATCAACAGACAATTAACGCTACTGATTCGCTATCATTCGATTAACATTCGAGTAATATTAATTAAAGTAATATTTCATTATACTTTCCACCGCCACCACCCAACACAGCCAATTAGTAAGGTTTCTCACGTAAACAAAAATGTCGATTCGTTACTAGTGCAGCACACTGGTGTGTCGGAGAGTAAACCCACAACATTTACAATTCGAGTACGACGTTTCGCCAGTAATTAAAGCTAGCATTAACAGGTGGCAGCCAGAATTGTGGCGAAATCCTCCTGTTTGATGTGGCAAATGTCCATAACACATTGGACCCTTTGCTAAGACCTGGGGCCCAAAAATCGAATGGCTTACAAAATTTAAGAAAAATGCATACGCCACAAATGTTTGCATTTTCGATTCCACGTGGCTGACGACGTGGCTGGTAGACCTCCCGATGTAAACGAGACTTGAGATTCCAAGAAAATAGCAAACTCCACCGTCCTGTTTTTCGATTTAAAGGTTTCGTGACTGCAAGGATCCATCTTCTTTGGTTCTTTCGGTAAAGTCAGGTAGAATGAGAATAAAATAATAAAACTATGAAATTCTCACGACGTTTCGGCCACAACGCAAGCGGCCATCTCTTCAGGAGAAAGGAACAGACCTGTCGGGACGACAGAGCTTCAATGAACGATGTTAAGATTCGTAGCGACTTTTAAGCTGGTTGGGAGAAGTGAGGCACCTTGACAAAGGGGGTTTACATATCAAATAGCTGAGGGATTAGCTTGTGACTGGTCACGGAAATGGCTATGTTAAAGTCAAAACCTACACATCCACAGAGGCAACTAGTAATTTAGCATTGAAATAGCTAAGGGATTAGCTTGTGACTGGTCACAGAAATAGATGTTAAAGTCAAAGCCTACACATCCACAGAGGCACCTCGTACATGGACGCCAAAGGGGGCAACAACAACTCAACTGACATACAGTAAACCGATGTGAAAAAACCTAATTCTAAATTACATCAATATAATAAATGTACTCAATATATTCTTCAATAAGCTGAGCTATTAACATTACCTGGGTATACACTACACTATATAATGAGTACCATATAGTAAACCAATACAAACTAAAATATAAACTACCTCAATGTTATATCACAATGTTATATGGTGAAGAAACGGGTGGATTCTTACCTTCCACTTCAGCACCACGGACAGCTACGAGCCCTGTTCAGACGGACGAGTCCATCCATGGTCGGAGCGGAGGAGGAAGGAGGGGAGAAACAGCTGCGAGGCGCTGTTTATGCTCCATGTTATAAACCATACCATTAACCGTGGTGTGAGATTTATGTCTGTTGTTCCTCACATGTTCGAGAGAAACCTAGGGGCAACTTGTCACGCTGTGGGAAACAAAATGTTCAGAATGATAACTTGACTTGAAGCTTTCGTGACTGCAGGAATTACTCTTTGGTTCTTTCGGTAAGTCACGTAGAAAGAAAATAAATTAAATAATAGAATACGATGTTTCGATTGCAACACAAGCAATCGTCATGTCTCTGTGTTGTCTCTCTCTCTGCTTGTGTGTACCTGATGAAGATTGCTTGTGTTGAAATCGAAACGTCGTGTTCTATTATTTAATTTATTTTCTTTCTACGTGACTTTACCGAAAGAACCAAAGCGTTTTAGAATGATCTTGACCAGGTTTGATTGGCGGCGTCAGAGGGCCCACGCACGCCACCCGTCCGCAAACTTCGCGGGGCAGGGGGCACGGGGAAGAGGGGGCTCGCCCCTCCCAATTCAAAGGTCAACCCCGATGGCTATTACACAACACTTGAGATTCCTTCGAGTGATTAAGTTCATCTGGGGACAAACAGTTATTTGTCTATGTTTTATCCTCAGAGATGGAATTTAGGCAAATTACGTTGCAATAATAAAGAAAAAAAGCCAATTAGTAAGTTACATTGCAGATGATTCGACTCAACTGTTGATGGTGCAATCGAACACCAGGATCTTAGGAGTGACAAGTCAGCGACATTTGAGTCACCCTGCTACCAGGGTTATACACCTTATTTAAACAAATAATTTGCTGTGCATACCTTTGTTTAAGCAGATTATTTTATTGACGAATGTGTTTTCTTTTCGATTTAAAGCTTTCGTGACTGCAATGATTCATCTTCTTTGGTTCTTTCGGTAAAGTCACGTAGAATGAGAATAAAATAATACATTGATAAAATAAAATAACACAATAATATTCTCACGACGTTTCGGCCACAACACAAGCGGCCTTCATCAGGTGAAGGGACGAGACTGTCTGGTAGGACAGCGCTGGAGTGAAAGAGCCACGTTCAGATCATGGCCTTTTAAGCTGTGTGAGAGGAACAAAGCGCCTTGACAAAGGAATTAGCATATAATTTAGCATTGAAATGGCTGAATGATTAGCTTGTGACTGGTCACAGAAATAGTTATGTTAATAGTTAAAGCATACACATCCGCAGAGGCACCCCTTGACAATGGAATTAGCATAGAATTTAGCATTGAAATAGCTAAGTTAAAGCATACACATCCGCAGAGGCACCCCTTGACAATGGAATTAGCATAGAATTTAGCATTGAATTAGCTAAGTGATTAGCTTGTAACTGCTCACAGAAATAGCTACGTTAAAGTCAGACCATACACATTCACCGAGGCACTTAGTACAAATCAAACAGGAGAATTTAGCATTGAAATAACTAGGCGAATTTAGCATTGAAATAACTGAGTGATTAGCTAGTGACTGGTCACAGAAATGACTATGTTGAAGTCAAGGCCTACACATCTGAGCTATTCACAGTACTATATAGTGAACCAATAAAAACTAAAATATAAATTACCTTCATGTTATCAATAAACTCTATATTCTCCAATCAGCTAAGCTACCAACAATAAGTCGTTATATATCACAATGCTATAAGGCGAAAAAATGGGTGGATTCTTACCCTCAACTTCAGCACCACGGATAGCTACGGGCTCCGTTCAGACGGACGAGTTCGTCCATGGTCGGAACAGAGGAGGGGGAGAGAGACAGCTGCGAGGCCCTAGTATACTCCATGTTGTAAAACCATACCATTAACCGTGGTGTGAGAGGTATCAAGAGGCAATGCTGGCGAAAGAGCTGCGGTCTGAAGGTCATCGTAAAAATACAATTAATGACGAACAGAAATGATTTAAAACATCTTTCCAGTGGTTACTAAGCCAGAATCCATCTTCTCGGTTGAAATTGTCTCTGTGCTTGTATATGTGAATGGCCTCATGAACGAATCTCTCATGGTAGCCGGTTGGTTTGCAAAGAGCCTCCGTCTTGGAGAAGTCAATGTCATGTGAGCCCACTGAATTATAACAGTGATCTGCCACGGCAGAGGAGTTCGTCCTACCGTGTTTCAAGTCTGCTTTATGTTCGCGGATGCGGTCAGAGATATGTCTTTTGGTTTCTCCAATGTAGTACTGTATGTCTGGAACAGCATCTTTTACAGATGGAACTAAATCACGGATTTTATGTACTGTGTTGAATCGGACCTGGATCTTGTGTTTTTTCAGGATTTTGGAGATCTTTTTAGTGACCCCTGCAATGTAGGGTAAGGTGATGGTTTTGAGTGGCTCCACAAGAGGATCCTTCTTCATGACTGGAGTGATGGCTTTGCGGATTGTGTAGTCGGAGTAGCCATTAGCCCTGAGAGCCTGGTGTACGTGCTTGAGTTCACTGGTAATGTGTTCCTGGTCGGAAATGCATTGGGCTCTATGGTATAGAGTCTTGATGAGGGAGTTCTTCTGGGATGGATGGTGGTGGGAATCCGGTTTCAAGTAAGCATCTGTATGGGTTGCTTTCCTGTAGACAGAGTGGCTCATTGAACCATCATGTCTCCTTTTAATTAAGACATCCAAAAAGGGTAGTTTGCCATCTTTTTCGACCTCCATGGTAAATCTGATGGCTGGGTGTATGGAATTGATGTGGTCGCGGAATTGGTCTAGAGCAGGCTGGCCATGTGGCCAGATGACAAAGGTGTCATCAACGTACCTCTTCCATAAGGTCGGGCGTAGAGTGGCAGTCTGGATGGCGTCAGTTTCAAATTTTTTCATGAATACGTTGGCTAAAACCGGAGATAGGGGGGAGCCCATTGGGGTGGCCTCAGTTTGTTTGTAGAAAGTTCCATTCCAGGTGAAGTATGTGTTGGTTAAGCAATGTCTCACCAGGGGGGGTACATCAGTATGCAGTCCTTGATGAACCAGGTCTTCAATGATAGCGATGGTGTCAGGTACCAGGACTTTGGTGAACAAGGACACCACATCAAAACTGACAAGCAGGTCGTTTGGGGACAGGGAAATGCCTTTGATTGTCGATACCAGGTGAGTAGAATTTAGTACCGCAGAGGTGGTTTTTCCAGTGAAAGGTCGCAGTATATCAGCGAGAAAACGTGCCAGTTTGTAGGTGGGGGAGCTGATAGTAGAGACGATGGTACGAAGGGGTGTATCTTCTTTGTGTATCTTTGGAAGGCCATATAATCTTGGTGGTCTGGCAGCAGAGGGTTTCAACGAGAACTGTTTGATCTCATCAATTAATGCTGTTGAATCAGAGATGATTTTGTTCGTTTTGGTGACCAGGCTGTTGGTGGGATCTCTTTTTATTTTTGTATAGCTGCCATCGTTGAGTAGTTCTTGAATTTTGTTGTTATATTCTGTTTTGTCCATGATGACAGTGGCATTGCCTTTGTCGGCTGAGAGGACGACAATATCATCCCTCTTTTTTAATTGAGATAATTCAAAACGTTCGTCTTTGCTGATGTTGCTGGGTGGCAACTTCGCGTTTTTGAGGGTTGCAGCGATTTCAGATCTTGCTACGTCTGCAGAGATGTGACTCAAGCCCTTGAGTGCAACGTCGACATGGGCAATGATATCATTAACCAGTAAGTGTCTCGGTGTGACAGCAAAGTTTAGACCTTTAGCTAAAACGGATTTCAGACCATCAGAAATGGAACTGTTACTGCGATTAATTACGACTTTGTTGACGTCTATCTTTTCGGTGTGTGGATCCGATTTTTTGCTGGAGAGGTGATTGAATTTGGAAATCAAATTGTCCCTACATTTGTTCGACATAGTGGCAGCCGAAGAGGTAGTCATATTGTCTACATGTTCCCAATCCGATGTAGACATTGTTGCTGTCAATTTTAAGTGTGATTTGTAGAGTGTCTTGTCTAACTGATCGAGTTCGGTGCGAGTAAGTCTGATTTTTTTCCATGTCGACGTTGCACTCAAGGGCTTGAGTCACATCTCTGCAGACGTAGCAAGATCTGAAATCGCTGCAACCCTCAAAAACGCGAAGTTGCCACCCAGCAACATCAGCAAAGATGAACGTTTTGAATTATCTCAATTAAAAAAGAGGGATGATATTGTCGTCCTCTCAGCCGACAAAGGCAATGCCACTGTCATCATGGACAAAACAGAATATAACAACAAAATTCAAGAACTACTCAACGATGGCAGCTATACAAAAGAAGATACACCCCTTCGTCCCATCGTCTCTACTATCAGCTCCCCCACCTACAAACTGGCACGTTTTCTCGCTGATATACTGCGACCTTTCACTGGAAAAACCACCTCTGCGGTACTAAATTCTACTCACCTGGTATCGACAATCAAAGGCATTTCCCTGTCCCCAAACGACCTGCTTGTCAGTTTTGATGTGGTGTCCTTGTTCACCAAAGTCCCGGTACCTGACACCATCGCTATCATTGAAGACATGGTTCATCAAGGACTGCATACTGATGTACCCCCCCTGGTGAGACATTGCTTAACCAACATATACTTCACCTGGAATGGAACTTTCTACAAACAAACTGAGGGCACCCCAATGGGCTCCCCCCTATCTCCGGTTGTAGCCAACGTATTCATGGAAAAATTTGAAACTGACGCCATCCAGACTGCCACTCTACGCCCGACCTTATGGAAGAGGTACGTTGATGACACCTTTGTCATCTGGCCACATGGCCAGCCTGCTCTAGACCAATTCCGCGACCACATCAATTCCATACACCCAGCCATCAGATTTACCATGGAGGTCGAAAAAGATGGCAAACTACCCTTTTTGGATGTCTTAATTAAAAGGAGACATGATGGTTCAATGAGCCACTCTGTCTACAGGAAAGCAACCCATACAGATGCTTACTTGAAACCGGATTCCCACCACCATCCATCCCAGAAGAACTGCCTCATCAAGACTCTATACCATAGAGCCCAATGCATTTCCGACCAGGAACACATTACCAGTGAACTCAAGCACGTACACCAGGCTCTCAGGGCTAATGGCTACTCCGACTACACAATCCGCAAAGCCATCACTCCAGTCATGAAGAAGGATCCTCTTGTGGAGCCACTCAAAACCATCACCTTACCCTACATTGCAGGGGTCACTAAAAAGATCTCCAAAATCCTGAAAAAACACAAGATCCAGGTCCGATTCAACACAGTACATAAAATCCGTGATTTAGTTCCATCTGTAAAATATGCTGTTCCAGACATACAGTACCCGGGCGTTTACAAACTAAAGTGCCTCTGTGGTAGTAGCTACATTGGAGAAACCAAAAGACATATCTCGAACCGCATCCGCGAACATAAAGCAGACTTGAAACACGGTAGGACGAACTCCTCTGCCGTGGCAGATCACTGTTATAATTCAGTGGGCTCACATGACATTGACTTCTCCAAGACGGAGGTTCTTTGCAAACCAACCGGCTACCATGAGAGATTCGTTCATGAGGCCATTCACATATATAAGCACAGAGACAATTTCAACCGAGAAGATGGATTCTGGCTTAGTAACCACTGGAAAGATGTTTTAAATCATTTCTGTTCGTCATTAATTGTATTTTTACGATGACCTTCAGACCGCAGCTCTTTCGCCAGCATTGCCTCTTGATACCTCTCACACCACGGTTAATGGTATGGTTTTACAACATGGAGTATACTAGGGCCTCGCAGCTGTCTCTCTCCCCCTCCTCTGTTCCGACCATGGACGAACTCGTCCGTCTGAACGGAGCCCGTAGCTATCCGTGGTGCTGAAGTTGAGGGTAAGAATCCACCCATTTTTTCGCCTTATAGCATTGTGATATATAACGACTTATTGTTGGTAGCTTAGCTGATTGGAGAATATAGAGTTTATTGATAACATGAAGGTAATTTATATTTTAGTTTTTATTGGTTCACTATATAGTACTGTGAATAGCTCAGATGTGTAGGCCTTGACTTCAACATAGTCATTTCTGTGACCAGTCACTAGCTAATCACTCAGTTATTTCAATGCTAAATTCGCCTAGTTATTTCAATGCTAAATTCTCCTGTTTGATTTGTACTAAGTGCCTCGGTGAATGTGTATGGTCTGACTTTAACGTAGCTATTTCTGTGAGCAGTTACAAGCTAATCACTCAGCTATTTCAATGCTAAATTCTATGCTAATTCCATTGTCAAGGGGTGCCTCTGCGGATGTGTATGCTTTAACTTAGCTATTTCAATGCTAAATTCTATGCTAATTCCATTGTCAAGGGGTGCCTCTGCGGATGTGTATGCTTTAACTATTAACATAACTATTTCTGTGACCAGTCACAAGCTAATCATTCAGCCATTTCAATGCTAAATTATATGCTAATTCATTTGTCAAGGCGCTTTGTTCCTCTCACACAGCTTAAAAGGCCGTGATCTGAACGTGGCTCTTTCACTCCAGCGCTGTCCTACCAGACAGTCTCGTCCCTTCACCTGATGAAGGCCGCTTGTGTTGTGGCCGAAACGTCGTGAGAATATTATTGTGTTATTTTATTTTATCAATTTATTATTTTATTCTCATTCTACGTGACTTTACCGAAAGAACCAAAGAAGATGAATGTGTTTTCGTTCCTTTTTTTAAAAGTAAATTTCCTGATGATGCCTTGTGCAATCCAGCGGAGGGAGAACGATCCTGGGCAGTGCGGAAAAATAAACGTTGTGAACTTGAACTCAGATAAGGGGTGCAACGTCAACAACTCGTGATTGATGAGGTGGCAGAGCGCGTGACACACGGTCCGTGGGATATGTGTTTTAACGTCACCTGCACTCCGATTAACGGCAACGATCGTCATATATTTTAGAGCCCTCGATTGTGAAACGTTAAGTTGAAGTGCATCGTGCGCGGGTCCACGTGTCTTTTCATATACTGATTCCGAGCCACACTTTTCACTTTCATCCGGTTACCACCCTAAGAGATGCCGACTGATAACACTTTAGGGAGACTGGTGGCGTCGGGGTTACTCGTGCACGACGTTATAAGCTGAACATTTTTTTTAATATTTTGATTTCTGGCCAACATTCGGTAGAGAGTTACATTAGACCCAATCCGAGGCTACCCACACCCCTTAACCAACCCACACTGACGAGCGCTATAAAGTGTGTTCCAGCATCCCGAGCGACCAACGTGGTGTAGGGCGGCCTTCATCCAGCAGTGGATTGACAAAGGGCTATGAAATATTGTTTTCATAATTTTAATTACACTTGCAACCTGCATCATCCAAGGCTTCAGTGCTCTTCATTGCAGGTCTCGCAGGCCATTGACGGCCCCTGGTGGCCTTTAGTGCGGCCCCTGACGTGCGGCCCCCGACAATACACAACACGTGACAACAGCCCCCCCCATCATGATGTCAAACCGCCAATGGTTTCAAATGTGTGGAGGCCCTCACACTGGTGATGTCTTATTGGCGAAAGTGGCCCCTTACTGAAAATTAGTGAAGAACACTGAAATAAGGTTACACGGGGAGTGCATTGTACCTAGGAAAAAAACAAAATCACATGGATCTCATTCGTTCTGTGTTAACGGTCCTAACCCCTCGAATTCCATCACTTCAAAAATGTCCCTGGTTACTGCCCCATGTTGAATCACAATGTGATGGTGAGACGTCGATTCGGTGCGATAACTCCACTTGTAGTTGTACTGAGCATATATCCTCGTCTATTTACACACGAGTGCAATCGTCACTCTATACCAACGTTTGTTTTAATGTTTCTGTAACTTAATATGATCAATAATGTTTTAAGTTATTCGTCTGAGCCAACTTTCGCTACAGAATGTGTATTTTAAATTTAGATTTAAAGCTTTCGTGACTGCAGAGATTCATATTCTTGGTTCTTTTCAGAACATAGATGGACTAGTCCTTCTAAATAAACTGCCAAATCGCAGCGCGTGGCGCTGACGTTTTTTTTATAAATAAATACACCGTTTAAAAATAAATAAATGTATGCAAACCGACACACCTGATGACGACCGTTTGTGTTATGGTCGAAACGTCGTGAGAATTTGTATTGTTTTATATATATTTTATAATTGTATTGCTTCCCTTCAACGTGACTTTACCGAAAGAGCTAAGAATATTAATTCTTGGTTCTTTCGGCAAAGTCACGTAGAAGATAAATAATAAAATAATAAAAATCAAACATTATAAAATTCTCACGACGTTTCGGTCACAACGCAAGCAGCCGTATTCACGTGAAGAAACAGAGCAGTCAGAAAGACAGCGTCCTAATTAGGACGGCTGTGTATTGTCTGAGGCCGCGTCCTAATGAGGACGCTGTCTTTCCGACAGTTCTGTTTCTACACCTGATGACGGCTGCTTGCGTTGTGGCCGAAACGTCGTGATAATGTAATTTTATTATTTTATTTTTATTATTTTTATTATTTCCCTTCTACGTGACTTTACCGAAAGAACCAAGAAAATGTGTATTTTACTTAATATTGATTATATGTTTCTGCGCCGTTTACAATTTCTTCTGTAATGTGACGGACGACAGTTGTTATGCTCTTGCTTATGTGGCTTTTGTGACCTAGGTCGCTCGTGTAAATGAGACAGATCCTAGTCTCTTGAGTTCTCACCTGGTAGAAAAAAAGATAGCTAGAGCTCTGTGTTTGTGTGCCTTGGTGTTTCTCAGTATTTTCATGGCCATGCCCATCAACACCCCCTTGTGTTCCGCTGTCGCCTTAATCATAATGCTTAGCCAGGGTCTATCCACTGCCACTCTACTCCGTCACCATCCCTACGGTCCTACAATACTCACAATCCTGCCTAAATAGTTGCTCGTTAATATGACACGAAGATAACTTTTGGACTTCGTATCAGCATAGATAAGGGAACATGTGCGATTACATTGGCCTTGGTTCACTTTTTTTAAAACCCCGCCTTGACTCATGATGCCTACAATTGCAACACCTTACCAAGAAGGGGCATTATATAAGGTAGATTCCACACAGAGAGACAGCGCATGTGCACGTTCGTCCAAGCAAGATCAACATCAACATCAGCAGCCGAGAATTTCCTCTTATTTTAAGGCATACTTATTAAGAATAATTTAATCTAAGAAATAACATCTGGAAACATAAAAAAGACTAAATTTTTAGGTGTCGTCAAAGTATTGCTTTTTTTGATCATCACAGTCGATTTTCATCGATTATCAGACAAATTCAGTCACAAGCAGTTATGCCTCGCCACGACCTGCCAGCGAGGATGACGACGATGGTGGTGATGGTGGTGATGATGGCCGTGGGGGTGTCCTGTGCCCTGGATCCTGACGCCGACCTCACGTTCAGCACCGAATTATCTCCGGACAAATTTCACGTCTCGTGGGCGTTCGACAGCGACCAGATCGTCCTGGAGGCTCGGGTTCGCACCCGGGGCTGGGTCGGCCTGGGGCTGAGCTCTACGGGGATGATGGCCGGCTCTGACGTGGTGGTCGGGTGGGTGGACAGCGCAGCCGCTACCCACCTCGTGGTGAGTGGCAGGCGGCGCGGTCCTCACGAGGAAAGACCAGTGAGCTGGGTTCGATTCCTGGTCACGGTTCTTTTTAGGACACAATCACATTCACCATGACGACCATCGCTTTCACCGTTATAACAAATAATCGTGATGTTGATCACAATGACTGTCACCAGTGCCACCCGTTACGCCGCGTATCTTAGTTGTTCAGCGATTGGTCTCAATCTTGATATATTTACGCACGCGTTTACAATGGTGATAGTCATGATGAGGGTGAAGTTGATGACAGGCTATGGTCTTGGTCATGATGATGATCATGGCAATGGTGCTGGCGATCGTAACGGCGGAAGAGATGATCCTTGTGATTTGTCATTCCCGATAATCCACATCGTTGTTGCTGTACCCACTTTTATAATTTCGTAAAATGTACATGTATATCGCTAGGTTTCCAATAATGATGACAACAACTTAAATACTTCTCCTCTGCATTCACCGCCTCCAACAGGTATGCATCTATCTTAAAGTGTTTTCGAAAATATCTATTCGACAAAATATAGGGCCGTGTAAATGTGCCGTTGCATTGAGCAAGCCGATTCGTTTGAAAGCAGCAGGAAAGCATGACAATAATAATCCAGTGCTGGATGAATGCCTCCCCCGCGTTGATCACCGCGGGTTAGTGGAGGGGAAGGGACGCCAATGAGTGGTTCTGATATCACTCGCCACTGATGCTATCCGTGGTTGGGAAATTAACTCAGTTCGTTGTGTTCATAGCGGAGTGCGTTAACCGCTGGGCCACCGCTTCCCATGTCACGTGTAGTTATTCAACACATCACACGCACCACATCTCACACACATCTATCACACTCACACAAATCACACTTATCACATACACATCACACGGACCACACATCAAACTAACGCACACCCCACTCAAACCAAAGTGGTTTCGGTATCGTTCATGCTCAATTATCCTCGGCAACAATCATAATTTGCACATTAATCGGAAAACTTTAAATTCTTCCACACGCGATTCCATGTATACATGACTCGTCACTAAAACGTTGTCTTCACTAACATACATGTGCAGTCGTAAACCAAAAAGCATCAGTTGCAGATCGAGGAAGATTGAGCGTTTTTCTCCCAGATCGGGGTGTAATCTCAATGATTTGAGAGTAGTCTTGTCTTCTGATAAACAATGCACCGTGTGTCTCTACTACCCTACCCCCACCCGCATTGCGCTGCTGCTGTGCGGTCAGGACGCACACATCGAGGGGGAGCGGAGCCTGGTGCGGGACGCGAGCCAGGACTACAAACTCGTGCGGCTCAGCGAGAACGGCACCCACACGGTCATGCGCGTGGTGCGCGCGCTGCGCACGTGCGACGCCAACGACAGGGACATCACCGTGCGTGTTGCACACACACACACACAAGTGTACATACACACGTGTACACACACACGGTGTGCACACACGCACGTGTACACACGCACGGGTATACTCACACACTTGTACACACAACAACAACCGCCATTGTTGTACACACACACACGTGTACACATACACGTGTACACACACACGTGTAGACACAAACACACGTGTACACATGTACACACGCATACACATAGAGACCAGTGACGTGGGGTGAGGTCAATGGCTGGGGAGGCACTGGCTCGTAGTGTCAGAGCCAGATTCACACACTGAGGGGGGCGTGGCCTCACGGAGGGGGCGTGGCCTCACCGAGGGAGCCGGGTCTTCACTGAGGGGGGCGTGTCCTCACTGAGGCAGATGTGATAGCTGCCTCCCCTGGTGCCTTTTCATTGCAGTTTCATGACGAGACCAGCGAGCCTAAATATCTTCATACACATACGTGAAATAAGTTACCTGGACTATGGAAGGCGAGGACATGAAATGAAGGGGTCTACAAACATTACATTGGTGACACACTGAGATAGTCACAGGCACGCGCTGATTGCCCGTGCTCCATCCAGTTACTGAGGGGTTGTGCAATCAGAGGGGAGGCTGAGCTCGTCGCTGCCTCACCTCTCGTCTCTTCCTGTATTTGCAGCGGAGCTCCGCAAATTTGGCGATTTTGACTATAAACATGATTGCAATCGTACAGAAATTACATATATAACACAGATCAGTGGAAAAATCTTAATATTTATTTTATTTGATTGTTCTTTTTTTACTTTTCGTAACAGCTATTTTCATTGGAGTATAACAGGTGAGGCTCTGCCTCCCCTGCCTCCGCTGACCGAACGTCCCTGATAGAGACAGTCTACACAACGACACATACAAACGACAGATCCCCCGTATAACCTTAATTGACTGTTGGGGCAAGTGATGTTAGCGAGCACCTATGAAGGCAGGCATGGCACACGAAGGGGTGGGTGGCCAATACCAATTCCGGCCGTCTTTGTCTCCCCAGTGGCGATGTTTGCACACCGGACCAGGTACTAATTTGAGGCTGAGTCGATCTAAGGGAGGCCCAGGATCGGTTCAGATAATCGTAACTGATGTTGGCCGTGTTGAGCGGGTTTCCGGGTTCGGAGCGCAGCGTAGCGCTAACCGCTAGACCACCGCTCCCACACACATACACACACGTATGATCACACACACACGTGTACACACAGACATGTACACAGGTGCACACATAGATACACATAGACATAGAAACACATGCACTCTTAGAAAAACGTGCTCTTTAGCAGACCATGGTTTTTTCCCTAACAGCCGCTGGTGCTGTGATTTACACATTTCTTTCTTCGGGTATTTTCTTAATTGAAGCTGTCTCTGAATGTGTGGCATCCGCCACGTTGAGCTTACTTCCAATCAAATTTAGCTAGCGCGTCCTAAATGTATGATTATTCAGCAAAACGTATCGTAAAGGGTCGCGCACATGTTTGTCCTCCGTGTGAGCAATGCAGTTCAATTTTGATGGGGCTGACGTGTGCACATAATTGGCATCCATTCTATCGTCATACCAAGCAACTTGTAATTGAGAACACATGGCATGGTAGCGGCTATTCTGCTGCGCGTGGCTGCCTGTAACCCAGCGTTTGTGAAGGCAGCGAGGGTTACTGCCTTGGATGTCGAGGATGTGCCAACACCCTTGGCTCGCCAGAAGGCAGAAAAGCAGTGGTTCTTAACCTCTACTGCAACTTGCACCCCTTTGGTTCTCAGAAAGGGCATCTCGCACCCCCAGCGGGTGGATGCACACCAGGTTAAGAACCACTGCGGTAGAGCAAACAATGTGGACCTCACCTGCTCCATCGGCATGGGATAGAGTGTGCCCCTCCTCGCACACGTGGGCTTTTTGCGGGTTCTCCAATTTCCTTCCACATACATGTGGGTACCTCTCGCCCGCAAGTCATTATGTCTCTACGAGAGCGAGCGGATACCGTGCAACGTGCTTCAAGTTAAAATTATTACTGATTATTATTTGAGAAACGGCGTGCGCCATCACACCCCCCACCTATGCATCTGTCCGGCAGGAGGACACAGTGCGCATGATCTGGGCCTACAGCGCCGATGACCCAAAGAGCGAGACTCAGATCTTGTACCACGGCGCGGCCACGCGGGGCTCCAAGAGCGTCCAGCTGCTGAGCAACGGATTTCCCACCGAGCAGCCCCTGCCTCAAGAGCACAGCTTCATTGACCTGACATTTGACAAGGTGTGTGAGCCCCAAATAACGCACGGGCAAATATCCCCCGCAGCAGCCTACTACATAGATCGTTTGGGGGTAAGTGTCATGGGTGTCGAGGCCATAAGTGTCAGTGATCGGTATCATTCAATGCAAAAGAGATGTTTGTCAATGTCCCTCCTTCCTCACTATTCGGGCTAGAGATTAGGGGCTCAACTATGGGGGGGGGGGGGGGAGAGCAGCATTATGGGACGCATAGGTACCTGGTCGGCCACAAGGAAACCCAACATCAACAGGTAAACAAGCAGAAATGTTTGAAAACATTTTATATAAAAAAGGGTCCAACACTTAACCATAAGTGCCAATAATAACATTGTTACAAATGAAAACACATTTCCGAAAAATACACAGCGTGAAATCTAGTAGCGCTACTGCTGTTGTTTGTTATTGAACACCACCAGGCTTCATCTTCTTTGGTTCTTTCGGTAAAGTCACGTAGAATGAGAATAAAATAATTAATAAATAAAATAACACAATAAAATTCTCACGACGTTTCGGCCACAACACAAGCGGCCTTCTTCAATGACTTTACCGAAAGAACCAAAGAAGATGAATCCTTGCAGTCACGAAAGCTTTAAATCGAAATTTAACCACCAAGCTTGCTTGCTAACTGGCATGCACATGAAAGCAAGACGCATGATAATCTAATTGTGAGTATTGTACCTTTACATCTTTTTTTATTGATACGGTCACCGTGAGACAGTCTTCCTCTAAACCCAATACACGGTGCAACTAAAATAATATATATGTAGTGAGTACAACTGAGTCGCAGACGTTATTTTTTAGAGGCAACACTTTTATTATATCAACACGTAATACACAAAGGGGTAACTGCCCCTTGACCAGATACAGCCTAGGGTGGTGACCACTCAGCCAACCACACCATACGGAGGAGTTACAACTACGAAGGGTCAGACCCTTACTCGGGTCACGCCCACGTGTTGATGCCTTGTAGGACGTACAGCTTCCAGCTTGTAGGACGAAGCGACATCTTCAACTGATTTTTACTAGAAAAAAGTCAACAAAACACCACTACATTCTGCCAATTTGTCCATTTTTACCCCGCTGAGAAACTGGCATTCAAGCATTTCCGTGAACACATGAGCCGGGCTATGAATTATGTTTCAATGATAGTCAAACGTTATTCTTGGATGGGGCGCCACGGTGGCTAGATGTTAATTGCCTTGCCTAGTATGCAGGAGGTCGTGGGTTCGATTCCGACCCTGACGCCTGTATATTTGGAGTTTGCGTGTCTCTCTCCCTGTGGTCGCGTGATATTTTCTCCGGGCCCTCCGGTTCTTCCCTTCACATTTAGAAACGTGCATTTAAACTAATCTTCCTGCCATAAATTTCCACACGATAACCCGTTCCGTTGAGCTATCATTTGTGGCCAGGTCACTTCTTAAAAAAGAGCTTTCAGCTCAGTGGGCTTTACCTGGAGACGAGGGCTTGACGAGGCATTGTCTGAACAGCAGCTGTTGTGGTTCTGTCTCCCCTCGCCGTGTCCGCTTCCAGTACCCGATCCCGGCCGCCTCCACATTCTACGCGTGCAAGCTCGTCTCTCTGCCCAAGCTCAGCAAGAAAAATCACCTCATCAAGGTTGACAGCGGGGAAAACCACACACACTTCCACTGTTAATAGTGGTGGGTAAGGGGGGGGGGTCAGTAGGTAGGGGAGGGCGGGGGTGCTTTCACGACCAAATGTCTCTCTTAGAGCAGCAATATAAGAATAGACTTGCAAAAAAAACCCCTCTAAATGCAGGACCCTCCTGGAAAAAAAAGAGTCAGCGGGACATTATTGGGTAAACAAAGGACACGACCCATAGAACATTATCTGAACAGGAATGCGTGAAGCTCTAAGCGATGACAACCGAGTGACGTAGGCTGGAGATGGTTGCGAGCTGGTGTACAGCTGGTATTCCCAAGCAGTCGCCCACCCAATCAGATGCTTAGCAGGCTCAAAATCCCGCTTGGCTTGGAAGATTTTATGATGTAGAGGGTGCATTGAAGGTGATTGACTTTAGGGAGTGGCGTCAATGCTGCGTCCCCTTTAACATGCAACGTTGGCTCAACGTTGCTCCAACATTAGTCAAACGTTGGCCCAACGTTGACTCAATGGTTCCAAACCAAATGCCAAAGTTGGAAACCGCGTGTTGCACGTCCACCCCACGCGTTCTTCACGTGTGCACCCCCTCCACTGTGCGTCCAGGTGCAGCCCATCGTCCAGGCCGGCAACGAGGCGTTCGTGCACCACATTCTCGTGTACGTGTGCCTGGACAACGTGAACGCGTCCCACGTCGGAGTCACGCACCAGTGCTACCACCCCAACATGCCCGACTCCTTCTCCACCTGCAGCTCCGTGCTCGCCGCGTGGGCCATTGGCGGCGGGGTGCGTGGTAACCCCGCACGCACGCACGCATCGCCAGTTGCATGTGTGCCAAGTACGTGTGTCTGTGTGCGTGCTGGCGCATTTGAAATACCAGGCGTGGTGGTGGCGCACCGCCTGTAAATACAGCACTGCGGAGGCGAGGGTCGGTGGATCGAACAGATGCTGTGACACTCCTGTGCAGTGGGCGTTGAGGAGGTGCCATACCCTGCCTTGTCAGAAGGCATTCAGCAGATGTAAACGAATCCCCATCTCTTCCATGTTTATGTAATAGAGTGTTGCCAACTCGCAGGCGTGGGAAAGGGCAGAGAGAAGAGAAAGAAATGGAAATGGAAGGAAAGTGGATTCTGGTTTGGGAGCGGCATTTCTTTTCACAGTGGAGAGAGGAGGGGTTCAGCATGGCCACGTGATTTACGCGAACCTTGAGCTAATTTAGATACAGAGATGTGTGTATGTAATGGTGGAACCACAGCCACACCTACTTTGCAGTGTTAGCAGATTGTCCGGGCCGCCTACTCGGAGGGCAGGCTCTGTTTTCAGGCGAGTGAAGCCTGTGGTGCCATCCTACTGCCATGCGGACAGTCCCAGTGATTGGTCTTTGCTGGCTGGTGAAGAAGAGAAACCTGCCTTGGGGAAACTTCCGTGGGCTTCTTGCTGTCGGCGGAGTTGTTAGTGTAGGTGTCTCCCTTACATAATGAATACAACAAGATAGACAACACATAACAAACAAATACAGCATACTAGAATAAAACAAACATACAATCATCACCATCATGCAATATTTCCTGCTGCATAGCCTAATTGGGACGATTGCCAGTTTGCTGGCTGGGTCAGTCTGGCTTCTCAGCTTGGACTAGTCAGTCCGTCCGCCAGGGGACAGTGTAAACACAGCTTAATAGCACTTGTCCCAACAATTCGTTAGTTTGTTTTTATACAGAGCCCTCAAAATAATGATAGTGCATTGTCTTTATGCTGTTCGTCTTCTGGCGTCCTCTGGTCTCACACTGTTTGAGACTAGTCTCTAAAGAAAGCTGTCTCTGGTGTGGACCATTCCGCTTCAAAGACAATGCATCATATACTATCAGAACGTGTTTTCTGTTTGCTTGCATATTCGCCACAAGTATATGTGGTTAATGCAGACATGATTACTTGCAAAAGGTTTATGTTTGGTATAACATCTTATGACCTGTTTTATTGGTAGAAAGGATACAGCTTATTCTTATATTTTGAGACTGACAAGGGAGGTCGCATGATGTTATTTTTCATTCGCCTCCACCTCGATCATCACGGATGGCTAATTATCACGGTTGGCTAATTATCACGGTTGGCTAATCATCACGGTTGGCTAATTATCACGGTTGGCTAATCATCACGGTTGGCAAATTATCACGGTTGGCTAATCATCACGGTTGGCTAATCATCACGGTTGGCTAATTATCACGGTTGGCTAATTATCACGGTTGGCTAATCATCACGGTTGGCTAATTATCACGGTTGGCTAATTATCACGGTTGGCTAATTATCACGGTTGGCTAATCATCACGGTTGGCTAATTATCACGGTTGGCTAATTATCACGGTTGGCTAATTATCACAGTTGGCTAATTATCACGGTTGGCTAATCATCACGGTTGGCTAATTATCACGGTTGGCTAATTATCACGGTTGGCTAATTATCACGGTTGGCTACGTACAGGTATCAGTTATTTTTCTTTGCCATAACTCTTGTGCTCATTTCCGAGCTCATGCTTGTGTTTCCACATAAATAGTGTCTGCCTAAACACAGCATCCACACGTAGGAGACATACGTGACTGAGGCTTGAACAAGCACAGTGCTGACCACACGGTCTCCCCATTTCTGGTAGCGACCTAATAATGCTTCTGGCAATCGTGTGGACCTTTGCCGTTGTCTTGGGACTCCCAGAAGACAATGAATGCTTTTGGGCATTTTGCCATTGTTTGGCAACGCCGAGGACACTTCACCAGATATAGGCTCAGTTAAGATTTGGAGTTTGCTGTCAAGACGCAATCAGGATCAGTTAAGTACAGGTAGTGGTGAAGTTATGAGGAATGTTGTTATACCAGTGGTGTGTGTGTGCCTGTGCTTCAGACGTTTGACTACCCCCCCGAGGCCGGGTACTCGCTGGGCGCGCAAGGGGACCCCAAGATGGTCCTGATCGAGATACACTACGACAACCCCGGGCTAGTGTCAAGTACGGGACGCACCTTGAAGCATGGTGTCGCTAATCAGGGGGGGAGGGGTGTTGCGATTCATTTAGCAGCCTCTCGGTGGGGAAGGATCGCATGAACACACTAAATATGACGTAAAAAAAACATTGATCGTTATCTGATTAGGTGCACTTATTGAAGGATGAACAATCCATGCCAGTCAATGGATTGATGGGTCATTAACTCCCCTATTTATCCACCTCTTCACTCATCGCCACCACTACCATCACCAGTTCGAGATCTACTACTGGATAAATTAATTCCATATGAACACCCACAATCCAATAACGCCTGTGCCCTGTGTTACTGAATGTACTTGAATTTTCTTAATTTGGCAATATCCGTGCTCCAAATCCAGTTTCAGCTGACGGCAAACTCCAGTCCATTGCCCTGCTCGTTCTTTTCCATAGAGTATCGCTACATGCCGATAAAAAGGGACACATGAAAGGCCAATAAAAAATAGAAATCAAGAAACTCAGATTTACAAACGAAGATGCGGCCAAGACATCCTATCTTATAGCGCCTTCGCCAAGGCCATTTACAGGGAATTAAGAAAGGGACATATGAAGGTAATGTTGAAGATGAGGTTAACAAAGTAGATTAGAGAGGAAGCAATGGGGGCGAATCTGTGATGATGCGTGAATTCGGTGAAAGCGAAATTGATCACAGTAAATAATGAATTGAATAAATGAATGGGGAATGAGTAATAGCCATGTAATGAGAATATGAAGAGGGAATAGGAACGGTGGTGGTTATGAGGGAAGATTAAGGGGCCATGGGTGAGAAACGGAAAATCAGTGAGTTTTGAATGAGGAGCGGAAAACTAGTTCTCGAAGGTGACTGCTTAATGTGGCGGGGTAGTTTGTTCCAGTCAAGGGAGGCGAGAAGGGAAAAAGAGTGAAAGCATGGATTGAGCACAAGGAGAAGGAGGAACAGAGAGAGAGAGAGAGACGGCAAAGATTGAGAACGTAAAGGGCGAGAATGCGACGTAGAAAGGTACAAGAGTGGCAAGATATTTGTGGGCAAGACCATGTACTCGACGTGCAGCAGGAATCCCCAACTGTTGCGGGACGTGGACGAGGGGTACCCACATTGTGCCACGACTGAGGATGAATAAGATAACGACGCAAAGGTGGTGGCACTCCGATCTGCGACATGGCATGCGGCGAGTTGGACTGGTAAGGGTAGAGAGATTGTTGATGTACCACGGAGTCAGGGGCCGTAAGAGTTGCACGTATCCAGGAAGTCGAGTGGAAGGAAGGTGAAACAAAGGAGGTGGGAGGGCAAAGATAAAGACTACTCTACAGTGGACACAGTGCAAGGAGAAATGGAGTAGAGTAATTTGAGACAAGGCGCTTACAAAAAGACGTGGTAGATGTAAATGATAGATTGTGATATTTGGGAAATTAAAGACTGAGGAGGAAATGCTCAAGAGACTAATCAGTTTATGCACTAAATGGACGTATTGACGGTACACTAGTGTAGCATAACACACGGTCCTCATAAAATAGTCTAGAATCAAAATTTGAACTAGCATTCGTCTTCTGACTGCTTCGACATCACGATAACTGATTTTGACACACCACCCAAGGTTGTACGACCCGGGTTGCGAATCATGATAAAATAAGTAATAATTTTGAAAAATTAGCTTTTTTTACTCCCCGCACCAGTGTACCACCAATACGGACAAATGCAGTTTGAAGTGAAGAAAGATATCTACTGAGAAAGGCCTTTGCAAAGTAAAGTGCACGAATCACCCAAAATAGAAATATTGATATTGAGTGCGGTCCTAAATGGACACGTGGGAGAAGAGGGGGGACAATTTTTTTAGCGTCCACGAAGGCAAATGCTTTGACAAAGTTTACGTGAAAAAGAAAGGCCAGCTCATGGGATGGAGTGGCAGAGACAGAGGGAGAAAAGTCTAGAAGACCTTAGTTGAGGTTTGCCAATGACAAACTGCAAGGAAACGCCGCACTGTAATTTACCTGCACCTCTGCACCCCCACCCAACTCCAGGCGTGAATGACAACTCCGGCCTCCGCTTCTACATAACACCGGAGCTGCGTGCGTACGATGCGGGGGTGCTGGAGACCGGCCTCGACGTACAGATCATGCACTTCGTCCCGCCCGGAGCACCCTCCTACACGAACTACGGCATCTGCCCCACTCGGGGCTTCGCCACCGTCGGCTCGGACGGAGCCGCGCTGCCGCTCCAGGGAGCGATGTCGCGACCCAGGCGCGTGGCGCCCGGCAGAGAGGCGAGGAATCTCTCACAACACAAAACATCCAATCCACCCCAATCCCCATCTGCTCACAATGGCCTCTTCTCTGTGCAAATGTCTTTTAAGTGGTTATGGAAAAGACCACTCGGCATTCCCAACTTAAAGCAGCTACACTATATACTGCCCGTAACTAAATCACACTCAGTGTGCCCCGTCTTCATCTTAAAATCGGGCATATTTTGAGTGCATAATACAGGTTTTTTGGTTAGATCGCGTTATTTATAAATGTGTCGCAACCCTCCACCACCCGACATGGCCAATCAGTAAAAAAATGTGTCACGTTGACAAAAGACAAATAGTTCACTATTTTAGCCCACCAGTGTGTTGAAGAGTGAATCCACACCATTTACAATTTGAATACGACGTTTCGCTGGAAATTACATCCAGCATCTTCGGGGGATTTGCCAAAATAGTGAAGCCATTCACCTGCTTCCGGTCTTAGATCAGTAATCAGCCAATTATTATTACATAATTGCATACAACCCCACCTCCGCCTCTGATCTCGAATCCTGATGGAGTTTAACAATGATGACGTCACCCTGCACTATTTAAGACCGGAAGCAGGTGGATGGCTTTATTATTATGGCAAATCCCCCAAAGATACTGGATGTAATTTCCAGCGAAACGTCGTGCTCAAATTGTAAATGTTGTGGATTCACTCTCCAACACACTGGTGGGCTAAGATAGTGAACTATTTGTCTTTTGTAAACGTGACACATTTTGCTTTACTGATTGGCTGTGTCGGGTGGTGGAGGGTTGCGACACATAAATAACGCGATCTAACCCAAAAAACCGTTATTATGAATAATACTGGTTGCGTAAGCCTACGTGTTAAACTCATATTTTGAGTGGTTTGTAGGCAATAACCTCTGTGTAGCACACCATTAAATGACCTCTCAGCTTATTCCTACCTCCCAAACGAACAAACATTCTTTAGCACGTTCGCCAACATCACCCGTCCCCCATCAAACTATCGGCAATGTTTTCATAACTCACACTCAAAACCTCAAGACTACAAGTTACAGACACGGTAAAAGTAAACGTGGGACCTTTTTTTAATATATAAAGTCCATTATTGAGAGTGGGCCTGACCACAGGAGTGCTACGGCCACAGAGAAAATGGGCGTTATGTTCACACAGGCGACGCAGAGTGGAGAGATGAAGGTGTTTGCTACGATGCTGCACGCTCACCTGCTGGGCAGAGCCGTCCAGGTGCGGCACTACAGGTGAGTGTGACGCTCGTTTATGGGATCTGCACAAGTTTGTTGGGACCTCATCCACTGTGCATTATTTTCTCACTTTTGTTTACTTTTCCTCTACCTTTTCTATACTTTTGTTTTGTTTGTTGTTGTAACGTTCTGACCAGCCTCTACTGGACATCTGTGAAAAAGAGCTTTACAGCTCATCGGACTACTCCAGTACTGTATAAATAAAGATTATTATTCTTTCAATGCTTGGGTCATGCCGCATTGCCACATCATTGTAAATGCGCAGAACTTGTTCAGCGTTTATCGAATAAAGTATGTAAGTCGTAAAAAAGAATAGTTCTTGGTATTCATATTGTACAGGAAGCAGTGCTGCAGTGGTTTGCATTATGGACCTGAACCTTCTCAGCACAGCCTCACATTCTCTTATGCTACATGTGCATTTGGTGAACGCTCAAGCAGACCTTGCCGGACGCAGGGGTTACGTTCATGGAAAATGTCGTGTTGGGCAAAACCGCGTTATAAAAAGAATAGACCTCGTGGGAAAAATAGGGTTGCATTCCTGGGTCCGAAATGATCACCCCCCCCCCCCCACCCTCTATGTTTAACTAACCGTGTGTAGCCGAAACAGAATAATAATGTTTGTTTATCCTGGAGGAATCCGACATCCAAACACGCGTTCGATAACGCGTGTTTGGATGTCGATAACAAGTGTTTGGATGTCGGGCAAGATTTTCCTGTACAGTAGACTCACGATTATCCGCAAACGGTTTATCCAATTTGCGGATTAACCACGCACCTGAGATTTTGACATAACTTAATAACTCATGGAGTTTCCCTTAAGTCCAAATTAATAATCTGAAACAGTTATACATTGTTATTCTTGGACATGTTTATTACAAGTCACGTGCTTAAACCGAATAAATGTGCTCCGGTTCATCCGAAATCCACGTAATCGCCGCTACAGTACAGTTGTTGCATATCTTTACAAGAGTGGGTGACGCTTGATTGATTTTGATTGGCGTGGCTCTGTTGCTGTCCACTTAGTGAGCGGAGTCTTCTGCTCGAGAGCAGGAAAGTGGTATCACTGAGCACGCGCATAGATCGTTGGAAAATTTATATTTTCAGAATATCCACGATTTTTAATTATCCGCGGCCGCCCTCCCCATCATTAGCGCGGATAATCGAGTCTACTATACTTCTAAACCGCTTTATCTTATAGGTGGGGAGTACAGTCTGTTTTCCTATAACGCAGTAGTTGCGTTCCTGAAGAACACCGCGTTATGGAAAAATTGTGTTATAATAAATAATATATAATATAGGATAAAGCACAGTCCGTGATAACACGTGAGATGCATATGCAGGCTAAACAAAGACTGAGGCACGTGGGTAGCATCTAGAAGCATCCAGCAGCATCCCGCCTTGTGTGATACTACGCCGAGGCAGCTTTACAACCGTTTATTCCTACTCGCGCGACCTGGTTCTGTTCTATCCAATTTGCATCCGCGTTATAACAAATGTGTCCCCTAATACAGTAATCGCGTTATACACAATTTGCGTTATGAAAACCGCGCGTTATAGGAGAACAGATTGTACAGATACTGATCCCAGTGTTCACTGTTGCTTTGGCCAGGGACGGCAAGCAGATCAGCGACCTGGGTCGTGACATGGGCTACGACTTCAACTTCCAGGAGACGCGTTACCTGAAGGAGCTCGTCTCCGTGATGCCCGTGAGTACCTGGGGCCGATTACGATCATCCACAAGTGGGACCAGCTGCTGCAACTGGACGGACAGATAATTTTTAACTCAAATACTAAGTCATGTTGGCCAAAGGTCCAGCTGCCATTAGTGTGACCACAGAAAACCCCTTTTAAACGAGGTTTAATGCTCGATCCACCAAATCCGGCCACCTAAGTGTACCAAGGACAAATCTGCGTTCAATGCGTTATTGAGCTTTCAGTCGTCGGGCACCTCGTTTGTAGAATGTCTTACTGCAGTCCAGTTAGGGACGCTTAGATAGTCGAAGTTTTTAGGGCTCATCTGAAAACACATTTATTTCCTCTTTCGCATATGTCTCTCCTCGCAGTTTTAATGATAAGGGTTTTTACTTGTGTTATATAGTGCTGTGAGGCCTTGTGTGAATGGCGCTATATATAAAACTGAGTTTGACTTACTTAAGGAATAAAAAGGTATCAATTCTCCTGTATAGCGAATGGATGAATTGTGGTTGATTGGTGGTCACGAATTTATTTAATAATATATTTTTACATAATAGGTATAGGGTCAGGTGTGCCAATTACAAACGTATGTAAATTTAACAAAAAATGCATTGTAAAGCAGTTAAAGATACAGTATTTGAAAATTACCAAGTTTTGCTTTTATGTTGATCCATTGGTTTGACCCTGTGTTGTATGCCCAATGTTTATCTCATGTTCGAATTTTAGGGCGATTCCATTATCACAGAGTGCTTCTACAACAGCCAGGAACGATCCATTACAACCACGGTAAACTACACATGGCACAAAGGTCTATATCTTAAATTCAAACTTAGCGCTCTACATATCATGTGAGACAAATACAAAGATGAAGATCCCCCGTATAACCTTTGCAGACTGTCGGGAAAGTTATATTAGGGAGCACTTCAAGGGAATGAAACGGCACACACAGGGGGTGGATGGCCAACACCACGCCCGGCCGCCTATGTCTCCCCAGTGCTAAATGTTTACACACTACACCGGGTACTCATTTAAAGATGGTATGTGTGCGTGAGACACAAACGTACGTATGCACATCGACACACAAGATCTCTACGTACATTTGGGCGATCGCTGTTTTTGTTACGAGGGATAGCACATGCACATTTAAATACGAGCTATATACGTGCTTCGCTGGATGTTCTTGGCAATCATCAGGCACGTGCAAATTGAACGTAGAGGATTGGTAAACATGGAAGAGTGGTCCCGTGGTGGGGAAAAACCCTGGCCTACCCCATAATCTAAAAATAATAATTCACATTTTGTAAGGTGCATTTCATCCGTTGATCCCCAATGCACCATGTAAGGAAAGCAGAAAATAAACAAAACCAGGGTAAATGGCCAGAACGAGTGGATAAAAGCCGGTTTAAAGAGGCGAGTTTTCCAAGACAGACTTAAAGAAATCTCACGATTATGATTGTCTTATGAGCAAAGGCAAAGTGGTCCAGAGCTTGGGAGTTTGCAAAAGTTCGATCACCCCTGCAGGAAATGAGCCTTGACCTCTCAGCGACCCATTTTTCCCCACAGGGTGGGCTCAGCACCCAGGAGGAGATGTGCCTCGGCTTCCTGCACTATTACCCCAAGGTGAACGTGTCGCGCTGCCTCAGCATCTATGACATGACGCAGGTGGCACCCGCCTTCGGATACACCGTCATGCCGTGAGAAATTCAACCACGCGCGCGCACGCCAATATCTACTCATGTAACTTGTACCTATACACTTGATTTATATTTATTTATCGTGACATGCTTACATTTTCCCTATTTTTCATTCCTATAGTTTTTTGTATTGTTATTGTTATAACTTGCTGATCTTCCCCGACTGGACATCTGTGAAAAAGAGCTTCCTAGCTCATCGGATTCCTCCAGGATAAAGATTATGATTCTAATAAGAGCATACCCACTAAGATGGCCAGGCCTGTCAACCGTCAAAACAAGTTTCTGCGATGCCTCATTTACCACTACCGCTTAGAAGCAATTGTCACCATTCTTTGGGACAGCCTGGAGCCAAACTCTTATGCCCAGAACACAATCTCCTCATTATTCATTGCTGTTGATCACTGCCGGTCAAAGATAATATATATCAGAACTCTATTCTGTGATTGGCTCCACAAAAACAACAGCTGTCATTCGCCACTAAATGGCGGTGATGTCACCATGGCGCCTTTGCCAGGCCAGGTGCACTAAGAGGCCACGTGTCCAAGACTCACTGACAGGAGGTCACGGGACACACCCAGGTAACGTTGGTTGACTGAGATGACTGACTCCTCATATACAGTACATACATGTTTTAGTCTATCCAATTACTCGCTTTCCAGATTAATATCGGCATTTGTTTAAGAAGCTAACTTGGACAGTTTTGACCTTTGGGTTTCATCAGCTTGTTAAACGAGTCACTCTGGTTGAATAATTGCTGCTGTGGATTACCAAATATTATTGGCAAGAGCACTGCATTGAATGGGGTTCTTACAGTGAGGGAAAAAAGTATTTGATCCCCTGCTGATTTTGTACGTTTACCCACTGACAAAGAAATGATCAGTCTATAATTTTAATGATAGGTTTATTTGAACAGTGAGAGACAGAATAACAACAACAAAATCCAGAAAAACGCATGTCCCACTCCTCTTTGCAGATCTTCTCCAAGTCATTAAGGTTTCGAGGCTGACGTTTGGCAACTCGAACCTTAAGCTCCCTCCACAGATTTTCTATGGGATTAAGGTCTGGAGACTGGCTAGGCCACTCCAGGACCTTAATGTGCTTCTTCTTGAGCCACTCCTTTGTTGCCTTGGCCCTGTGTTTTGGGTCATTTTTATGCTGGAATACCCATCCACGACCCATTTTCAATGCCCTGGCTGAGGGAAGGAGGTTCTCACCCAAGATTTGACGGTACATGTCTCCATCCATCGTCCCTTTGATGCGGTGAAGTTGTCCTGTCCCTTAGCAGAAAAACACCCCCAAAGCATAATGTTTCCACCTCCATGTTTGACGGTGGGGATGGTGTTCTCGGGGTCATAGGCAGCATTCCTCCTCCTCCAAACACGGCGAGTTGAGTTGATGCCAAAGAGCTCCATTTTGGTCTCATCTGACCACAACACTTTCACCCAGTTGTCCTCTGAATCATTCAGATGTTCATTGGCAAACTTCAGACGGGCATGTATATGTGCTTTCTTGAGCAGGGGGACCATGCGGGCGCTGCAGAATTTCAGTCCTTCACGGCGTAGTGTGTTACCGATTGTTTTCTTGGTGACTATGGTCCCAGCTGCCTTGAGATCATTGACAAGATCCTCCCGTGTAGTTCTGGGCTGATTCCTCACCGTTCTCAATGATCATTGCAACTCCACGAGGTGAGATCTTGCATGGAGTCCCAGGCCGAGGGAGATTGACAGTTCCTTTGTGTTTCTTCCATTTGCGAATAATCGCACCAACTGTTGTCACCTTCTCACCAAGCTTCTTGGCAATGGTCTTGTAGCCCATTCCAGCCTTGTGTAGGTCTACAATCTTGTCCCTGACATCCTTGGAGAGCTCTTTGGTCTTGGCCATGGTGGAGAGTTTGGAATCTGATTGATTGATTGCTTCTGTGGACAGGTGTCTTTTATACAGGTAACAAGCTGAGATTAGGAGCACTCCCTTTAAGAGTGTGCTCCTAATCTCAGCTCGTTACCTGTATAAAAGACACCTGGGAGCCAGAAATCTTTCTGATTGAGAGGGGGTCAAATACTTATTTCCCTCATTAAAATGCAAATCAATTTATAACATTTTTGACATGCGTTTTTCTGTTTTTTGTTGTTGTTATTCTGTCTCTCACTGTTCAAATAAACCTACCATTAAAATTATAGACTGAACATTTATTTGTCAGGGGATCAAAATATTCTATATGGAGGGCTCTTGCAATGTTCCGGTTGGAGTTCTTTGTTGTTTATTTACGTGTGTATTTATCGAGGTATTCCTGACTCGAAATACTGACCTTCCTGAGTCGAGCTTTTTGAGGTTTTACTGTACGTTCTATTGTCCGCCTCGCAGTAGCTACCCACACCTGATCATAACCCCTGTGGAGGACAAGGGGAAGCCGATCTTCTTAGTCTATGACAAGGTGAACTGGACGGAGCAGACTATCCGCACCGTGGAAATGGCGGCGCGCACGGCCGAGCAGCATGCGGTGCACGCGGACACGGTGAGAAGAGCGCAGAGTGGGGGGGCTGGTAAAAATTGTTTTTACCAAATGACAAGAAGTTTGACGGCAACATCGGTTGAAGGATGACATTTTGGTAGTTGATGCCAACCATAAATTGCAGGCAAAGAGAGCTATTTCTAGCTTGGTTTGACTTTGCGGGGTGAATTTACAGTTTTCTAAAGAGTGTTCTTTGGGTCTTTCTGTAAAGTCGCGTAGATAGGTTCAAAGAAAATAACAAAAATCTTCGACGTTTCGATCGCAACACATGCGGTCATCAGGAAAAGGGGGGTTAGCTTCTAAAGACAACTGCTTATAAAGGTTTGAAATGGGCATAGCCCAAATGTCAGCAGCCAATGCCAATGCAGGTGGTGGGTCGCGGCAGTGGCGGTGGTGGGCTTTCCACCAATCAAAGGGCTGCAGGCAAAAATTTGCATGTCAATGCAAGATCGCCGAGCATCCTTCACGGCGAGTGCGCCAAGGTTGCTATGTTAATGTTAGAGATTAACATGTTAATGGAAGATCATGAAGCAGCAGCCTCGAGGATGGCGCATGAGGTAGCTGTGTTGGTAAGAAATTTAATCTGTTAATGTAAAAAATAAGAGAGCCGAAAATAACAACTAACATCGAAAGGTGGTAGGCTGGGAACATCACAGCCAGTTATGACTTAAACTGGTTAATAATGTCCTTCCAATGATTGCTCAGTTTGTACCCATCTTCTCAGCTGAAATTGTGTTTGTGTCTGTATATATGGATGGCTTCATGAACGAATCTTTTTTGATAGCCAGTGGGTTTTTAAAGTACATTCGTCTTGGAGAAATTAATTTCGCGTGAGCCCACCACATTAAAACAATTATCAGCCACGGCCGTGTTTGAGATCTGCCTTATGTTTACGAACACGGTCCGAGACATGTCACTTAGTTTCCCCAAATGTAACTAGTCCCGCAGACACAGCGTAGTTTGGAGACGCCGGGGTATGACATCCTTCACAGATGGGATCAGATCACCAATTTTATGTACTGTGTTAAATCGAACCTGGATCTTGTGTTTGTTCATGATTTTGGAAATCTTTTTTGTGACCCCTGCTATGTATGGCAAGGTGATTGTTTTGATTGGGTCCTCAGATGGTTCTTTCCCACTGGTTGGGGTGATAGCTTTACAGATTGTGTAGTCTGAATATACATTCATCTTGAGAGCTTGGTGTATGTGTTCCAGTTCGCTGGCTAAGTGATGATGGTCAGGAATATATCGAGCTCTATGGTGTAGAGTTTTGATGAGGGAATTCTTCTGGGATGGATGGTGGTGGGAGTCAAGTTTTAGGTAGGCATCCATATGGGTGGATTTCTTGTAGACATTGAGCCATCTGGTCTTTTTTCGATTTTCGTTATTTTGTTATTTTATGTGATCCTATCTACGTGACTTTACCCGAAAGACCCAAAGAATATGAATTCCTGCAGTCACGAAAGCTTTATGTCAAGGTTTCTAAAGAGTATTAAAGCATTAAGACTTTGGGATTACACACAGGCACACATATGCCCATTACACACATGTACAGTATTTCTCAAGTCAATGTCAAGAGTTCTTCTAGCCAATGCTGCTGATGCCACAAAACTTAGTCATAACTCAAGCAGAACTCAGAGTATTGAAGTAGTAGTGTTTAACAATCTGTTCCCCTCAAATTCCTCTTCCATCTCTCCGTACAATCTCCCACTCTCAACACGATCTCCACACCTTCGCAGAATGGGTTCCAGTCCTTCCCCGGGCAGAGAATCCCCGAGATCCCTGCGGACCCCGAAGCACCCCCCTGCAACCTCACGGAAACCACCACGACACCTACCACGAAACCCACCACGAAACCCACCACGACACCTACCACGAAACCCACCACGAAACCCACCACGAAACCCACCACGAAACCCACCACGAAACCCACCACGAAGTCCGGAGATAAGGGGGCAGCCCCGAGCGTGCACCCCCACGGGACCTGGCTGCACCTGCTCCTGACGCTGCTCATCGCGACCCTCGCTCTGCTGCCTGCGGAGTCTCTCCGCGCCTAACTCACGAAGTAAAGGAACTCAAGAACTACCATGACAATTAGAAATGTAATACTTCACTAAAATAGATGCTCATGTTCATGCAACAAGCATTGGCTTTTATGTAATGATAATAAAGTATTTCCAATTAATTTAAGTTGTATATGACTCATTTATGGGCTCCTTGCAGCTACCATGACTTCCACGTGCACCACACTAGGAAATAAATCGTGGGAGGGTCATTTTATGAATCGTCACCGATTTTATATATCTATATTTTTTTAAAGCCACAGTGTTATTGACAAATATGTTGAGTTGTATTGTCCAAGAAGGAACTGATCAGTGAATCAAATTAGAACTGGCTGTGTTGACCGGTTACTTTGTTGTGCAAGAACACTCTTTTTAGACTGCTATGGCCGAGCTGACCAGATTTTTCGAAGAATTTGAGTTAAAGAACAACTCCAGTTGTATATTATTTTCAGAGTTTACCCAAATAACCAAAATAAGCTGACCATGTTTTCTGATAAAGGCTCACTCACAAATGCTTGCAAGTAAAAGTGCCAGGACTGCTTTACTGACGTAATACTGGTAGGAACCTCCTGGTTACACCAGCCCACAGAGGATTATTGTGTCCGTCCGTCCGTCCTGCATCAAAAAATGGGAGGGGTGGGGCTGAGTGGAGAGGGGAGGGCGGGGAGGGGCTGGGTAGGGAGGGAGGGGCTGGGTGGGGAGGGGAGGGTGGGGAGGGGCTGGGTGGGGAGGGTGGGGAAGGGCTGGGTGGGGAGAGTGGGGCTGGGTGGGGGGTGGGAGGGGTGGGGTTGGGTGGGGGGTGGGAGGGGTGGGGCTGGGTGGGGAGGGGCTGGTCACCCCGTGGTGCCCTTATAAAACTCAACATTTAACCTACTCACGCCGGCTTGTGCCCGCCCTCATAGTCGGGCATATTTGCGGAATACACCACGCCGCCATTGACCCTGGCCATTGACCGAGCAACCCAACGTTCCTACCAGCTCCCTCCGCAGGAATGTGTTTAAATTTTGCTTAATTAAGGGTCGGTTCTGCTTGAAACATTTTCGATTGAGATGCTTGTTGATATTTTCATCTTAGGCAGAATTCTAAGTTACATAATGAGAGCCAGCCGGTAAAGGAAAATCAGCCTCAAAGATTTGGGTTTCCGGCCAACTTGTGATGTCTAAAAACATGTAAACGTGATTTGGTAGAGGAAGGGGCGCCAACTTGAGCTCATACTCGAGTTGTACTGTTTATGAAAATGTGAAATATGTGTGATATGGAGTGTGATGTACATTCATATAGTGGTGATGACATCACTATGGCACTTGTACCAAGCTAGGTGCACCTTGAGGCAAAGTTCAATGTCGAAAGCATGCCAGCAGGTTGTCATGGGACGGATCCAGATGCCATGGGTTGTCTCACTGATATGACCAGCCGAGGCACCACCTGTGCTCCCTACTGAGCCAACTTGCTGAGTTTCAGCGCCCTGGCACTCCACCCATTGACGTGACCGTTGCTCCTCTGCCTTCCACTGTTCTTGGAATGTACCTGCTTCCAACTGCCCAGTAGTACCTTCATAACCATCTACCACAAAGGCTGATCATAACGCTGCTGGTACCAGTCATCGGCAAGTCCAATTAACTCCACATCCTTCTGTACGATATTAGTCCATCCCTTCTCTAGCCTGTGCCGCGTCCATTTACCCCCCTCTATCTGGCCAAATAGAAGCGGCTTGGGCATGCAGTGGCCCATGGGCATGCAGGCTATATGACCCAGCCAACGCAGCCTCGCCTGCCACAGAAACCCACTGATGGGACTGTTCAATTCTTTCAAGGATCTGTGAGCTCCTCACACAATCCAGTCGGGTCAGGCCAGGCTGAATTATTTTTCCTTTATTCTTTTTATTTCAACTCAACACGAGCTCAATACAAAGCGCCAGTCGCCAAACGAAGGGGGGAACAGAAATTCTGCAAACGGCACCCTGAGTTCGATGAGACAGGGCCTGTTGAAGGGGATAAAATGGTAAGGGGGACGATAACTAACATACTGGAGGAAATAAATTATATACACGCGACACATGTCCCACAGAGCAGTACTCCATTTCCCAGCCTGAATGTTTTAAACTGGCACAAATGTTCAACAAAGGGGTCCACGTTTCGCAAGCAAAGAGAAGAGAAAGCATAACTGTGGCTGAGATGACCCAGAGCTTTATATGGAACAATAAACCAGGGAGTGTCCACACAGCGTTATGCAGCAGATGAAAAGGTAATGCCTTTCAACTGATTCGGAGTGAGACTGCTGCCCAGCCGGAGCTGGCCAAAAGCACAATGCCCAGTTATGGGAACTTCTCCACTCTCTCCACAGCTGCTCCATCAATCATGAGTGGAGGGGGTGGAGTGATTCAAGACGTAACATACCTAGGCAGGTGCTTTGTTTTCGTGGGACAGCCATATAAGGATATGCAACCAGGCGGGGCCTCACTTCCTGCGTGGACTGGGTGAAATTGAGTCACTTCCTGTGTGGAATGAGTGAAATTGAGTTATTTCCTGTGGGAATTGGGTCAAATGGAGTCACTTCCTGTATAGACTGGGTGAAATGGAGTTACTTCCTGTGTGGACTGAGTGTAATGGAGTCACTTCCTGTGTGGACTTGGTTAAATGGAGTCAATCCCTGCGTGGACGGGGTGAAATGGAGTCTCTTCCTGCGTGGCCTGAGTGCAGTCACTTCCTGTGTGAACTAAGTGTAATGGAGTCACTTCGTGGGTGGACTTGGTGAAATGGAGTCACTTCCGGTCTGGACTAAGTGGTAAGGAGCCACTTCCTGTGTGGACTGAGTGTAATGGAGTCACTTCCTGTGTGGACTGGGTGAAATGGAGTATGGTCCAGAATTAACCCAATCGAGACCAAACATATATATAAATAAATACCTTGATCTGTATGTCACCAAAACCTCTATGGTACTTCCCGACAAGGTAGAAAGCTCTAATTTGGTACATAGGTAGCTTTTAGGACACAAACAATGGGAACATCTGAAAATCCTAAATCTCAATTTAAGTGCCCCATAAGCATGTTTGTGAGTGCCATTCAGAAACCGACTGCAAATACAATTAAAGCGAGAACCATTGTTCTATCTTTTATTGTTTTTGAGATATTTCGGATTCAAGTGGTTTCCAACGAAACATACAAATTTTTGATTTAAAGCTTTCGTGACTGCAGTAATTCATATTCTTAGTTTTTTTCGGTAAAGTCACGTTGAAGAGAAACAACAAAATAATAAAGTATATATAACAATAAAAATATATATATATTTTATTATTTTGTTGTTTCTCTTCAACGTGACTTTACCGAAAAAACTAAGATTATACAAATTTTTGTTCAAATCTGAATAATTCGAAAATGGTAAAAGATAGGTGTTTCCCCTCATAGAGCATGAAGTTAATACATTTTTGTTTTTTCTAATACAAATAAGAACGGACTATTTAAATTGAGCAGTTACGTATTTAAATATAAGTAATTGAATCAAGTCGTCAACAATTATTTTTTGAAATTTTAGAGTAGTTAGTGTCTGATCGTAAATTTAAAAAAAATAATATCAGGTTAATTATTATATTTATTGAAAACTTTTACCTGGCAAAGACAGGCTTTATGAACTAGTAACATTGGCTTTGAGATTCATCGAAGATACTGGTGTTATATAACTATCAACCACATCTGAACAACAACAGGCCGTTTCGGACATCGTCATGAATGGAAAAGTAAAAACCAGCCATAGGAGTGTGACTGTTGCCATGCAATCCAAACTATGAACCACTGCAGTCTGCGATCCTTCAACGGAGGAGGAATCACAAAGCTACACGGACTCACTTCTGAAGCTCTGTCGTATCTAGGAGACCTCGACAAAAGCATTTGGCTCCTGAACATATTGCTGCCACATGCTAGAATATAGTAGCTAAGTCTGGAGGGTCTACCTTTAAGTATATAATGAGTTCTGGACATCTATGATACTGGACATGTGTGAGAAAGAGCTTCATAGCTCATCGGATTTCTCCAGTCTCAATAAAGATTCTGATTTTGAAAAACAAAACCCTTTTTTGATTAGAACATGCGGGAGAAAGCCGGAGTCTCCAGAGAAAGCGACACATACATGAACACATCATATAAGCCAGATATCTACTTGATGTGCTCTAATTTTAGTCATGTACATGTTGCACTATGACCCCGGCGACCCGAGTTCGATTCCCACTCACGACCAATAACATATTTGCACCGTTCCTGGGCCTCTGCTAAGTCGACTCAACCTCAAATGAGTACCTGGTGCAATGTGTAAACATGACCACCTGGGAGACAAAATCGGCCGGATGTGGTGCTGGCCACCCATCCACTCGTGTGCCTTGCCCGACTTTATACATGTTCGCTAACAGCACATGCCTCAAACGTCTGTAAAGCTATACAGACATTTGAGGCGGCTACTTGTGCTGTGGTCGAAACGTCGTGAGAATTTTATTGTTTTATTTTATTATTTTATTCTCATTCTATGTGACTTTACCGAAAGAACCAAAGAAGAACTATACGGGGATCTTTGTCTTTGTTGCAATTGGCATTGGCGTGCCGAGCCATTGGTGTTAAGGTCAGCCCACCTCATCATGTGCTGGCAAGAATGTAAAATCACACAATCTGTCACTTGTCATCGGGGTTAAAATAGCACATGCTCGCATTGTCGGAAAAGAACATTTCTTACTAAAATATGCACCAGCGATGCAGCGGAGGGGGGGGGGGGTCTAAGTCACAGGATCTGCTGGCACACATTTAAATACCAAATTTTTCGCACCTCCCCACCTGCCTCGTCTGTCTCGGCTACCACGGTCCCCTCTCTTATAAAGACATCACGTCCTCCGTGTTCACTGGCAGCGCTGCGTCTGTCACCCAATCTATCGACCTCTGCTTCGCCACGTGTGGACGATGTCGGTGAAGATGATGGCACCGACGGTTGTGATGATGGTGATGATGATCACGGGGGTGATGAAGGTGTCCTGTGCTTTGAACGTCACGGGCAATCTCACGTTCAGCGCGGTTCTGGCATCCGGAAACTTCCACGTCTCGTGGGCGTTCGACAGCGAGCAGATCGTTCTGGAGGCTCAGGTTCTCACCCTGGGCTGGGTCGGCCTGGGGCTGAGCTCCACGGGAAAGATGGCTGGCTCTGATTTTGTGGTCGGGTGGGTGGACAGCGCAGCCGCTACCCATCTCGTGGTGAGTGGCAGACGACGCGGTCCTCACTAGGAGAGACCAGTCGGCTGGGTTCGATCCCCGCATGGCCGTGGTTTCAGGACACGATCATATTCACCTTGATGACCACCACTAACCATGATCATCCCTTGTTGTCGCCATCATCATCATCATCACCACCGAGTGACGATGATGCTTGTGGCAGTGTTGCAGTTGTGGACATTCAAATCAATTCTGGTGTTGATGATGGTGACGAAGACGCTTTGGAAAAACTAAACGTTATAAAACTGGGGTCAAATGCATAAAATGGTTAACGCATTTTCCAAGGGTTTAATGAAAACTTGCTTTTACGCATTATCAGGAGTGTTACACATTAGAGATCACCTTTTCTGAATTTCTCATTCTGCTCTCACAAACATGATGCCCTCTTCACTTCCTTTCCCCGCTGGCCTGCTGCTGTGCGGTCAGGACGCACACATCGAGAGGGCGCGCAACCTGGTGCGGGACGCGAGCCAGGACTACAAACTCGTGCGGCTCAGCGAGAACGGCACCCACACGGTCATGCGCGTGGTGCGCGCGCTGCGCACGTGCGACGCCAATGACAGGGACATCACCGTGCGTGTTGCACACACACACGTGTACACACACACACACACATGTGTACACATACAAACACGAGTATAAAGACAAAGTTCCCCCATATAGCATTAACAGACTGTAGGGGCAAGTGCTGTTGGCGAGCACCACATAGACAAAAAGATACACGAGTACACATACTTGTACACACATACATACATACACGTGTGTATGTTCGTGCATACGCACATCCATACGTGTACCTTATACATACACACATGCGTGCATTTAGAGACACAAGTGTACAAATAGGCACCGAAACACAACGACAGTCGTATATTCGCTACTAAAAACTCAACACTAAGTGGCGGTGATGTCAGCTTGGTGCTTGTGTCAGGCTAGGTGCACTTTGAGGCCACGGGAAAGGTGGAAGACTCGCTGCAGACAGGAGGTCACGAGACAGACCCAGGTGTTAGGGGTTGACTGCCTGAGATGACTGTAAGATGCACCAGCTGTGCTCTCCACCGTGCCAACTGGCTGCGTTTTATTTGCCCGGCGCTCCGCTCGTTGTTGTGAGCGTCCCTCCTCCGCCCTCCACAGTTGTTGGAGGGCGACTGCCTCCAACTTCCCAGTAGCATCCTTCACGAGCCTCCTCCACCGAGACCGATCTTTTTTCCGCTGATAGCAGTGGTCGGTAAGTTCAATCAGTTCCAGGACCTCTTTTGCACCACGTACACCAGCCAATCTTCCGTCTAGCCTGTGCCCGCCAGCATAGCCCCCACTATCCAGCCAGACAGAACCTGCTTGGTTGAGCACGCTGTAGTTGGCCATACGGGCTACATGACACATTCAGCCAGCAATTATGCTATCTTATACCTGTGCCTACGTACATGATTGCTGATTCCTATATCAGCCATCTGCACCCACTGATGATGCCCTATGTAAGGCGGAGGACATGAAGGTAACGGGGATGGTGGGAGTGTTGTGGGAGATAAGAGAGGTGAAGTAGCCAGAAGTAGAGGAATTAATGTGGAGCCTTATGTCTGAGTGTTTTTCACTTTGTTCACTCGATCGTTCACTGGCGGTCAGTCGCCTCGTTATCACTCTTCTATCGCTACTACGATTATTACTCTGTGCACGTGAACGTCACCCATTGATTCCTCCACCCATGTTGAGGACTCGGATCTACCAGACTGTATTGTCTCATTCATACTGCGTTGAACCACCACAATGGAGGTCACAGCACTTATCTTTCTGAATGCCACTACAACATAGTTTTCCCTGCTGGCGTATCTAAACACGTGGAAACGTCTAGAGGGCAGTGGGAATTCCGAGGTCAGATTAGTAAGATTTTTCTCACTCATCAGAGGTCGTACTCAGATCGTAAATGTTGTGGATTTGCTCTCCAACACACCGGTGTGCTGTACTAGTAACGAATTGTCATGTTCTTTTTACGTGACAACCCTTACTAATTGGCTGTGTCGGGTGGTGGTGGGTTTAACGACACATTTATATTTATGCGATCTAACTTTAAAAAAAAACCTGTATTATGGAGATGTTTCCGTTAACATTTCTCAGGATTTTCTTCGATGATTCCCTCCATGTTTTTCAATGTTTTTTTGAGATCTCAAGTCTTATTAACGCATGTGTCCCCGCGTCACCACACCCATCCGTGTCTCTACTCGACAGGAGGACACGGTGCGCCTACTCTGGGCCTACAGCACCGAGGACCCAGCGAACGAGACTCAGATCCAGTACCACGGCACGGCCACGCGGGGCTCCAAGAGCGTCCAGCTGCTGAGCCAAAGATCTGCCATGGAGCAGCCCCTGCCCCAAAACTACTCCACGTTCGACATAGTGAACGACAAGGTGACGTGACAGTAAGAGTAACTTTTGTGCAGTCATTGATGACGGCGATGGTGGTGATGATGATGGCGGGACAAGGTGAAGGTGGCAGCAGCGGTCACGTGTCTGGTGCCCTGTCATTGATGACGGGTATTGGATGATAACGATGATGGTGTTGCTTCATTACTTTGGGAGCAATGGATTGAACATTCATGTAGTGCCCCAACCCCCTGGTCCCCCCGCCCCCCGTCAGTACCCCCCCTCTCCCTCAGGGGAAGCTAATGATTAAACACGTGGTGACCGAATTCTGCGAGATCCGACTCTACCTCGTGTCCCGGTCTCAGACACACGCGCTAAATAAAACAAGTGATGATAATAACGATGGCCATCATTATTCTACGAATATGATTACTCAATACAAACATCTTCTGTCCATTAAACACAGGTACTTTCAGAAAATGCTAAGTATCCGTAGAAGGCTATGGTCAGCAACATAATTTCGACATATTTTTTGGAGAAGTGGATTGAATAAATAAAGGCGTCAACATACGCGGAGGAATCCACAGTGAACACGTAAAACCACATGTAGAGGGAGATAATGTTCAAAATCCACATGCATGGGTCTGGAACCCACGAGCTGTATTGCTAAGTGTCAGCTCGCAGCCTGACATGGTTAGGAGTTTCACGGTCCACGACGATCAATGTGATACACCAACTCCAGTCTGCTAAACAGTGAATCACAGTCATGTTCCCATGTATCATCGAGTCACGACCGAATCGTTGACAGAGACAAATGGGGTCACTGCATCGCGCGCTTTCAGATGCGCTTCTGCGGCCGTCTGGAATGCTCTTCCGATATTGAGAAACAACTGGATGTTTGCAATTTGAAATCTAAATTTAAAACTAATTTCTTTAAAACTGATTTTTGTATTTAGTTGGTTATCCTTCCCCTGCATCTCCGATTAACACGGTTGGCTACGTATGGTGCGAAATAAGTTCAACATACACGCATCGCTGAAATCGGTGTTCCTGGGATTCTTTTCTACTTCTGACAAAACATTGCAGCGAGTTAATTTTGTAAGCAACAGCCATGGAAACATGAACACTGAGACGAGCAGTATTTGAAGGGCCGGATTATGATATTGCTGGGGCTCTAAGCTATGTCGAGCTTAAGAGGCCTCATTGAGGAATCCCTGTACATTTTTGTCATATCAGAATGATAATAACCGTTCCTGAGGATTTCTTTTCTTTCCCTATCGCTTTTATTTTTCAACCGATTATGTCAAACTTTGAACCTCGTATTGTGTTTTTTGTTGTTGTCGTATTTATAGACCCCCCTCATAATGTGAGGCCCTAAGCTATAGCTTACTTAGCTTATGCCTATACCTGGCACTGACTGCATCTGCTGCACCTGTGTATAAATGAGCAGGCCTGACTCTGCCGGCGAGACGCTGTGTGCCGAGACTGGTGCAGAGTTTGTTTTTTGCTTGTCTTGAATGAACGCTGCTGAAATAACGCACTCCCAGAAGGCCGTGCGGCCGATGGGGTCGTGTAAGAAATAATTCCACTGCATTTGTTTTACTTGAAGAGACTGATATATGTTGATGGAGACTTAATGTCAGATTATATATTTTTGGCACCAATGAGACTAATTAGTATCCATAATAGAGGTTTTTCTTTGACTGCTTAGTATTGGACGTCGCCTGGGAAAAAGGCAGGAGTGATGTCTCTACAGACCGCGTGACTTTGTAGCTTGTTGACTTGCTGCATGATTAGGTCAGTGTCTGTGCAGTCTATAAACCACAGACTATTGCCAACACCTCATAAAGGGCTTATAAATTTCCCTCCTAGCAATGTGTCCTGAAAAGGTGGACAGGTGAGCTCTGATTTGTTGCTAAATCCACCTAACACCTGTAAAAGGAGCTGAATTATTCGCTCCATCTCCATGGGAAATACCCCCATGGAACCCATCGTCTCCTTTGGTTGCCACTCTCTGTCATTATAACTCGCCCACTCAAGTCTACTGTTTACAGCGCATTTAAAATTCTGAACTAATGAATTTGAACGTAGCAATACTTCCTGCTAGATACACGGTTAGACTTGAAAGAATAAAAAAACGAAGACCAAAAAAATGTGTGGCACTTTTGATGTGCGCCACAAATAGATTGTAGAATTTTTTTCTAAAATGTTCCAGTGGGTGCAAGATTGAGTCATATTGCATGTTACGCTATGCCGACTCAGCGACTGCTGAGAGAATGAGAAAGATCGAGATGAATCCAGTCTCAAGGTCAGGTGATGTCAAACGTTGATTGCCTGACTAAATGCCTTCAAACTGAGGTAACTTCAAGGAAACTATTACCGGCAATCGCTAGTGGTACTGCATCTCTTTTTCAGCAACTATACAAACTTAACAGTGGAATTTGCATACACAGCTGGAGTTTTGTCTATCCAATCAAACCAGATATTTTGGTTTAAAGTGTTTGGTAAAAAATGATTGGTCTATAGCTTGCAACCTCGGGCAGTCATATGAGCTCTGCATGTGATCTGATTGGAAGTTTCAATCCCAGTTGCTCAGTCGAGGGTACAATGTTCCAATTTTGTACGATTTGAAAAACATACTTTAAAAAAAGATGAGGAACAGTGTGGGAACGATGGCCAGTAATGATTACCCAAGTATTCCATGCCCATCAGAGAGCAACAAGTGACATCTAAACCGTATAATTCCTCAACTACAGTCATTTTGAAAAGCTATGAACTTGGTCTATCAGTCCCAAGACTTTCATCCCCACATGGACGAATTTGTCTCGCTCCTCAATCCAGTAGCTCCGAAATACACGTCGTGTGGACTTGTTCTCACCCCCGGATGCCACAGTGGCGAGATGTTAACTACCTCACCTGATATGCAGAAGTCGTGGGTTCGATCCCAATCCTGACGCCTGAATATTTGGTCGCATGGATTTTTTTTCGGGTCCTCCGGTTTTTCCCTCCATATTTAGTAACATGTGTTTATAGTATGTGGCTACTATCAATTTTCACATGATAAGCCACTTTATTGAGCTATCATTTGTGGCCAGGTCGCTTCTGAAATAAAGCTATATAGTTCAGTAAGCCTTATCTGGTAAAATAAAACATAGTTTAGTTTAAGAAATCGTGTAAGTGGGCCTGCCAAGAGGAACTATTGTCCCATCAGAAACAGAAGCCTGCAGGCAGCTAGAGAGCTGTAGTTCCCAACATAGACAGCAGCCGATCCAGAATCAGGGGCGGCTCGTGACATTCACACCCAGTGGAAATGGTGTTGTAATTAAGAAAAACCTCGTCATATTATTGGCCTTCCCTTGAACGCGATATAACTGTCTTTTCTACCAACGGTCGGCATTTATAAACAAAACGAAACAAAACAACAAAGCACTCAAATGCTGTCTCCATGACCCTCAGGTCCACACGACACAACCCCTTTGACACGGCCAAAAGCCTAAAGCTAAAGATCAGCTGACACGACTCAACAAATGAGCCAAGGCAACCAAGACACTGTATACTGTACAATAACAACCACATACCATTGTACACCCACCTACACAAACCTTCCCGAGGCACAAATCAGACTGTGGTGTTGCACTGGTTTCTCATGTGAACAATTTAAAGTGTTATCTTCATTAGGCAATTCACGTTGACGTAATAATTTTAAAAAATGTAAACACAACAATTGATAAAAAACATTTTTTATTAGAAAAAACATTCCTGCGGAGGGAACTGGTAGGAACATTGGGTTGCTCGGTCAATGGCTAGGGTAAATGGTGGCGTGGTGTATTCTGCAAATATGCCCGACTGTGAGGGCGGGCACAAGCCGGCATGAGTAGGTGAAACGTTGAGTTTTATAAGGGCACCACGGGGTGACCAGACCCTCCCCACCCAGCCCCACCGCTGCCACCCAGCCCCACCCTCCCCGCCCAGCCCCTCCCCACCCAGCCACTCCCCACCCTTCCCCTATCCACCCAGCCCCACCCCTCCCATTTTTGGATGCACGACGGACGGACACAATAATCCCCTGTGGGCTGGTGGTGTAACCAGAGGTTCCTACCAGTATTAACATTTCTCATCTTCAGCTTCTTGGTGGGGCAGCGCCCCAACGCCCCTAGTGGACGAACCGCGCCTTGTACAGAATCCCGTCTCAACAGGAAATGCTCCGTTATATGGCACTCTACCATCCGGAACATTGTATTAACGGGCATCTGTCACACACGGCAATACAAATCTTTCTTCACTTATCCAGAAACAATTCCGAGAGCCGTGCGCTTCGCATAGATCTGTTGTTATCGGGAGCTTCGAGATTCTGCCGAGTAAATTGCGCTAGCGGCAGTTTCTACATGCAGCACTGTACTACTGTACTCTACACTTGTCCCCACTGCTTCTCTACAATCAACTTAGAATGCTCTAAAGCTGACCGATGAGTTTCCACTATAAAATAGTATAATATTTGTTACATGCTAGTTTAAATGTAGGCTTAGTTTCTTTCTCGAAAAAGTTTCTTGCACTTGCAAAATGTGAACCGTGAGTATAGACTCTCAGAGAACCAGTATATACAGCAGTGACATGTGGTGAGGTCAATGGTTGGGGAGGCACTGGCTAGTATCAGAGCCAGAATTACACACATATGAACCCGATAGAGGTAGCTTAAATTCACTATTTAATTGGCAGGTTGCACAATGACTATTGGTTAGGCGGCCGTATGATTCATATTTCATAGCAGCATTCTTTACAACACACACATACAGGCGAGTCACGTATTCGATTCACGTTTTATAGGCAAATGCAGTTCCACTATTCATACTCATTCAACACAAATGAAAATATATACAGTCCATAGATCAGATTGGTACATACTGATCGTCTGAACTAGTCTAGAATTTGATCTCTATCTCGTGGGCGCTGCTCTTGGTCAACGTCGCTTCACAAGATCGACCAGTAGGTGGGTGCGCTTGGTCGACTTATTGAAAAACGTCGCAAGTCCCTCAACTGTTTAAAAAAAAACGTTTTACACTCAGGCATACATATTGCTGAATGTGAGAGCACCAGGTTCAATTTGTGTGCATAACAATGGGTAAACGTGGCTTCAGGTACCTTTTCTTAAATCTTGGCCTGCACCCCATTAAGATCTGATGCCACCACAGAGGCACCGTCATAAGTCTGGTTACCAGCTTTTAAACGCAATTGTATTTATACTCTTTGGTTTTATTCGGTAAAGTCACGTAGATAAAATAAAACAAAATAAAAGAAAATAATTAAATCACGACGTTTCGGAGGCAACACAAGCTTCCGTCTTCAGGTGAAAAAGTCAACGCAGAATATCTGTGTCAGGAGTACAGTTCAGAGACAACCGGGATTATATACAGGTTAAGGGAGGGGGGAGGAGTCAGTAAGGGGGCGTGGGTGGGTGGGAGGGCTGAGTTAAGCAGCCTTTTGATAGGCTGCTGCGGGTAACAACTACTTCGCACTGCACGGGAGTGGGTAAAATTGTATTTCCCCAACACTCCAAAAACATAATCAGTAATAACCGGTGCTTGTCTGTTTGGTGAGGAGGCAGGTCGCATTAATAAGGTATTTTAAAACCTCACGGTTTTCCTTTACCTTAGCATTGTGGATGCTGATATTTAATCTCCGCTGTTCATTCAAAGCCAGATCTATCCTTGAAGCTCCAAAAGTTTTTAAAGCAATTTGAGTTGTCGATTTTTCATGTTTGTTGAGGCTCCTTGGTAGATTTTTCAAGTCACAAAATCACGCGTTAGTCCAAACGTTGTCGGTAATGGAGAACATAAGGCAGGGAATGCAGTAAAGGCGGTTTACTTCGTAGCACAGCCACACAGCCAGTATTTTCGTTGGTACCACTCCATTTGAAACGACCGTGTTATTTTCTGTCCCTTCGTTTGAAGTAGGTCCTTAAGCTCAGGCATTGGTCTTCCATTGTTTATCACTCCCTGTTTTGATTGAAAGTCCAATTTTGAGACATTTTTAAAGTTAGATATAACATTTTCTATTTTTGCAGCCGCTGGAATTTTTTTTGCTAGAGCTGGCTAACGTGGAGGGAGAGCGAGCGTCAATTACGTGGACTCAAGACACGCCCCCCTCAGTGAGGCAGATGTGATAGCTGCCTCCCCTGGTGCTTTTTCATTGCAGTTTTATGACGAGACCAGCGAGCTTAAATATCTTTATACACATATGTGAAATAAGTTACCTGGACTATTGAAGGCGAGGACATGTAATGAAGGGGTCTACAAACATTCCATTGGTGGCATACAGAGAGATAGTAACAGGCACGCGCTTATTGCCTGCGCTCTATCCAGTTTCTGAGGGGTTATGCAATCAGAGGGGAGGCTGAGCGCGTCGCTGCCTCACCTCTCATCTCTCCCTGTATTTGCAGCGAAGCCCCGTAAAATTGGCAATTTTGACTAGAAAAAAATATTGGCATAATTAGAAATTACATTTATAACACAGATCAGTGGAAAAATTGTCATATTTATTTTATTATTTGCTTTTTGTAACAGCTATTTTCATTGGAGTATGCCAGGTGGGGCTCTGCCTCTCCTGACCGCACGTCCCTGATATACAGTAAACCCTTGTTAATTCGACACATATGGGACTCTGGCCTTGCCGAATTATGTACAGTGGTATTCCCCAGTACCTCCTGCCCTAATAAAAAAACAATCTGAATGTTTTCCAAACTCTTCACACACCATACACATTGACACACACACCTGCATCAATTCTATCCAAAACTTTGCATTTGTCTCGCAGACTAAAGGATGTACTTCAGTCCCTTTTTTATTACTTCTTGATGTTGTTGTCGACGACACTTCTGAGAGGGTTGGCTTGCACAGAGTACATAAAGAGGATAAAGTCCAAAGCAACGGGTCCGCACTAACGCTCACCATGCGCAAAGTGCAGAATCACTGAACCGGAATTGATAACTTGAAAGCATTTAGCGTGGGGCTCTTGAAAGTGCGGGGCATATGTAGCTAATCTTGATTTGAAGCTTTCGTGACTGCAGGAATCCATGCTCTTTGGTTCTTTCCTTAAAGTCACGTAGGTATAAAATAATAGATCACGACGTTTCTATCGCAACACAAGCGACCGTCATCAGGTGATACAATCACGGCAGGGAAACTGCTGAAGCAGGCGAGAGAGCTGTCATGACAAGAGGCTATCGAGGTAGAGTACATGGGCGGGGCGAGTGATGGAAGAGAGAGGGGGGCGGGGTTGGGGTTAGGGCAGAGTAAGATCGGCGGCGGACGGGAGAGCTCGCCAGTAGGCTTTGGCAAGGTAAGGTAAAAGGTAAAAACAACGAGCCTATCTTTACCCTACCTTTTACCTTACCACAATACAATCACTCTACCATACCTTTTACCCTTCAGCAAGTAAGGTAAAAGGTTAAAAGCAACGAGCCTACCTTTACCCTACCTTTTACCCTCACCCCATACAAATTGCCTGATTACAGGGGGGTAAAGGTGAATGAGTTAAATTATGACGTCACCCTGCTGCTCTATTTAAGACCGGGAGCAAATGAGGGCTTTACCATTCTGGCGAATTGCCCGATGATGCTGGATGTAATTACCAGCGAAACGTTGTACTCAAACTGTAAATGTTGTGGATTCACTCTTCAACACACCGGTGGGCTAAAGTAGTGACCTATTTGTCTTTTGTCAATGTGACACTTTTTTCTGATTGGCCGTGTCGGGTGGTGGAGGGTTACGACACATTTATAAATAACGCGATCCAACCCAAAAACCTTTATTATGAATAATATTGGTCGCGAAATACTACGTGTTAAACCTACTGGGGTACTACTACACATGAAAAAAGTTTATAACAGGTAAATGCTAGGTAGAGCGCTTTATTCATCTAGAATACTCTCGATGATTCCAATTTTACACGCTTTCTTTTAAGTCACTGTTGTTGTTGTCGTTGTTGTATCCTCAAATCTTGTAACTCAATTTTAACCCACTTCCCAATGCGGTTTCGACTGCAAACTTGGTATACTTATGTCATACTGATGACAATACTATATTCTATCATTAAAAATAAAATAAAAATATTTTTTAACGTAATTTTTTTGTTATGTTTCGGCTTGGGTCCAATTATCCACTGTCAACTGACATTGGCTGTAATTGCCCACAGCACCTTAAGTTATGGCAAGCTTCGGGGCCACTTCCTGGAGTCGTGGAGTTCTGCCATTACTCGTAGATTTAATTAAAGCATGTTTAAAAAAAAGTTTTAAAAAAAATATTACTTGTTAAATGAATACCACGGACTGCGCCACGGAGCTTTTAGCGGTTAACAAGATAACGTATTTACCGGGTAATACTTCGCGCTACCTTTACCCTACCGGGTAATTCTTCCAAGCTATCTTTACCCAACCCTTTACCTTACCCATTGGCATGTCGACATCTTTACCCTTTTTCTTTACCCTTTTACCCGGTAAAAAAGGTAAATTACCTTATCTTGCCGAGGCCTACTCGCCAGGGGGAGAGAGAGGGGGTGGGGCAGAGAAAAGGGAGGGGAGGCAAGGGGGGGAGAGAGAGGTGTGGGGCATAGAGTGAATGTGGCTCAGAGAGTCGAGAATAGCTGTTAACATAGGCAGGCAGGAAGGGGGACATCACCACCAGTTACGACTTAAACCGGTTAATAACGTCCTTCCAATTATTGCTCAGTTTGTATGTAGCTCTCCGGCCGCCACCGATCTTGCTGCCCCGCCCCCCTCTCTCTCCCATCTCTAGCCCCGCCCACGTACCCGACCTATATCGCCTCTTGTCACGACAGCTCTCTCGCCTGCTTCAGCAGTTTCCCTGCTGTGATTGTCTCACCTGATGACGGTCGCTTGTGTTGCGATCGAAACGTCATGATCTATTATTTTCTACCTACGTGACTTTACCGAAAGAACCAAAGAGTACATATGTAGCTACTTTTGCTACGAAGCTAATCTGGCACTGCTTAAACATAATTCCATTGCATTTTATTTTAGTGTACAATGGTTTGATACCCCCCCCCCCCCCTTGAGTGAAGGTGATATTACATTTAAACTAAATACGGTTTTATCTTGCTCGCAAGGATCGTGACTGATAGACAATACGGCAGGTGACAATAGCAGCCAAAGCAGCGAACACACAAGGAGCTGGCAGCGATGAAATCAGCTCACATGCAGGAGGGTGATGAATGGTGAAACTGTGGACACGGGGGAGGCCTTCATATAAGAGTGGACAGATCATAACTGACGGAGATTACGATTTCCTTGCTGCAGTTAAAACGTCTAGTTCGTCATGTGCAATGAAGAAGGGCCATTGCACGAAACGTTGCCTATTATGTTTTTTCCCCTTTTAATACCACACCGGTGTTGTTGAAATTGTTGAGTTGTTTTTTTTCCCATTGTGCTGGTGCACCACTGCCAACGCAGCAGCAACAGCATCACCAAATAATGTTTATTTCGTTTGTTAAAAGGTCACTGTGGCCCAACTTGCTGCTGTTATGAATGTTCACATTCTCAGCCCCCTGCTTGTTATAATTTTGTTTGTTGTCCGTTACAGTTCCTCATTCCGACTGTCGCAACGTACTACTCGTGCAAACTCTTCCAATTGCCCAAGCTGGACAAGAAACATCATCTTATCAAGGTGTGTTTGAATACATACATGTTGACAAAAAAAATACACGAGTTCTCAAATACGTAGTCTCTAACACTTGCTCCAACAAGTGTTGGGGCAATTGCTGTTAACGAGTTGAAGGAAGTTGAACACCAGGGCCCTCAGTGCGCACAGCTCAAGCTGACCACTAGGCCCTTGGGTGCTTTTAGCGTGAGCTGACCACAAGGGCCCCCAGACCCCTAAGTGCCTACAATGTGAGGGCCCCCCAGACCCCTTGGTGTTTAAAACGTAAGCTGACCACTACTGCCACCCAGACCCCTCGGTGCTTACAATGTGAGGGCCTCGAGTCCCCTTGGTGTTTAAAACGTGAGCTGACCACGAGGACCCCTGGGCCCCTCAGCGCCTACAGTGTGAGGGTCCCTGGGCCCCTCCACGCATTAAAGCGTGAGCCGACCACTAGGCCCCCCGGGCCCCGTAGCGCTTACAATGTGAGGCCCCTCGGTGCTTAAAGCGTGAGCCGACCACTAGGGCCCCCGGGCCCCGTAGCGCTTACAATGTGAGGCCCCTCGGTGCTTAAAGCGTGAGCCGACCACTAGGGCCCCCGGGCCCCGTAGCGCTTACAATGTGAGGCCCATCGGTGCTTAAAGCGTGAGCTGACCACTAGGGCCCCCGGGCCCCTGGGTGCTTATAATGTGAGGCCCCTCGGTGTTTAAAGCGTCAGCTGACCACTAGGCCCCCCGGGCCCCGTAGCGCTTACAATGTGAGGCCCCTCGGTGTTTAAAGCGTGAGCTGACCACTAGGGCCCCCGGGCCCCGTAGCGCTTACAATGTGAGGCCCCTCAGTGCTTAAAGCGTTAGCCGACCACTAGGGCCCCCGGGCCCCGTAGCGCTTACAATGTGAGGCCCCTCGGTGCTTAAAGCGTGAGCTGACCACTAGGGCCCCCGGGCCCCGTAGCGCTTACAATGTGAGGCCCCTCGGTGTTTAAAGCGTGAGCTGACCACTAGGCCCCCCGGGCCCCATAGCGCTTACAATGTGAGGCCCCTCGGTGCTTAAAGCGTGAGCTGACCACTAGGGCCCCCGGGCCCCGTAGCGCTTACAATGTGAGGCCCCTCGGTGTTTAAAGCGTGAGCTGACCACTAGGCCCCCCGGGCCCCATAGCGCTTACAATGTGAGGCCCCTCGGTGCTTAAAGCGTTAGCCGACCACTAGGGCCCCCAGGCCCCGTAGCGCTTACAATGTGAGGCCCCTCGGTGCTTAAAGCGTGAGCTGACCACTAGGGCCCCGGGGCCCCGTAGCGCTTACAATGTGAGGCCCCTCGGTGCTTAAAGCGTGAGCCGACCACTAGGGCCCCCGGGCCCCTGGGTGCTTACAGTGTGAGTGGACAACTAGGGCCTTCGGGGCCCTGGGTGCTTACAATGTGAGGCCCCTTGGTGTTTAAAGCGTGAGCTAACCACTAGGCCCCCCGGGCCCCGTAGCGCTTGCAATGTGAGGCCCCTCGGTGCTTAAAGCATGAGCCGACCACTAGGGCCCCCAGGCCCCTCGGTGCATACATCGAGCGTAATACCTGGGCCTCTTGGTACATACAGTTCATGCTTAAAACGAGAGCCTCTCGGAGAGTAAAGTGTGTCTGTACAACTGAGGCACTGGATGGCACGCTACAATATGCTGTGACAAGATACAATATTCACCAACAAGTCAGTTCATTCTGCATCACAGGACAGTTTGAAGGGCGTACTATTATGGCAAGCCGTTCGTTATTGGACTTACCGTAACTAGCTATCCCTTTATTTTAGTTAGCTGCCATTTCCCCTAGCTAGCTGCCCATGTGATTCAGCTTGTTAACAGAAATTAGTTAGCTAGCTGCCATTTTTGCCAGCTAGCTGCCCTGACAAACAAATTATCTGCGCTAAAAAGCCAGCTAGTGAGACTGAGGGCTCGTCGTTTGTTGAGAGCTTAGTGAGCCTTTGACAAATCAATTATTAAAAATACACTGCGGTGTTGTGAAACATAAAAAAAATGCCAAAAGCTATATTTTTTCATACACTAACGCATATATAAGAGACCCAATCCATACTTAAAGATTAAGAAAAACCCCATTCATTTTTTCCATAGACCATCTGTTTTTAGATCCACAGAAGTAGATAATGCTAACGTTGACATGCAAATTGTCGACAGCTCTTACGAGTAAATTTTGACTTTACCGAAAGAACCAAGATTATGAATAAGAGTATAGCTCTTACGAGGTATTTTTTCCCTCTCCATCGATGGGGTGTGGCCTATGTGCAAAGTCTCCACCAAGTAATTTCACTGACTTATCAAGTAATTTCACTAACTTATCAGAAACCTTTATTGGTTGTTCAGCCAATGAAAAAAAGTTATCTTTTGAATTTCAAGCAACATAATTATATCTGGCAGGCAGGTATATAAGTAATTTCTTGGTAGGAAAAGCCACAGGCAGATGCCTGTTTTCTTGGTTGGTATGCCACAGTAATTTATTCAGAGACTTTTTCAACTTTTTCTAAAACAACCTTTTTAAAGGCTTTTAAATGCTATTTCAACAATCCCTCCTTAGGGTTATTTTCTAACAGCCTTTTAAAGGGTTAGGATTATTTTCTTATATGTGCTTTTTGATCTACTCAAAGCTGCCTTTAGGTACAAGTAGACTTGATTGTATTTTCCAACAACAGTATTTGAAGGGTGTTGTAATTATTAATATATATTTATTCAATTCTTATTTAATAAGTATTAAGATATGCGATATACTGGAGGGATATTTTGAAAATAGTTGCAACAGTGATTAAGTTCTTGGGTGAAAGAGGATTTGCGTTTAGGGGAGATGATGAACGGTTTGGGTCAACCCATAATGGTAATTTCCTTGGCATCCTAGAATTGCTATCACAGTTTGACCCATTCTTAGCTGAACATATGAAAAAGTTTGGTGGAAAAGGAAGAGGCACAGTGTCCTATCTGTCATCAACAATATGTGAAGAACTCATTGAGCTAATGGGTCAGAAAACTCGCCAAACAATAGCAGATGAGATTCGGGATGCCAAATATTTTTCAATAATTGTTGACTCCACCCCAGACCTGTCACATATGGACCAATTGACGTTCAAATTCTGGTTTGTTAACAGCAGCGGGAATGTGGTGGAGCGATTCCTGGGCTCTGAGCCAATTGAGAGCCACACCGGTAAAAGTTGAGCAGACTTTGTAACTTTCATGGTGGAGGGCCTTGGGTTGGACATCTCAAACTGTAGAGGTCAGTCATATGACAATGCAAGCAACATGTCAGGAAAATACAATGGCCTACAGACCCACCTGAAACAAAAAAATCCCTCTGATAGAGTATGTGCCTTGCGCAGTGCATTCACTTAAATTAGTTGATGTTAACACCTTAGACGGCAGTAGCCCAGAGGCTGACGAGTGTTTTTTTACATGTTGCAGTCACTGTACACATTTTGCTCTTCATCCACACACAGCTGGGGGAAAGTCTTTCGGAAGACAGATGTCAGACTGACATTAAAATCGCTGTCCAGTACTCGGTAGAGTGCTCAGGCAGAGTCAACCAAGGCACTGTGGAGAAGTTACACCCACATTAGAGAGGCCTTCGGTGGTATGTGCAATGATGATAATGAGAAAAGAGATACTCGAATTGAGGACGCTGGACTATGTGCTAAATTGGACACCTTAGAGATGGTGTTCATTGCACATTTCTGGGAAGTCATACTTGACCGGTTCCACACTACAAGCATGCACCTACAGGAAAGTGACATTGACATCTCTGTAGCAGCACAGCTTTTATCTTCGTTGATGGATTTTGTGGTGGAACAGCGAGACCAGTTTGAGGCTTTTGAAAGGGCAGCCTTATATGTGAAAGGTGTCTCTCAGTCATATAAGCATGATCTTCAGCGAAAGAGGAAACACAAAACATTGGCAGATGAGAGCTCAGAGCCAGGTGTGACACTTGAGGGGACGGAGAAGTTCAAAATAGAAACATTTCATGTAGTTAAAGCTTTCGTGACTGCAATGATTCATCTTCTTTGGTTCTTTCGGTAAAGTCACGTAGAATGAGAATAAAATAATACATTGATAAAATAAAATAACACAATAATTCTCACGACGTTTCGGCCACAACACAAGCGGCCTTCATCAGGTGAAGGGACGAGACTGTCTGGTAGGATAGAAGAAAGAACCAAAGAAGATTGCATGTAGTCATTGATAAGCGAGTGGCATGCCTTGAACATCGTTTGGATGCTTACAAGCATTTTACCAGTCTCTTTGGAGTTATGTTTATGTTAAATCAGGTGTCTAACAGTGATGTGATCGTGGAAAAGGTAAATGCACTCTCCACTGCATATCCATCAGACTTGGACATGAACCTTGCCAACGAACTCATCCAATTCAAGTCTTTCATGTCTGACTCTGAGGGTGAGAAGTACCAAACTAATTTGCTTGAGACGTTGCAGGCACTTAATCTGCTGTCAGTGTTCCCCAATGTTTTCGTGGCACTTCGGATTTTTCTAACTTTGCCAGTGACAAACTGCCAGGGTGAGCGGTCATTTTTCCTTTTAGGCAGAATAAAAAATGAGCTGCGGAGTAGCATGTTGCTAAACACGTCTCAGCTCATTGTCACTTATGTCAATAGAGTCAGACCTTGTCAGACAGCTAGATTTTGACGATCTAGTGGATGATCTTGCAAGGGGGAAGGCAAGAAGGACACCAATATAGGAAAGCGGGGGTACGTGGGGCCTCCAACAGACATGTGCCCAGGGGCCCCATGGGACCATGATCCGGCCCTGGAAGTCAGGACCACCACCGCAAAAGAGAAATGCCAACACCATGACCTTTGCTTGTCGGAGTGTTTGATGAAAACTTTTGTTACTTTCGAAGTGCTTTTTTGTGTTGAGTTGGTTGTCCTTCCCCCACACCTCCGATAAGCACGGATGTCCAAGTTCGGTGGTAGCATGGTGAACCACCACCATTCCTTACCTCCTGTTGATAGTGAGGTGAGCCCATTAAAGCTTTGGATTTAAGGCCTCCCACACCCCACCGCCACGACTCTCAGGCCCGATTTCATGTTTTTATTCAGAAGAGCTACTTACTCCAAGGTGTTTAATTTTATCCCGCTTTGAGTAGAGGACTGCCCGTAGCTCATGTTAACAGAGACCAAAACCAGTTCCATTGGGCGTCCCGCAATACACAGAGATCCAGGTGGTACCAGTTCAGCCAGAGCAATTGCTTCTAACGGTAAAAGTATTTAAAGTAGAGGGGTTACCAGGTCCCCTCACCAGACCAGAGCCATTATGGTGGATGTGAGCATGCCACGAGGGTAATCAGCCCATGGCATTGCCCACAACACGCCATGGTTTTTTTAAATATCCGGCACCACGTGGAGGTGGGGGTTGTTTGCCAGACCACTTGCTGCTCCAGAAAGGCAAACATAACCATGTCCAATGTGCTCATCTGCAGGTTAAGCCGGTGATACAGGCCGGCAATGAGCGGTACGTACACCACCTTCTGGTGTACGTGTGCTTGAACACGTTGAACGTATCCTACGTGGGCAGCCAAGCCGAGTGCTACAAGTATTCCTCGACTCATCCCTTCGCCACGTGTAAGACCGTGATGGCAGCATGGGCTGTGGGTGGAGAGGTGAGGCCATCTGTGAATTTAGTAATGAAGATGATGATTGATGATGCCTTTAATAATGCTGTTGCTGATGATTCTAAAGCTGATTATAACATGCAACTGATTGCTTCTAATGATGACAACAAATGACGATAATGGTATCTCTTAATGATTCTGTTACTGCTGATGATGATGCGACTGTTAATTTTGATGAGGGCAGTGATAACAATTAGGATAACGAATATGTAGACAAACTAAAAACATGTAGAAATAAGGATGGTGATGGTGACGATGAAGCTGCTGCTGATGATCATGACAACACATTTGATGATGATTATCATGATGGTGATGTTCTACAGACGTTTGACTATCCCGCAAACGCTGGTTTTTCGCTGGGCTTGGACGAAGACCCACAATTCCTGCTGCTGCAGATGCACTACGACAACGCAGGCCTGGTGTCCAGTGAGTGACTTATTTGAGTACAAAAGTTAGTTTCAAGTAAAGTTATATTTAGCGATTAATACAGCAGAGTATAGCGAGCAAAGTTACAATTACGCAGTGAGCATAGTTAGCATGTGATAACTAGCAATTAGATTCAAGTGGATACACTATACCAGTGGTTCTCAACCAGAGGTATGTGGCAATGTACCAGGGGGTAAGTGAGGTGATTTCTAAATATGTGAAAGTATATAATACATGAGAGTCATTGGGGGATAATCAAGTATGAATTTTCCAATATAAAATATATAAGAAAATGTTTAAATCCATATGGTAACCTAGAACGATGTAAAATATACTTTATCGTAAACAATGTGGTTTCCAATAGTAGTCAGAGAGCGCGAACAAATTACGTCACGCATGCAGAGTGTCCTTTCATTTGATATATTCCCTTCCAGTTACTCAGCTTGTTAGGAAACCTCACGAAATGGACAATTGTGTTAAAATATTGATGTTCATTATTCATACATTTATTTCTCAGAACCACGTTTGGGGGTACAGGAGCCAAACAGCACAGTAGCCAAACAAGGTTGAGAACCACTTCTTTAGACCATTCAATGCTTTATCAGGCGCATCCTATCCTGTCCCCTGCCACCAAGGCCCTCTGTGAAACCCCCTAGTCGGCCTTCCTGGCCTTGTCATGTCAGGTGGTGGAGGGTTCTCACGACACAGATTTGGTCAAATCTTTACATGACCTAGTCCAAATATCGCATTACAAATCGTAATATTGGCTTCTAAATCCCATGTGTCATATTACACTTATACTTACAAGCAAACATATGTATATGAGCATATACAAACTTAATACAGACAAAGAAACAAGACAAAGATCCCCCATATAACCTTTAACAGACCGATGGAGCAAGTGCTATTATCGAGCACATATTAAAGCCGGTACAGCACATGACGGAGGTGGTGTGGCGAGCGCCATGCCCGGCCACCTTTGTCTCCCCATTGGTGATAATGTTTACACTCCACACCAGGTACTTATTTGAGGCTGAGTCAGCCTAGGGGAGGCCCATGACCGTTTCAGATAATCGTCACTGGTGATGGTGGCCGTGAGCGGGACTTGAACTCGGGTCGCCAGGTTCCTAGCGCGGTCCGCTAACCGTTGCACTACCGCACATTTCCACACACGCAAACACGCACACGCATGCATGCACGCACAGATGTTTCCGACAGCTCCGGATTCCGTTTCTACTACACACCCGAGCTTCGCACCTACGAAGCCGGGTTGCTGGAGACCGGTATTTTCGCCTACTCGCAGCACTTCATCCCTCCGAACACGGCGCGCTTCACGAGCTACGGGATCTGCAACACCAAAACCTTTTACACCAGCAACGCCAACTCAACCCTGCAGGTGCTCGCGGTTAGGTTCGAGCCTTGACCCCAGACAACTGACCCTCACTTAACCCTTCATTTGGACTACTCGCTATAACGAGAGTCTAGCGCATGACGGATTACTCGCTATAACGCGAGTCTAGTGCGTGACGGACTACTCGCTATAACAAGAGTCTAGCGTGTGACGGACTACACGCTATAACGTGAGTCTAGTGCATGACGGACTACTCGCTATAACGAAAGTTTAGCGCGTGACGGACTACACGCTATAACGTGAGTCTAGCACGTGATGGACTACTCGCTCTAACGAGAGTCTAGCGCGTGACGGACTACTCGCTCTAACGAGAGTCTAGCGCGTGACGGACTACTCGCTATAACGAGAGTCTAGCGCGTGACGGACTACTCGCTATAACTCGAGTCTAGCGCGTGACAGACTACTCGCTATAACAAGAGTCTAGCGTGTGACGGACTACTCACTATAAATCGAGTCTAGCACGTGACGGACTACTTGCTATAACGAGAGTCTAGCGCGTGACGGACTACTCGCTATAACTCGAGTCTAGCACGTGACGGACTACTTGCTATAACGAGAGTCTAGCGCGTGACGGACTACTCGCTATAACTCGAGTCTAGCGCGTGACAGACTACTGGCTATGACAAGAATCTAGCGTATGACGGACTACTTGCTATAACGAGAGTCTAGCGCGTGACAAACTACTCGCTATAACGAGAGTCTAGCGCGTGACGGACTACTCGCTATAACTCGAGTCTAGCGCGTGACAGACTACTCGCTATAACTCGAGTCTAGCGCGTGACGGACTACATGCTTGAACGAGAGTCTAGGGAGTGATGGACTACTCGCTCTAACGAGAGTCTAGCGCGTGACGGACTACTCGCTATAACGAGAGTCTAGCGCATGACGGACTACTCGCTATAACGAGAGTCTAGGGCGTGATGGACTACTCGCTCTAATGTGAGTCTAGCACGTGACGGACTACATGGTTTAACGAGAGTCTAGGGCGTGATGGACTACTCGCTCTAACGAGAGTCTAGCGCATGACGAACTACTCGCTATAACGAGAGTCTAGCGCATGACGGACTACTCGCTATAACTCGAGTCTCGCGCGTGACGAACTACTCGCTATAACCAGAGTCTAGGGCGTGATGGACTACTCGCTATAATGTGAGTCTAGCACGTGACGGACTACATGCTTTAACGAGATATCTAGCGCGTGACGGACTACACGCTTTAACAAGAGTCTAACACGTGACGGACTACTTGCTATAACGAGAGTCTAGCGTGTGACGGACTACTCGCTATAACGTGAGTCTAGCACGTGACGGACTACATGCTTTAACGAGAGTCTAGCATGTGACGGACTACTCGCTATAATGAGAGTCTAGCGCGTGATAGACTACTCGCTATAACACGAGTCTAGTGCATGATGGACTACTCGCTATAACTCGAGTCTCGCGCGTGACGGACTACTCGCTATAACGAGAGTTTAGTGTGTGACGGACTACTCGCTATAACTCGAGTCTAGCGCATGATGGACTACTCGCTATAACGAGAGTTTAATGCGTATCGGACTACTCGCTATAACGCGAGTCTAGCACGTATCGGACTACTCGCGATGATGAGAGTCTAGCATGTGACGGCCTACTCTTCTGAGCGGCTTGGGTGTTGGCAGAATTGTTTGGTAATGCTGGGAGATGGTGGTGTAGTACTTCAGTAGTGGTACAAGGCGTGCCTTTATCCTCGTCCCCAGTCGGTGTTTCGGCTTCTTTGTGTCATCTCACTCCCTTATCTATTTCACTCACCATACCTCTCTCTCTCACACACACAATTTACATGTAAATAAATTACATGTCACACATGGAATGTTTATTTAAATACTATGCAGTATAAAGAAAACATAATTGAAATACATAAAACACGATAAAAAAAACATTTAAAATACTCCGTAAAATACTATACAACACATTTTAAAAAGAAACATAAAACCGTGTGCTGTGCGCATTCTCTCTTACTTTAGATTCTTCCAACGAGATCCTGTACTTCTTAATGAATTCCTCCCCCTTGCAAACGATGCATTAAATTGATTGATTTATGTTTGTGATGTTCGGTGCTTTGAGTACCCTGTAGAGAGGCGCTTTGTACACGCGATGCATCATCATTGTTATTACCTTTGTGTGTTTAGGGCCAGGTGAATGGCACTATCAATGTTTTCGCCACGTTTCTCCACACCCACCTAGCTGGCATCTCGGTTCAAGCCCGACACTTCAGGTATAGTAGAGTACTGTACTATTAAAACACAGCAAACACCAGGATGCACGTGCCAGATGTTGCATCCAGAACCGCGTTTTCCATGCTGCATGCTGCAAAACTCGTTTGCACATTTGTCCCCTCCCCCCCAAGAACTGCGCGTGACTCCAGGCATAGCAGTAATTGCTACAAAGCCGAACGGGGTACCTTTTTTATTGTCTGCATGCACACACGTGTTTATTTGTGTGTGCGGTATTGCAGCAGGGAAAGGCCAATCGAAATTGGGGGGAGGGCCAATTTATATTGGCCTTTCACTTCATGGCGTTTTTAACCACTACAGCGGCCAAATGGGGGCTCTGGACGGGTGTGAGGGGCTGGTAACCCCTCCACCTTCAATTAACTACCACTAAACTACCATATAAAAAAAATATTAAGCTTGTTCCGGAGGCCCCATGGGAACAGGCGTCTATGACGTCTCCTGACCAAACCCCATTTGGCAAAGCCAGGAGACTGAATTCTTACCCTTGGAGCTCCTCCAGAAACAATAAAAAGCCACTACGGATGACCACGTGGAATGTTCGAATGCTCACTGCGGAGGAGAGGCTGCCAATCCTCTGTCGGGAGCTAGACCAGTACCGCTTGGATCTCTGTGGTATTCAGGAGGTCTGGTGGACCGGCTCTGGCTCCTGCCACCATGAGGGGTGAACAGTCCTTTACTCGGGGCAGGAGATTGCAAAACAACAGGGAGTGGCTCTTCTTCTGAACAAAAGAATGAAGGGGGCGTGGGAGCATGGCGGTGAGGTGTGTGAAGCTGGAAGCCCCAGGCTACTTGGGCCTCGCCTTCCTATCAATCAGAGGTGAGGAGTGGTGGTCGTGGTTACTTATGCCCCCACCGAAGACGAACATCCGTGGAGGGATGCAGGCAAGGCCGATGAGTCAGATGCCTTCGATGACCTCCTGTCACAGGTGCTGGCTAAAGTGGCCCCTCGGGATAGAGTCATCTTGTTGGGTGACTTCAATGCCCGAGTTGGTCATGATGCTAGCACCTGGTCTGGAGTGATTGGAAGACATGGGCCAGATCAGCTCAATAACAACGGTAGGAGGCTGCTAGATTTTTGTGTAGCCCATTGGCTTGTAATTACTAACATGCTGTTCCGGCATCGGCGCATCCACACAACATCATGGATGCATGCCGGGTCCAAGCAAGAACATCTGCTGGACTACATAGTGACGGAACAGCAGATGCGGCCCCATGTCCTTGACACCAGGATCTACCGTGGAGCTGATCTGCCCACTGACCATCGACTTGTCATCTGTAAGATGTGCCTGCCATTCTTCCACTCCAGTGGTGGGCGTACACCCAGGACCCCATTCAAACCCAAAGTGGCATGGTCTCAGTTAGCTGATGAAAGTTGCAAGCGAGAATTTAATCATCGATTGCGGCTGGGGTTGGCATCGTCCCCCACTCCTCCTGATGTCGAGGGGAAATTGGCGAGGTTTAGGACTGTGGCTCATGCAGCTGCAATGGCTGCTTTGGGTACACGGTCAAGACCTCCTCAGAGACCCTGGCTGACAGAGGAGGTGTTCAGGCTGGCTGATAAAAAGCGACAGGCCCACTCTCATCGTCTACTGCATCTCAGAGAATGAGGCTTACCGCAGTCTTCGCTCGGAGGATTGGAGAGCCGTAAGGTGCTGCAAGGATGGTTGGTGGTCACGGGTTGCTGAGGAGATGGAGTCTGCCTCAATGGCCCGCGATCATAAATCGCTCTTTAATTCCATCAAAAAAGTAACCTGCAGCGTCACACCTATTACCATCATTAGGGGAAAGAACAGTGATCTAATCTCCGACCCCCAGGAACAGGTTTGCAGATTTGATGAGCATTTCTGTGAGATCCTGGGGGAGGTTAGATCCCTCAGCCTGGAAAACATCGTGGGACAAAGTGGGGATGACCCTGCTGAGGCTGCGGTGCCTCATATATTGGAAGAAGTCACCCCCTGTGAGTGGCTGGCTGAGGTGCCATCTGTTGAGGAAGTACTGAAGGCGATCCAGAGCCTGAGACCAGGAAAGGCACCGGGCAGAGATGATCTCCCAAGCGAAATGCTGAGGGAAGGTGGCGTTTGTGCACAGACTGCCCTACATGACATCATAACAACAGTCTTGGACCACTGGATGGGTTCCGCAGGATTGGAAGGATGCCCTGGTGGTCCCCCTCTTTAAGAAGGGGGACCGCACAGACTGTAACAACAACAGGGGCATCTCACTCTTCAGTGTGCCGGGAAAGGTCCTGGCAAGGATTATTCAACATCGCCTTGCTAGGCACACTGAGGAGAGGCTTGCGGAGCCCCAATGTGGTTTCAGGAAAGGGCAGTCCTGCACATATGCCATATTTTCTGTCCGTCTGCTACAACAGAGGTTTAGGGAATTCCAACAAGACCTACATCTCCGCTTTATTGACCTGGTCAAGGCCTATCATACCATCAATAGGCCTGGGCTATGTGTTGTTCTTCGTGCTGTCGGAGTCCTTGACCCGCAGCTCAAAATCATTAAGGACCTTCATGATGGTGAGCGGGCCCGGGTAAAACTACGTAGCCGGGAGTCAGAGCCATTCCCTGTACACTTTGGGGTGCGACAGGGATGTCCTCTGGCTTCCACATTTTTTAACATCTATTTTGACCACGTAGTTCGTGAAGCCTTATAGCTGTACTGGAGGAATTTACCTTTGGTACAGATACAATGGGAGGCTGATCGATGCCCAGGTGGCTCCCTATTGCTCAACCATGTTACGTATGCCGATGATCTGGTAATTGCTGCTTACTCAGAGGATGGAGTTGGAGGCACTGCTGCTGAACTTGGAGCTTACCACTAAGAGGTGGGGACTTACTATCAGCCCCACCAAAACTAAACACCTGCCTGGGTATTTTGTACCATCGGACACTCCACCCCCACAACTCCCAATTGGTGATGGGGCAGTTGTGGATAGTGTGGAGAGTGTCATCTTACCTGGGCAGTGTGCTCATGACTGGCTCCGGTTTGACAGCAGAGGTCTCACTTCGAATCAGTCGAGCGGCATTATCTTTTTATCGGTTGCGTAACGCTGTGTGGAAGCTACCTGGTCTGTCGCTCCGCACGGAGCTTCAGATCTTCTCGGCCACGGTCATTCCCTCCCTTCTCAACGCTTGCGAAACGTGGACCCCCCTAATAGAACATTTTCGCGGGTTAGAAACATTTAGGCTGGCCTGCCTACGATCCATCCTGGGTTTAACCAGGCTGGATTGCGTGAGGAGCTCACATATCCTTGAAAGATCTGGACAAAGTCCCATCGGTGAACTCCTCCGGCAGGCAAGGCTGTGTTGGCTGGGTCACATAGCCCGCATGCCCAGCCACCGCATGCCTAAACAGCTTTTGTTCGGCCGGATCGAGGGGGCTAAACGTGCGCGGCATGGGCTAGAGAAGAGATGGAGTGATGTGGTACAGGAGGACGTGGAGCTGAGTGGACTTGCCGATGACTGGTACCAGCGGTGTCAAAATCGGCCTCTGTGGAGGAGGCTCATGAAGGACGCTGCTGGGCAGTTCGAAGCAGTAGCCCTCCAACAACAACGGAGGGCGGAGGAGCGACGCTCACAACAATGAGCGGAGTGCCCGGTGGCTAAAGCACAGCAAGTTGGCACAGTAGGGGGCACAGGTGGTGCATCAGCCAGTCATCTCAGTCAGTCGACCCGTGGCACCTGGGTCTGCCCTGTGACCTCCTGCCAGCGGGCGTTCGACACTTCACGTGGCCTCAACGTGCACATAGCCTGGCACAAGCGTCGTGGTTATGTCACCGCCACGTCATGGCCAATGGCGGTTGTTATTGTTGCTGCAGCAGTTAGCGCACTGCGTTATGAACCCAGCGCCCCGAGTTCGACTCCCGCTCCCGACCAATAACAGTGACGAATATTTGAACCGGTGTTGAGCCTCTCTCCTCTGTATGTGTTTCATAAAGGAACGGCACGCAGATCGGAAACCTTGGTCGGGACATGGGCTACGACTTTGACTTCCAGGAGACGCGTTACCTCAACAAGCTGACATCCGTTCTGCCCGTGAGCCGCCGACAAGTCCTGCGCAGCGCTCGCTCGCCGTCTCGGCAACAGCGCCCGCAGAAGGATTAACATTGAGGGGGGGGGGGGGAGTCTGTGGTGCGGTGTACATACACAAAGACCTCGGCCATTCGCGTCAAATTTATTGAGAGTACAGTTCGCCAATCGCGCGAGACCTCAACTCGTCGCTCTTCAACCTCGGACAGCGAGTTGACACTTCCTTTTAACGGGGGGGGGGGGGGGGCGGGGGGTGTCGTGGAGGAAGCAGCTGCCTGGACTGAGTTCCGTAGCACGCTGCGTGATGCAGTGCGAGTCACTTCACACAAAACTGGTAACACCTGCTTCGGGAAATCGAGGGCGGCCAAGGTGAACATTCTGCGAGAGCTAAGTAATGCGTGCATCTGCTAAAGAGAGACGCAACTCAAAAGTCAAAGGGCTCCACTCATCTCGCACCTTACATACCAAGGCTGTGCTGTCAGACATGAGTTAGAAGCCTCAGTAAAAATATAATATTTAAAGTTCACATAGTAGGCGTACTCCAGTGATGTTATTGCAGTTACGATGGCAACAGTCCTCAAACTTGCTGCAGTAGCACAACAAAAAATCTTAATCTTTATTTATCCTGGAGAAATTCGATTAGCTTTCAAGCTGTTTTTCACAGATGTCCAGTAGGGGCGGGTCAGAAAGTTACAACAACAAACTGCAAAAAAAACAACGATAGGAGTGCAAAGTATAGGAAAGGTAAGCAATTCACTAAAAGTAAATAAATACATTATTTTTCAGAAGCGACCTGGCCACAAATGATAGCTCAACGAAGTGGCGTATCATAGGTAAATTTATATCAGCAGGTGAGGAGTCGGTTTATTCATAAGCGGCTTTACCCAGGATGCTTTGCGATGTCAGATCAGCGCTCTGACCTCCTCTCGTGGCTTCTCCCCGGCCACCTTCTCAAGTGTGCTCTGTTTGGTCCACTCGTTCCAGGGAGACCAGATCATCACCGAGTGCATCTACAACACCGCCGGCCGTAACACCACCACCGCTGTAAGTTGTCGCGAGTCGTCACGGATCGATTCTCACGCACGCAGCTCGACAGGTGCACCGTGAGCGCGACTGTCCATGTTTTCACTCGACGAATCATTTCGCCGCTCAAGTTAAAGCCCTCCGGGTTAACCTCTGCTCAATTTAGAAGTCGCTCCTCTGCTGCTGATCCTGCAGTTCGGAACTCCTTCCCCTCGTCGCATCTACCCTGGTGGCTCCATACCCCGTTTCAAATCCGGGATTAACAGTTTTTTTTTTTCTCCTGACCAATTCACGTTAACCCTGTTACTCTATTCCCAGCCTCACGGTACTGAAGTCTGCTGCCCCGCATTCCCTGGCCTCCCTAACCTCCCTCTTACCAACTCACCCCATTATTTTATGATCCAAACATCACTTGCACCCATCTCTATCGTTCTATGCATATGTATTTACGCCTGCCTGTATTAATAGAGGCGGCGGCCTTAACCTGCATCAGTCTCCCTTACTGTGTGCTCATTGGATTCCTCCAGTATAAATATTCCGATTGTATGTCTCCTCACTCCTCCTTTCCCCTCCGACCCTCCCATTGTCAGGGAGGACTGGGCACAATGGATGAGATGTGCCTCTCCTTTTTCTACTACTACCCCAAAGTGAACGTCGGGATCTGTCGCAGCGTCTACAACGTGACGACCATAGGTCTGTTGCTGGGATACAACGTGTCGACGTGAGTGCGCGCATGCGTGCCTTTCCCTCACTTGGCCCTGCAGACGAGCGCTGTTGGCCGAGCGCCTATTGTTGCCACCACAGCAAATGATGTGCAAACGGTGGCAAGCACCAATTTACCATCTGTCATGGACCCATCTAAATGCTGTAAAATTACTTCCCCGAGACACACACGGGTGGCGCCGAAGCGGTAACAAATTTGGCACGTTTGAATCGCGTGACACTATTCTTAGTTGGCTCTGTCGGGGGGAGGAGGGTTTACGACACATAAAAAAATTTGAGAACTGCTTTATGGGTTTAGTTTGTTGTCCTTCCCCCGCGCACGTCCAATTAGCACCGTTGGCTACGTACGGTGCGAAAAAAATTCTACATACTGTACAGGACATAATCCAAAAACCCCAATAATGGACCAATGTCAAGTTTCCTTAAGTCCCCCCCCCCCCAGTGCTGTACACAATCCAATCGCGTAGGCCTGCTCATTTAAGGTTTATGGCTCGGTAGGCAGGGGAGGCACAGATGCGATTCAGGGCAGGCAATCGAACCCCAGGTTGCTGGGATCGTGGCGCCGTGTGCGAACCACAGCACCGTTATACACTACCAAAGGCTGCCCTTCATTAACATAAATTATTAGTAATTGATAGTAAACCGATATAGTGCCACGATCATGGCTCTCTCACAACCTGTCGCTTAAACATGCCCTTATCAGCCTCTATGTTCAATGAAGCTGCCAGCGATTGTTTTGGAGATATTTATGTTCATTTCATAACTCCTTCCCCGTCTCTTTCATCCCCGTTTTACACAGAAAATTCCCATATCCCATCCTGGACCCTGGGTACAGTGGTCAATACATCAGCTCAATTTACGACAGTGTAAACTGGACCGAGCAGCTGATTCGCACTGTTGAACGCACTGCCTACACCACGCCTCAAGAAATCACCATCATAGAGCTCGTGAGTATACCCTCTCTCCACATAGTCTCAACTCCACCCGCTTTTACGTCACTTGCCACTTACACCCTCCTCCACCCCTCGCCACCGACGCCACCACACCGACTTTCACTGCCGCAACAGCACTCACACACTTTTGGCTCTCCACAGATCCCTTATCCCCGTGGGTGTATGCACATCTCTGTGGGTGTGCGCATGCAGGCCAGTAGCAGTATATTTTACGACCAAATTCCCGAGATTCCCGTGGATCCCATAACTACACCTTGCATTGCCACCAATGCCACCATCGCCACCAACGCCACCATCGCCACCAACGCCACAAATGCCGCCACCACCACCACCGCCACCACCGCCACCACCAAGGCTACGACGCTGACGGGAAGCGCACCCAGAATGAATGCCGCCATAACCACACTGCTGCCGGTGCTCCTCCTGCACCTGATGGGGACCGCTCTGCGCGTCGTCTGAAGGAGGAATGGGGAGTTCCTCCATTAGCGCTGATGTCCACCATCTCCCGCTGTCTACCACCCCCTACTTTGCCGCCATCCACCCTGCATCACTTATTTTGTTTTGCCTTGCCACCTACGTCAATCACCCACACGACTCCAGTCATCACTGAGTTGGCTTCACCATCCGATTGCCTGACACGTTGAGATATTGTTAGCTGATATTTATCATGCACTGACCTGAAATTTCAGGTCTGAAAATTCAGGTCTCCCGAATTTTGAGTGGTGCCTGAATTTGCCCAAGGTATCCGGGGCAATCGACCGGGGAATTCATGTAATTTGCTAGTGATGTGCAGTGCACGCCAATGACATTATTTTTTTTATTTTTAACGGTGATTGACATTTACAGTGAGGGAAAAAAGTATTTGATCCCCTGCTGATTTTGTACGTTTTCCCACTGACAAAGAAATGATCAGTCTATAATTTTAATGGTAGGTTTATTTGAACAATGAGAGACAGAATAACAACAAGAAAATCCAGAAAAACGCATGTCAAAAACGTTATAAATTGATTTGCATTTTAATGAGGGAAATAAGTATTTGACCCCCTCTCAATCAGAAAGATTTCTGGCTCCCAAGTGTCTTTTATAGAGGTAACGAGCTGAGATTAGGAGCACACTCTTAAAGGGAGTGCTCCTAATCTCAGCTTGTTACCTGTATAAAAGACACCTGTCCACAGAAGCAATCAATCAGATTCCAAACTCTCCACCATGGCCAAAACCAAAGAGCTCTCCAAGGATGTCAGGGACAAGATTGTAGACCTACACAAGGCTGGAATGGGCTACAAGACCATTGCCAAGCAGCTTGGTGAGAAGGTGACAACATATAGTAATAGGTTTTACCCTTTTAACTGGCACAAAAACTGACACCTTTATTCAAGGCATCATGTTTGCAATAACCACAACACAAGCAGTCAAAATGCAAACAAAATAGACAACTCTGATAATAATATGCACTGTCCTTGAATTTGATTGGTCCACACCCGAGACGGCTTTTCTTAGAGCCTAGTCTCCGCTGGTGTTGGACCAGAAGACGCCAAAAGGCGTACAACTCAAAAAACAGCGCACTATCAGAGTATTGAGGGCTCGGGGTGAGCATTTACATTATGAGACCTCCTTTGCCAGTAACAAGATATAGTAATAGGTTTTACCCTTTTAACTGGCACAAAAACTGACACCTTTATTCAAGGCATCATGTTTGCAATAACCACAACACAAGCAGTCAAAATGCACACAAAAGAGACAACTCTGATAATAATATGCACTGTCCTTGCATTTGATTGGTCCACACCCGAGACGGCTTTTCTTAGAGCCTAGTCTCCACTGGTTTTGGACCAGAAGAAGGCTCTAAGAAATGCCGTCTCGGGTGTGGACCAATCAAATTCAAGGACTGTGCATATTATTATCAGAGTTGTCTCTTTTGTTTGCATTTTGACTGCTTAAGTTGTGGTTATTGCAAACATGATGCATTGAATAAAGGTGTCAGCTTTTGTGCCAGTTAAAAGGGTAAAACCTTTTACTATATCTTGTTACTGGCAAAGGAGGTCTCATAAAGGTGACAACAGTTGGTGCGATTATTCGCAAATGGAAGAAACAGAAAATAACTGTCAATCTCCCTCGGCCTGGGGCTCCATGCAAGATCTCACCTCGTGGAGTTGCCATGATCATGAGAACGGTGAGGAATCAACCCAGAACTACACGGGAGGATCTTGTCAATGATCTCAAGACAGCTGGGACCATAGTCACCAAGAAAACAATTGGTAACACATTACGCCGTGGACTGAAATCCTGCAGCACCCGCAAGGTCCCCCTGCTCAAGAAAGCACATATACATGCCCGTCTGAAGTTTGCCAATGAACATCTGAATGATTCAGAGGACAACTGGGTGAAAGTGTTGTGGTCAGATGAGACCAAAATGGAGCTCTTTGGCATCAACTCAACTCGCCGTGTTTGGAGGAGGAGGAGGAGGAGGAATGCTGCCTATGACCCCAATAACACCATCCCCACCGTCAAACATGGAGGTGGAAACATTATGCTTTGGGGTGTTTTTCTGCTAAGGGGACAGGACAACTTCACCGCATCAAAGGGACGATGGACGGGGCCATGTACCGTCAAATCTTGGGTGAGAACCTCCTTCCCTCAGCCAGGGCATTGAAAATGGGTCGTGGGTGGGTATTCCAGCATGCCAATGACCCACAACACACGGCCAAGGCAACAAAGGAGTGGCTCAAGAAGAAGCACATTAAGGTCCTAGAGTGGCCTAGCCAGTCTCCAGACCTTAATCTCACATAAAATCTGTGGAGGGAGCTGAAGGTTCGAGTTGCCAAACGTCAGCCTCGAAACCTTAATGACTTGGAGAAGATCTGCAAAGAGGAGTGGGACAAAATCCCTCCTGAGATGTGTGCAAACCTGGTGGCCAACTACAAGAAACGTCTGACCTCTGTGATTGCCAACAAGGGTTTTGCCACCAAGTACTAAGTCATGTTTTGCAGAGGGGTCAAATACTTATTTCCCTCATTAAAATGCAATTCAATTCATAACATTTTTGACATACGTTTTTCAGGATTTTTTTGTTGTTATCTGTCTCTCACTGTTCAAATAAACCTACCATTAAAATTATAAACTGATCATTTCTTTGTCATTGGGCAAACGTACAAAATCAGTAGGGGATCAAATTATTTTTCCCTCACTGTATCGCTGCATATGGGTGTAAATCGGAGAGAGTCTGTGTAATGTGCTTGTTAGCACTGCCTAAGAAATGTAGACAATGTCCGCTATATAATGATTTCCACTTTTTAACAGATTGTTAACATTTTAAACACGCCATTAAAATGTGTAAAAAAAAACACGAAAGAAAAGTGACTTCAAATATATACATTAACTAGCTTTACTGCACGGCTTCGCCCGGGACTTGGATTCACCACGCCGGGCCGCCTTTGTCTCCCCAGTGGCGATGTTCACACAGCATACCAGTTTCTCGTTTGAGGCTGAGTCGACCTAGGGGAGGCCCTGGACCAGTTCAAATAATGGTTACCGGTGGTGGCCGTGAGCGGGAATTGAACTCGGGTCGCCGGGTTCATAGCAGAGCGCGCTAACCACTACACTATAATGCGTTACGCTTCCACATGTGCGGGTCACATGACAGATTTGACATCACAGTTCACTTGCCGTGCAAAAAATATATGCATTGTTGAGCTCCCCCCACCCCTCCAAAAAAAAACGAAAATTGTATTTTTATAATTTTTGCATGGTGTACAGTCTGGAAAGTACCCACATGGAAAATTTCAAGTTTTTTGCATGTCGGGAAGTACGCTAAACATTTTGAACAGACACACATAATCACAACTTTGCCTTTTATATATTATATACATTAATAAGGTGCACATTTAATGGATACAAATTTTTATAAATGTTTAATCCAGAACTGTGGAGGCGAGGGTTGGTGGATCACACACATGTTTTGAAACTACTTTTCTGTGGGCGCCGAGGAGGTGCCATATCCTGGCTGGCCAGGAGAAGGCAGTGGAGCAGAAATGTGGACGACTGTTCCGTTTAACACGTAGGCTTTCGCGACCAATACCCATTATACCGATTTTTTTGGGTTAAATTGCGTAAATATATAAATGTGTCGTTAAGCTTGCGACCACTCGAGACAGCATATTAGTAAGGTGTGTCACGTAACCAAAAGATGCCAATTCGTTACTAGTACAGCACACCGTATGTGTTGGAGAGCAAAGCCACAAACATTTACACGTTTCGCCAATAATTACAACTAGCTTCATCAGGCGACAGCCAGATGAAGCTAGCCAGACGGCACAGCACGGGAGACGCATTATTCTTTGCCACTGTGATAATACATTATATGTTACGTCCCTTTGACAGAGCAAACTGGATATTTGTTTTAACTTTCTGTCATCAGGAAACACATTCTGCTGCGTCACCTCGTTCTTGGCGGTGTTTTTCTCGTCATTTACAAATTTGACACCCGTTGAGTTGCTGCACACGCATGCACGCATCAGCATGCAGCCGCTGACGACGGATTCAACGCAGTCGCAAGCTCCCATTTCTGTTATTGGAACCACCGCCGCCTTTGTCACACTGCAGGTTGGAACTCTGTGTGATGTATGTATGTGGACCTTTCGCACCGTACGTAACCAACCGTGCTGAACGGAGGTGCGGAGGAAGAACAAACTAAATACAAAAAGCAGTTTCAAAGAAGTGAGTTTTCAATCTAGATTCAAAAGCGCACAGCTCCAGTGGCTTCCTGATGTCGGAAGGAAGAGCTTTCCAGACGGATCTTTACACGAAACGCACTCATCCCACCCTGCAAGAGCACTCTGTGTGTTGGAGCTCTTTGTGCTGTATCGGTGTGGAACTTATTTACACCGAGCGTAGTCAACCGTGATGATCGGAGGTGCGGAGGAAGGACAACAACCTAAACACAAAAAAGTAGTAGCAAAGAAATTCGTTTTCAATCTAGATTTTAAAGCACGTGGCTCCGGTGGCTTCCTAATATCGGAAGGAAGAGCGTTCCAGACGGCCGCAGAAGCGGACCTGAAAGCGCGCGATGACCGTATTTTAGACACGTTTGCATGCCTGGTAAGAGCAGCGTTGGGCAATACGCGCTGGGTTTTTTTGCTTATCATACCGCATATTATTTTCTTAAGTTGCAGGATGAATGCTGGGCTAATGCTGGAAGAAATCACCCCTATCTTGAATCTCCGCAGATCGCCACAAACCGTGAATTGCAGTGAGGAAGAAATCGACAGTATCGGCTATAGAGCATATCCAACCCGATGTCACCACGGTTCTTGTGCCAGCACCTCGAGGCTATCACGAAAGCTCGTCGCTGCTGGCAGGACGTCACGGGACAGACCCAAGGCGTTATGGGTCGACTGAGATGACAGGCAGGCGTCACGAGGCCCTTGTTATCCCATTTTCAAACAAACAATGACAGCACAAACACTCTTAAACCAGTTTTAACTGTCTTATGCTTACACGCTTCAACAGCTTCAAAAGAGCGTAGGGAGCCAAGACCCTGCGCCGCATCCGCACGAACCGTGGCAGCAGATGCGGGTACATGGACTCCTCTATTTATGATCATCCGACTTACGAACTTTCAGGGATACGAACAAACCTGTGTCAGTTTCACACGTAGGCTTTCGCGACCAATATTATTCATAATAAAGGTTTTTGGGTTAGATCGCGTTATTTATAAATGTGTCGTAACCCTCCACCACCCGACACGGCCAATCAGCAAAAAAGTGTCACGTTGACAGAAGACAGATAGTTCACTACTTTAGCCCATCGGTGTGTTTAAGAGTGAATCCACAAATTTACAGTTTGAGTACGACGTTTCGCTGGTAATTACATCCAGCATCATCGGGAAATTCTGATTGGCCGTGTCGGGTGGTGGAGGGTTACGACACATTTTTAAATAACGCGATCTAACCCAAAAACCTTTATTATGAAACCTGTGTGTGTTTCCTGTAGATGACACGTAAAGAACCAGTGGCATATACATCTGCAGAACGTGAATAACCAATGGCATATACATCTGCAGAACGTGAATAACCAGTAGCATCTACATCTGCAGAACGTGAAGAAGCAGTGGCATCTACATCTATAGAACATGAAGAACCAGTGGCATCTACATCTGCAGAACATGAGGAACCAGTAGCATTTACATCTACACGAGATTATAGCACTTTTAAGGCCATTCCCCGTGTTTAGTGTACATGCCGTACAACACGTTTGGAATCGACAGGAGTCGATTCCAAACGTGTTGTTTGGAATCGACTTACGAACAGACCTCTGGAACCTAACTCGTTCGTAAGTAGAGAAGTCCCTTTCCTTAATGACGATGGTGGTAATACACAAATGGGAATAAAATTTAACTCTCCGGCAGTGAACGGCAACCGCGGTCAACCCGGCAGATCAAACGGTGGGACATGTAACGACTCGGTGCATTCAGCATCGCCAGATTACATCCAGCATAGCCAGGTGTTTTGGAATCAGAATGTTTAGACTGGAGGAGGAATCCGATGATCGATTAAGCTCTTTTCTTACAGATGGGGTGATCGACGAGTTACATCAACAAATAATGCAAACACCTATATGACAGCAGGATAGAGAAAAGTTAAGCACGCACACCCCCACTAAACACACCCACGCACCCACGTAGGGTCTCGTGGGGGGGGTCACCTGGTACCATGGGTTTTTACCCGAGGGGCCCCTAGCGGGGATGTCCCACGGTTTTCCAGTTCCAGGAGATTGGCCAACCCCCCCCAGGCCAAATTGCATTGCGGCTCCCGTGAATTGGCTTAAAATTGTATGGGCATGACGGAGCTCACCGGGCCAACCGCAATGAGACACTCACAGCACGGGGAAGGGACCGGGGTGGGGGGGAAATATTACGCAGGCAGCGCAGACAAGGAGGTGGGAGGGAAATTCCTGGATCCACTGCTGATGTGTATTCCACGGGACGACCACCCCTATCAAACCGGTTGAGTCCGGGGTGGGGAGCATGGGTGCGTAGACAATGGACTGAGGCATAATGGAAAAGCAACGCTCCAAGTAGAGGCAGAGCATCGGTTTAAAATTGAAAGGTAGGCGCCCGATTGGCCGCGCAGGATAACACCACGTGACCCTGGATCTTTGGATTCCGAGGGCATAAAAGGAGGGGACGGAAAAGCGTTAAGGGGTTCTCCTCCAGCCATTCAGCTGCCCGGTCCGACTCCCAGCCGCTCGCAACGTCCGAGAGACGCTAGTGAGTGCTGCTACGACTCAACCCCAGGCAGAGACCTCTCGGATCCTCATCTCTCCGACTCCCACAGCGTCCATGAGGTGATAAATAGAGTGGGGGTTCATCCAGGGATTGAATAGGGATAGGTTAAGCGCTGCTGGCAGAATATTTACTCCGGGTCACACAGGGCTTTCTTTAGACGCGCCATTATTAAACTTTAGTTCAGAAGATCGGTGTAATGTGATTTCTGCGTGTGTGGGTGGACTTCAGCGTGGTGTCTGTGATTTTTGAGTGGAGCGACTGCGTGCGGGGTGCGTGAGAGAGGGAGCGCGGGGCTGCAGGGTGTCGGCGCGGGGTTGGTGTGTGAGGTGCGCATCTATTACCATCTATACAACCGTCATTTTTACGCGGGTTTTTGTTCGAGAGTGTTGAAAACGTGCACCTGCTGTGCCGCGTGAGTGATTAAGGTGGGAGCGGAGTGCGCTAAATCCACTCCCTGCCGTTTGTGCGTAGATTACCATCCTACGACCGCCGATGCTCACGTGCGTGTTTGCACAGCGCACTTTACGCAGCACGTTTACACAGCAGTAGAAATAGCCTTAATGGCGAGACGTGCACCCAGGGCCCTGCCGCAGGTCATCTCCTTCTTTTCGTGTAGCATCTGTTTGCACAGCGGATTGAGGCTTATCCACCGGAGGGTAGGTGTGCATATTCATACAGCCCCCGTTTCTTTTCAATTTACCTTAGCATTGCGGGCACGCAAATTAGGGCTTAGCCACAAGGAGGGGGGAGGGGCGCGTGCATATTCATACAGCTATTTTTAGCGCTAGCCGTGGTGGGCAACGTGCGCCTGCATGGGCACGTGCGTGCACGCAGCCACCTCCGCATTAGTGGTGGTGTACGTGAGGAGTGTGTGGGATAACTCCGGGCGGTGGTGAGCCAGCCACTTAGCCATGTTCCTCAGAGAGGGTGCTGATGCGGGGGGGGGGGGGGGGGGGGCAATCACCGATCGGCGGGGGCCTGGCGAGAAGTGGCCAAGGAGGAGGGGGGAGTGGAGGGGGTGGACGTCGCACCCCGCCCGCTCACGGGGAGCGGGGAGGTGGGTGTCAGCCCCCACATATGTAATGTCTCAGAGACCGAATGGGACATTTTGAGATTTTTTCGTTGTCGGGATCTTTGTTTGGTGTGTATGGTCAGTCAAGGTCATGGGGTATTATGATAACCAGCACTGCTCATATCACCAAACGTCGCCAGTAAGCGTAGTGATGACATTATCAGCGCAGGGGGTGAGGCAATCGGTCAGGTGGAGGGTCGCACTATTTAATTTGTCTAGCACTCCAGCAAAATGTTACGCTGTAATTAAATCAAAATGAAACATGGAACGTAAACGAAATCATCTGCATGAAACGCAAACTTAAACCGTGTTTTAAAAAAATCGTTTGTTCTTTTACACTTGTTAAAAACGTATCTCGTGGTGGTTGTCAAGGGGGCCCCAACTCGTAACTTTGGCCACCAGGGGGAACCAAGAAACCCTCGGCCCCCACGCTCGTGACGTTGCTGAACGTCGCCAATGTTTCCTTGTGGGCCCCCACACATCGGACAAGAAGTTTATTAACACGTAGCAGGCTTTCGCGACCCAATATCATCCATAATACAGGGGTTTTTTTGTTAGATCGCGTGAATAACACATTCCTGCGGAGAGGGCTGGTAGAAACGTTGGTTGCTCGGTCAGTGGCCAGGGTCAACGGCGGTGTGGTGTATTCCGCAAATATGCCCAACTGTGAGGACGGGCACAAGCCGGCGTGAGTAGGTTAAACGTTGAGTTTTATAAGGGCACCACGGGGTGACCAGCGCCTCCCCACCCAGCCCCACCCCTCCCACCCCCCACCCAGCCCCTCCCAACCCTCCCCTCCCCAACCAGCCCCTCCCCACCCAGCCCCTCCCCACCCTCCCCTCCCCACCCAGTCCCTCCCCACCCACCCAGCCCCTCCCTACCCTCCCCTCTCCACCCAGCCCCACCCCTCCCACGTGGACAGACATACACAATTAATCCCCTGCCTCCTGTGAATTAATCCCGGTTGGGCTTCCAGTCCACTACCTTTCTTACCAGTATAAATGTGTCATTAAACCCGCCACCAACCTACAGAGCCAATTAGTAAGATTTGTCACGTAAACAACGTGCCAATTCGTTACTAGTACAGCACAACTGTTTGTTGGAGATTAAATGCACAACATTTACAATCGGAGTACGACGTTTCGCCAGTAATTACAATTATCTTCATCGGGCGACAGCCAGATTACAACTAGCGCCTGATGAATCTAGTTGTAATAACTGGCGAAATGTCGTACTCAGATTTGTAGGTATATGTGGATTTGTTCTCCCACTCACCAGTGTGCTGTACTCGTAACGAATTGGCATGTTTTGTTTACTAATTGGCTCTGCCGGGTGGTGGCGGGTTTAACGACGACACATTTATTTTTACGCGATCTAACGCCATGACGGAAAGTTGTTACTCGCTATCCAATGATTAGCACCCAGGGGCTAAGCGTTAACTATGCACTCCGAATTTTCGATAAATCGCTGCCTGGAAGGAACTTCATAATAATTGACATTTACAAAGTGCAATTAATCAAGAATATTGGTGCGCCATGTCACCAGACATCACAGCGATGATACACTCTGCTGCTCCTGACGCGATTAGCTGGGCTTGACCACCTGAATATGAAATTGTGGATGTTGCTCTGCGTCTATATTAGCAGCCGTACGCAAGAAGAAGAAGAAATGCGCCATGCACGAATTGAGTCGACGGTATTAATACTACAAGGTAGTCGGGAGTCCACTGGTCATAAATGGGAAGCTTTTAGGGCTGCAGACGAAACAGGGTGACGAGTCTTGAGAGAAGGCCGCGGTCGTGTTGAGTCCGTGGTTTCTGTACCTCCCCCCGCCTTGTTTTATAAACTCGCTTTTTGTACCGCGCCCGGGGAAACATGAGGAGCTCGCTTCGGTGGGAAGAGATGCAAACGATTTCGTCGTCTTGAATTGAAACGGGAGTCGCAGGGTGGTGCCGGACCACTCGCGTTACCCATCAGCTTATTTGTTTAATTGTTCGTCACCAATCCCCCCCCCCCCCCAACAAAAAAAGAATCACGTTATATTACAAAAGCCGTGTAAAAACGGTCGCAGGTAAAATCACGCAATGTTTTGTGAAGTGTGCTTTTGTGTGCGCGTGGAAAGAGAGGCGTTGTGGTGCTTCTCACGCTCCACAATCCCATGTTGTTACCAGTTACAATTAGAATAATAAAATATTGTGTACAGCACATTTAATTGAAAGATCACGCGGTGCTGCGCGAGTGAAAATTCCAATGCTTCATAATTCAACGAACAAAACGTAAAAAAAGTGTTATCCAGCACAAAGAAGATAACACTAGGGTTAAAGAGATTAGGTCCAGTGGTCGACAAAGTGACGCGGCACGAGGCGTGAGATCTCGCGGATACGGCTGGAGGGGAACGAGGACGCTCTACAGATGGGAGGGGGGGCTGTAGAGAGGGGGAGAGGGGGGGGCTGTATAGAGGGGGAGAGGGGGGGGGGCTGTAGAGAGGGGGAGAGTGGAGGGGCGGAGGGAAGGGGAGGGGAGAGCTCTCATGGCAGTCAACCCTCGGAGCGAAGTTTCGCTCCGAGGGATGCAGAGGAAGAGCGGAATCAGTGGAACGCAGATTGCGAAGTGGAGCACAAAGGGGAGATGCAAGCAGGTCCCCGTAGACAGGTGCTGGCTGCAGTGCCCCTCCACTGCATTGTAGGTTAGCAACTAGATCTTGGCGAGGCTAATCTGAGGTTCACTTATTCCTGTGCTGTCTGTATATGTTGTGTGCAATGCGGTTCGCGCGCATCGCTCAGCCACTCGGGTCGGATACACGCACATCAATGCTCATGCAAACAAACAAACAAAAAACGGTTCTTGAATCGAGTTGCAACGTCTAAACCTTGACGGTGCATTGGAATGTGATACGTGTAGACTTTAGCGAACAACGCTTTTAACTTATAACGATTGGCCTCTTATGGGTTCGACCGGGGGATCGGCAAAAACTTTCACGGAAGAAGATGAGGAAGATCCATTCGATTTGTCTTTCACCAAAATAGCTCGGGAGCCATATCACACGCAATCCTACCTGTACACATACGCAAACACAGCAGCAGCAGGTATCCAGCAGATGGCAAACAATTAATATCTAACACATAGGCTTTCGCGACCAAAATCATCCAGAAAAGAGGTTTTTTGGGGTTAGATCACGTAAATATATAAATGTGTCGTTAAACCCGCCACCACCCGACACAGCCAACTCGCAAGGTTTGTCACGTAAACAGAACGTGGCCAATTTGTCACTAGTACAGCACACCGGTGTGTTGGAGAGCCAAGCCCCAACATTTACAATCTGAGTACGACGCTTTGCCAGTAACTACAACCAGCTTCATCAGGCGACAGCCAGATTTGTGGAGAAGTCCACCTGTTTCGCGATCTAACCCAAAAAAACCTCTATTATTATTACAAACAATTTCTGACTTAAATAGACAAAATAGGTAATGGAATATGCCCCCGCTCCCCCCCATTTAGTTATTCTTTAACAATACAGTTGGACTGTTGTACATTTTGTTGTCACCGGGACATTCCATAGTGACTCATTCCCAGCCATATTTAATAAATAAAAATATTTCTGTTAAATGGCAATTATTTTATTTTTTACAAATTTTATAACGGCTGCTCTCAAGGCGGAAGCCAAAGAACTGCTTGCAGCTCCGGGGCCGCAGGTGACCCCCCGGCAGTGCCGGATGAAGCTAGTGCGGGGGCCTGTAGCATATATTATGAAGGGGCCCCTAAATAAATAAATAAACGTTAATATTAAAACACATATTTTTTCCCTTGCGTAATAAAGTAAATTGTATTTTTTTCATTTGAAATACAGCCAGAGAATACGACAAATCGCTAACCTTAAACACGCAGTCGTTTGTAAAAGTTTAAGACGGCATAGTACTATAGTGATAGAGCAAGTGCAGAATCGCTGAACCAGAATTGATAGCTTGAAATCATTTAGCGCAGGACCCTTGAAAGTGTGGGGCCCATAGCATATGTAGCTATTTTTGCAAGTAGGATAATCCGGCACTGCCACCCGGGTTAGACCGTGCAGGTGTAACGCCAATTCGAGCTGCTACACCCACCGACGCCCGGCACAGCCACACAAAAAGCAAGTCGTCGCACAAAGCAAGTCGTCACCTCGGAGACAATGTGCAATCGAGTACGGTTTTCAGAAGAAAAAAAAACGATTACGTTGAAAAGCAAGCAAAATGTGTGTTTTTTTTGGTCGGAAACAAAACGGTACAAAAAACTGACTCAATTGGCCACATTGACCCACGTGACAACTTCATTTGTTTGGCTCCGTATGTATGTATGTTGAATTTCTTTAGCACCGCACGTAGCCAACCGTGCTAATATGTCGAGTGGTGGACAGCGCTAATTGTCTTCATGTTTAGTTGTCTTGACAGGGTATAGCCCGCAATAAAGCAATTATTAATAATAATTTGTCATATAGGTTTTTTGGGGATAGATCGCATAAATATATAGATGTATTGTTAAACCCGTCACCACCCGACACAGCCATTTAGTAAGGTTTGTCACGTAAACAAAACATGCCAATTCGTTACTAGTGTAGTGTTTATAATGACGAATAACCTTCTTATGAGGCACACTCTGTTTATTGTAATTCTTCTCTTACACAGTCCTTAACACACAGAGGGGTATGCGGTCCCCTCACCCGATACCCTAAGAAGGTACAGCCTCCGGACTTAGCGGGACCTACACACAGGTATCTTGCTAACCTGAGGCGGCACAGCCTCCTGTCTTGGCGGGACTTACTCACACGTCTACCGCTATCCTAGAGTTCTCCGGCTAGGACCTAGGGGAGGCTATCTGACCCACCGCTGGCCCGGTGGGTCTTGACCACTGGATACGCTGAGCCTTAGCCCTCAGAAGGGCTGGAAGGCTGGATCCAGGGTCCTGGCTATCTTCAACCCGGGCTTCGGTCTTTGTGTAGGGAGAGAACTCCCTGCGCTCTGCACGCTCACCCTTCTTATACCCCTTTGTGGCCAGGTCTAACCAATCCCACATTCCCACGTGGAACTGTCTGATTGGTTCTTACCAAACTGTGGCTACGATCCACGTCACCTCGCCTGACCTCAACCGTTATTCACACAGAGGTAACGCTGCACTGCCCCTTTGATACCTAGTGGCAATGCAGGTTACTGAACCGTGAATAGTTAGCACCTCTACACTAGTGCAGCACACCGATGTGTAGAGAGAGCAAATCCACAATATTTACAATCTGAGTACGCTCATCATTGGATTGTGATGGCAGTGTTGGGTTTGGGGGGGGGGTGAATCGTTACACCATTACTAAGAACCCCTAAAGCACAAATCAGCACCAGACAATGTTGACTTTACGATGCTGATGATTCCTAATGAGGATGACAAAATATGGCCATGTTTTTTTTTACTCTATCGAATTTGGCCTAAAACACGGCTGTTTGCAAATGACGCACGCGGTGTGATAATGCCACGTGGCAGGCACGGTACAACGAGAGCAGCCCATGCAGTGTGGTCACGATCGCTGGGTTTGGTGTCTTTAAAAAAATAAATCACAGCTTCTCATTGTTTTACAGCTCGCGTCTTCATTTTCGAGGAGAATTGGCCTAAGGCAGCCGCCACGGCTGCCCTGGTTGATTTGTTTTTTTACCGTGACGCTGACAGGCGGAGGTTACAGCAAGCGCGAGGAAGCGCATTGCATTGCGCGTGGACAAAGCGCTCAGCCTTATGCAGACCACCAGCGCAAAAAGAACTGCACGTGCGGCCATTTTGGCGTTTTTCAAACCACCCACTGAAAATATTGACTAACTGTGGCCAACGAGACGGGCCGGCAGTGGAACAAAGACACAGCTTTAGAGCGGTTTTGCCCTTTGATCGGACTCATCAGTCCAGTACAGGCATCACTTACTCATTGCCTCTGGGAGCCTCGCATACGGATCAGAGAGCATTTACCGTCACACTATGGCAGAGATCAGCAGCCTGCAGCTCCGGAGACGCATGCGGCTCTTTGGCTGTTTAAAAACAATTGAACAAAAAATACAATTTATTAAATATGTCAGGGAATGTGGAATGTCTTGGTGACAACAAAATGTACAACAGTCCAACTGTATTGTTAAAGAACAACTAAGGGAGGGGGGGAGGGGGGAGAAAAACTAAATAGACGAAGTTTATTCCATCACCTATTTTGTTTATTTAAGTGAGACCTGCTGCACACCTGCCGCTGTGTTTGTGTACAAGTCGCTCTCTTTCTCTGCGTGTGATGCGGCTCTCGAACTAATTTGGTCAAAGACAAAAACAAAATGTATCTTCTTCTTTCGAAAGGTTGCCGACCCCTGCACTTTGGCAACAGTAATTAAAATATGTAAATTGACCAAATATATTTGCTGACAAACCCAATCAATTGGGATATTGGCCCATGACGTGCAACTTGGTCTGATTGGGTAAGTCGGATTGTGAGGGTTAAAGTTAATGATTTGTATTATACCTAGCACACGGTATAACTCGAAAAGAAACAAATTATGAATCATAATAATGGTCGTGAAAGCCTACGTAGATAAAGTGAGAGGAGTTATTGGTGTGGTGGTCTTGCGTAAATTGAAAGTTTTCCATTCATTCTGCATGCGGAGTGCCTCTATACAAAGATCCCCCGTATAGGCTTAACCGACTATTGGTGCAAGTGCTGTTAGGGTACACCTATGAAGGCTGGAATGGTACACGAAGGGACGGGTGGCCGGCACCACCCCCGACTGCCTTTGTCTCCCCACAGCAACGATGCTTACACACTGCACCAGGAACTAATTTGAGTCTGAGTCGACCTAGGGGAGCCCCAAGACCGATTCAGACAATCGTGTTGGTCGTGAGCGGGAATCGAACTCAGGTGGCCGGGGTTCGTAGCGCAGCGCGCTCACCGTTGTGCTATCGTTCCCCGCTACGCACCAATCAGCATACACAGTCCTCACACACGCACACTCAGAAATTGAGTTACTCGCTTAGTGACTCATTCACTCACACTCGAGCAAACGCGAGCGAAGTTGTTCACTCGCTCACTCACGCACTCGCAAAAATTGTGAGTTAATTATTAATCACGCACTCGCCATATTCGGTCATTCATTCACTCCCTTGCTAGTGAATGAAATCGCTCACTTGCCCGCTCGTGGACGGCTCATTCAAATCTGGAATTCACTCGCTCAGTGGACGAATTCAACGTCGTACTCGCTCAGTAATCCCTCGCTCACTCTCCCATTCACTCATTTATCTATCCCTCCGAAAAAAAACAACTCACCAACTCATCCACCCACCCAGAAATTAATCCATCTACCCATCCCAGAAACAAACTCGTCCGCTCAGAAGCTCACTCATTGATCTACTCTCCCATAAACACACTCACTCACCCAGAAACTCGCTCTCAGCACTCACCCACCCACTCACCGAGAATCTCGCTCGTTCACTCAGCCAACTCGCAACCTCACTCGCCCGCTCATTTATTCCCTTACTCGTTCGATTCATTCATTAATCCTTTCACCCTCTCACTTTCCAAGCCGCTACTCACCCCACCCCACCCCCCACCAAGGTCAACCAACCCGACGCACCCACGCCCCATCACATCCACCCACCAAGCTGCAGATATAATCAACCGCATCGTGCGTCCACCTTTCACTTCTCCACTGGTTGAAGCAGGTGCGTTCACGTGTTCGACCGGTCTCGCACTTCTTACAACGACACGTTATGTAACAAAGTTAATGAATACAACGGTATTATTGTTTGATTTAATTTGTTCCTTATTTTCCCCAGAGCGACGGTCCGGATTATGTTGTTCTTAAGTCTTCGTCCGGCTGATGTAGACGCAGAGCGACAACTACAAGTTGACATTCAAGTGGTCAAGCCCACATAACCGCGTCAGGGGCAGTAGCGGAGTGGTATCGCTTCAATGTCTCCGACGTATTTGTGGATCGGGACATCGCGTCCTGATGTGTTCTTAAGTAAGATGCGCACGGGCGAATCGTCAGCGCAGGTACAAGTGCGAGCTCTGTGTGGTTTAGAAAAACGGAGTGTTCAGTCAGCTTAACATGTAGGCTTGCGCGACCAATATCATCCATAATACTGTGTTTTTTATGGGGTTAGATCGCGTAAATATACTAATGTGTCGTTAAACCCGCCACCACCCGACACAGCCAACTGGTAAGGTTTGTCACGTAAACAGAACATGCCAATTCGTCACTAGTACAGCACACCGGTGTGTTGGAGAGTAAATACACAACATTTACAATCTGAGTACGACGTTTCGCCAATAATTACAACTAGCTTCATCAGGCGACAACTAGAAACAGGATTTATCCACAAATCTGTATGCCGCCTGATGATGCTAGTCGACTCTGCCATTGAACCATCCGAGGTCGATAAAATAGCTACCGTTTTGTGGGAACTCAACAGTGGCCGTCGCGTAAATTGACTTTCCACAGGAATGCGGAATTTTCATCGCAGGATGATGAACGCGCATCTCCGACTATTCACCTGTTAAATTTTGATTTAAAGCTTTCGTGACTGCAGTAATTCATATTCTTAGTTTTTTCGGTAAAGTCACGTTGAAGAGAAACAACAAAAGAATAAAATATATATTTATATATATTTTATATATATTCTATTAGAATAAAATATATATTTATTTTATTAGAATAAAATTTTAGAATAAATATATATTTATTTTGTTGTTTCTCTTCAACGTGACTTTACCGAAAAAACTAAGAATATATTCACCTGTTAATTTGTCTTCGGGGGGGGGGGCACCTTTGTGCGTTTGTTTGTTTTTAATAAGTACTCAGTGTCAAATAACGTCACACACCAACATGGATCACCAGTGCTTGCTTCACGAATTAATTCTAAAACGAGTGTATCTGTACCGTGCAGGGAGGCACATCGAGACGTTGGCGACACGGAGAAGCGGCCACAATGAAGAGGACCATTGCGGTGATGGTGATGATGTCGATGATGGTGATGGGAAGCAGCGAGACTACTCTGCCTGGCCCGGACTCCCCGTGTGCCCTGGATCCTGACGCCGACCTCCCGTTCACCGCCGAATTATCTCCGGGCAACTTCCACCTCTCGTGGGCGTTCGACAGCGACCAGATCGTTCTGGAGGCTCAGGTTCGCACCCGGGGCTGGGTCGGCCTGGGGCTGAGCTCCACGGGGACGATGGCCGGCTCTGACGTGGTGGTCGGATGGGTGGACAGCGCAGCCGCTACCCACCTCGTGGTGAGTGGCAGGCGGCGGGCAACGCGGTCCTTCCCTCGGAGATCAAGCAGTGAGCTGGAAGTTTGGGGGACGCAGTGGTGCAGTGGATATCACATTAACGCTAAGATATCGGTGTTTTTCACTCATTTCCAGAAGGGGGGGGGGGGGGGGCGGCCGCTTTCGCCGATGAGACATCATCAGTGTGAGGGCCGCCGCACGTTGGACACCATTGGGAGTTTGATATCAGCACGATGATGATGAAGGCGGTGGTTTTTCACTTTTTGTGTATTGTGTCGGGGGACGCATCAAAGGCCACCAGGGGCTGTCGGTGGCCCGCGGGCCTTGCCAATGAAGAACAATGCGCTATATGAACCAGACTGACGACTTGAGATAGATTCCGGGCCACGGCGAATATCGGTGTCGAGTGATATCTGAACAGGTACTGGGCTCCACCCGCACTGACCAGCTTGGTGAAGCATGGTCAAACAAACCCAAGACGGATGTGGCAGGGGGAGGTCTTCATCTAGCAGTGGAATGACAGATCACTTTCAATTATTATTGTATTGTTCATAATAAAGGTTATTTGGGTTAGATCGCGTTATTTATAATGTGTCGTAACCCTCCACCACCCGACATGGCCAATCAGTAAAAAAGCGTCACGTTGACAAACGACAAATATTTCACTACTTTTGCCTACCGGTGTGTTGAAGAGTGAATTCACAACATTTACATTTATTATGAATAATATTGGTCGCGAAGCCTACGTGTTAAACTATTGTATTGTTATTTATTGTAGGTATTGGGGAGGGGGGGGAAGAGGCGTTGAGATGGAGTTCCAATGCCGAACGATTTAAGGACGTAGTACGGGTGAGAGGAAACACCTTGATATCTCTGATCATCCATGAGAACATCAACCGTAGCAGTAGTCGCGATAAAAGAGTGGCACGGAAGTGACTTGCACGATGGTGAGAGGGCGAGACCGGAGTGAATCCGTGAGCGAACCTGTCACCCCCCCTTATCAGTGCCTTACCTTATTACAGACCAATTCAGACCTTATTTATCATCCCGTGCCCTTACAAATGGCAACGTTCATCCTACAAAGTTCCATCACAAGGGAGAATCACAAATAGACAAAATAAATTGCCCGTATTGAAACGGCTGTACGGCGTATGGACCTGAAAATCAAATTTCCTTGTATAAAAATAGGTTTTACCCTGTATGGCAATAAAGCAGGTGTTAAAATGTCCAAACACTATGTTCGCCTTTTGGCGTCCTCTGGTCTAACACTAGTTGAGACTGCGCTCTACAGAAGGCTGTCTCTGGTGTAGACTAATCAGTTTCAAAGACAATGCCTGTATTACCAGCGCATGTTTCTGTTTGCATGTTCACCACAGGGTACTGTGTGGTTAATGCAGGCGTGAATCCTTGCATGTTCACCACAGGGTACTGTGTGGTTAATGCAGGCGTGATTCCTTGCATGTTCACCACAGGGTACTGTGTGGTTAATGCAGGCGTGATTCCTTGCATGTTCACCACAGGGTACTGTGTGGTTAATGCAGGCGTGATTCCTTGCATGTTCACCACAGGGTACTGTGTGGTTAATGCAGGCGTGATTCCTTGCAAGTTCACCACAGGGTACTGTGTGGTTAATGCAGGCGTGATTCCTTGCAAGTTCACCACAGGGTACTGTGTGGTTAATGCAGGCATGATTCCTTGTATGTTCACCACAGGGTACTGTGTGGTTAATGCAGGCGTGATTCCTTGCATGTTCGCCACAAGGTACTGTGTGGTTAATGCAGGCGTGATTCCTTGCATGTTCACCACAGGGTACTGTGTGGTTAATGCGGGCATGATTCCTTGCAAAAGGTTTCTGTTTGGTGTTTGAACAACGTTTTATTTATACTTTGATACTGGCAAGGAATGACTCAATTTCCAAATGCAATAATACGGGTAAGCCGTATGGGTTGACAGGTATGTGTGAGCGTATGAGCATCACTCAACCGAACGCGATTGTGCTTTATGTTGCATCTTATGGAGCAGTGTCGGATAGGATCGAGACGCTCTGGCACAGATCTTGACCGCAGTTCCCTAATCTTAGCATAGTGTGTGGATTGTACAGCAGTAGCGACTGTTCCGGACCGAATTATTATTTGGTTCGGAGGAGAAAAGCTACGCTTCTTCGACGCCTGATTAGCCAAAGTTGTAATTCAATGACAAATCGGACGCAATGAGCTCCCTGCACTCTCAGCCTTGAGTGCTCCGGGTAACCTCAATGGGCGCTCACTAAAAAAACGATGGCTGACAAAGAAAGTGGGGTCATTGTCTTACCATTGAATACGCAGCTGCTCTCCGTATCTCTAACGCTGGTCCCCTCTTGAACCCGTGTCTCCCGGGCTGCTGCTGTGCGGTCAGGACGCACACATCGAGGGGGAGCGGAGCCTGGTGCGGGACACGAGCCAGGACTACAAACTCGTGCGGCTCAGCGAGAACGGCACCCACACGGTCATGCGCGTGGTGCGCGCGCTGCGCACGTGCGACGCCAACGACAGGGACATCACCGTGCGTGTTGCACACACACACACACGTGTACACACACGTGTACACGCAAAAACACGTGTACAAACACACTTGTTCACACGTGTACACACGTGCGCACGCACACGTGTACACATATACACACGCATATACAGAGACACGTGTACATACACACACGTGTACACGTGTACACATAGACACACGCGTGTACACATAGACACGCGTGTACACATAAAAATGCATATACACATAGCCACAAAGACAAATATCCCTCGTATAGCCTTAACAGACTTTTGAGGTAAGTTCTGTTAGCGAGCACCTATGAAGGCAGAGACTGCACACGAGGGGGTGGGTGGTGGCCAGTACCGCGCCCGGCCGCCTTTGTCTCCCTAGTGGCGATGTTTACACATCACACCATGTAGTCATGTGAGGCTGAGTCGACCTAGGAGAGGCCCAGGACATGTTCAGATAATCATCGCTGGTATTGGCCATGAGCGGCAATCAAACTCGGGTCGTCGGGTCTGTAGCGTAGCACGCTACCGCTCCCCATAATACACAAATACACACACACATAGTCACACACATGAGTACACAGACTCAAAGATCCACCATATAGCCTTAACAGACTGTAGGGGCAAGTGCTGTTAGCGAGTAGCACCTATGAAGGCTGACACGGCACACGAGGGGGTGGGTGGCCAGCACCACGCCCGGCCGCCTTTGTCTCCTTAGTGGCGATGTTTACACACCGCACCAGGTACTCATTTGAGGCTGAGTCGACAGACACACACACACACACCTGTACACATGTACACACGCTATTAATACTAATGTTTTTGTATGAACTTCTTTCGCGCCGTACGCAGCCAACCGTGCGAATCGGAGGTGCATCAGTGGCACTGGTAGCGAGGACCTCTTTGACCTTTTGACCTCTAACATAAAGCGATCTGCGGCAGGAGAACACGATGCGCCTGATCTGGGCCAGTGAGGATAACGACCCGAAGAGTGAGGCGCAGATTACCTACCACGGCCCGATGGATCGGGGCACAAAGAGCCTTCAGCTGTTGAGTTCCAGGCCACGCTCCCAACCAGAGCTGCCCCAAGACCGGTCCACGTTCGACATTGTGCAGGACAAGGTACACCCGCTACACAATGCTGATAATGAATTATTACATTGTATCATTTGTCAATGTACTACGGAATGATGAAGGCCTTCCCACGCAATGTCAGTCAATGTGTTTGGGGTGGGGGAGGGTTAGCGGTTCGCGCTACGCTGTGCTACGAACCCGGCGTCCCAAGTTCGATTCCTGCTCACGGCTAATACCAGTGACGATTATCTCAACCCGGTTCTGGGCCTCCCTTAGGTCGACTAAGCCTCAAATTAGTACCTGGTGCGGTGTGTAAACATCACCACTGGGGAGACAAAGGCGGCCGGGCGTGGTGCTGGCAACCACCCAACCCCTCGTGTGCAGTGTTTGCCTTCATAGGTGCTCGCTAACAGAACTTACCCCAAAAGCCTGTTCAGGCCGTATTTAAAGGTACTGTTCAGCATCGAAAGATGTGCGCCATCATGTGACGATTAAAATTGATTACGATAATGATCATAATAACAAAGTGATGATCCTCTTCTGTTTAAAGTGCGCGATCCCTCCCGACTCTACGTTCTACGCGTGCAAGATCTTCTCCCTCCCGAACCTTAGCAAGAAACATCACCTCGTCGAGGTGAGACAGAAGTACAGGTCCCGCTTGCTCGTCCTGAAGGTGGTGGTGATATTTCCCAGCACCCGGCTCGTGGCTTTCAAGGAAACAGAGAGCACTGTCCCACACACCGCAGAAAAACTGAGCCATTGTTGAGTGTTTTCGTGGCAGTGATTGAATAAGGAAGAAGGGCCATTGTCTGAAACGTCAACGACAATATTCTTGGTTCTTTCGGTAAAGTCACGTAGAAGGGAAATATTTTATTATATTTTATTATTTCCCTCCTACGTGACTTTACCGAAAGAACCAAGAATATGAATCCCTGCAGTCACGAAAGCTTTAAATCGAAAGTCGACAACCATGTGTTTCTTTTAGCGCTACGGTCTTCTTGATGAATATTTGTTTCTATTACTGTTTTGTGTGTTTATGCACCACAGCCAAAGCTGCAGCATCACCAGATGATTTGTTTAATCGTGATAATGAATTCATAATGGACAGCGCTTAATCCTCTGCTGAATAAACTTTAATGTCCCAGTGTTGCATGCAGCCTGTGCTTGATCAGAGCAATACCAACAAAAATATTGTTCCGTGTAACATTATTTCAGGAAAATAAAAATTGCAATGGGTCTAGTGAATCTAACATTACATACGTGATGGCTATTGTGATTTGACTACAGTATATTCGTTTCAGTATATACAGTACTAGCAACCCACATGTCCTTTGGAAGGCAGCACAGCAAACTCACTGTTGTACTGCTCTTCACTTATTCAATGTTCCCACGCCTATGCTCCCCACCACCATCAGGAAACCAGCACTCCATCAACCCCGTGTGGTTAAGCGTAGTGGTGACGCGGGGATGCCCTCGTCAACATATACGTTATGATCCCGAGATGACAAGATGACGGTGGCGACAATGATCTTATTCTTCTCACGAATCGCTGATTGCAGGCGCAGAGCGCGATCAAAACCAGATAACCGCGTCAGGAGCAGCAGAGTGGCATCGCCATGATGTCTCCTTCGTATTTTGTGGATCAGGGGAAATCGCGTCATGTTTTGTCGTAACGTCTGTTCTGGACGACGATGACCGTGTGTGCACGTGTAGGTTGAGCCGATCATCGACCCAGGCAGCGAGGCGTTGGTCCACCACATGGTCGTGTACATGTGTCCGGACACCGTGAACGCGTCCCACGTGGGGGTCACGCACCAGTGCTACCTCGCCCAACTACCCGACTCCTTCTCCACCTGCACCTCCGTGCTCGCCGCGTGGGCCATTGGCGGTGGGGTACGTGGTACCCCTCTGTGTGTGTGTGTGTGTGGGGGGGGGGGAGCGGTGGCGACCCGAGCTCACGGCCAACACCAGTGACGATTACCTGAACAGGTCCTGGGGTTCCCCGAGATCGACTCTAGCCACCCATCCAGCCCGTCGTGTGCCATGCCGGCCTTCGCGCACACTAACAGCACTTGCTCCAACAATAGGACAATATTTGTCTTTGTGTGTCTTTGTAAATACCCAACGTGTGTCAATGTGCTAGGGTTGCCACTTTGTCCACACAGACTAAACTTGGGTATACGTACATCTCAGCCGTTGTCGGTCTATCAAAGCTGTGCAGTAATATCCGTAAACAAAAATAATCTCTACACAATACCGCTGGACAGGTGGCAGCCAGAAGCGTGACTCGCGTGGGGGGTCGGAGTGCTTTGTCCCCCACTCCTCCTCCCCGGGTGGTCAAAGCTACGAATTGTGGGGCTCCCTTGACAACCACCATGAGATGTTTAAAATGTTCGAATGTGAGCATAATGAGAGGAGCCGCGATGTACAGATGTGGTGCCACGGCCTCGAAGCAACTCTGCAAGCGCCGTGACCCCCCCCCCCCCCGGCCCCCATCTATCACTCGGCCTTAAGATTTGCATTGAACTGCCCATATAGGACTCACCACTGTGATCTCTACATTGGGTTAAACTTAACATCTCTTAATGTTCGACGGCATGTGCACCAGATCTTATTTATTCACAATGTACTTACAAAAAAATTCGCAGACTACCTGCTGCTGGATCTCCTCTCTGTTTCAAAGAACAAATTTGACCTCAGGTCTTCGCTCATTTACAAGCTTCACATTCTCTATTGCCATACAAAACTGGAGGAAGGGCCTTTGCAATTGATGCCCCCAGGGTCTGGAATGCTATTGCCAATAAACTGCAACTTGAATCGCTACCAATGAGATCTTCTCTCAAAACTGCTCTAGAGGAGTTGTACACCCCTAGCTGCCACTGCTATTCATTGGCATAAAATAAAATAAAATGTGTTTCGCTCCGGATGACGCTGCAAAGTATTATCTGTATTTTGATTTAGCGTGCATTGAAAAATTTGATACTCCGACCGATGCTTCTGTTGTTGTGGAGTAATTCATGCAGCCAGCTATGGCTCTAGGGTTTGGTGTTACATGTCATTTATGTAGTTTATTGAAAAAATTCGGTCACTGTTACGTTGCAATTATGGCTTTATTTTTTGGTGATTTCGAAAAGTTTTTTGGTTTGGACGTGTTTTATTGTAGAACGGAGTTAGACTGATGGCCTTAATCTAAGTTTTCTTGTGGTTGTTGTTGTTATTGTTTGACTTGCATCCCACTGGGAATTTTTGCACACAGCGTTGGTGTACGGTGCTTTTTTTTCAGGAATATTTTTGCTGTTTTTTCATGGATTTTCTGTTTGCACAGTCACAGAGTCACTTTAAGATGTTTTCTTGTTCGTGTTTTTGTGTTTTTGTTTGTTGTGGTTGCACCCGATTCAAGAGCCGAATGGCTCACAGGGCTATACCAAAACAAAGAAAGAAAAGAAAACGGAGGCAGTCGCCCTCCAACAACAACGGAGGGCAGAGGAGCGACGCTCAGAACAACGAGCGGAGCGCCGGGTGGCTAAAATACAGCAGGTTGGCACAGTAGGGGGCACAGGTGGTGCATCGGCCAATCGTCTCAGTCAGTCGACCCATGGCACCTGAGTTTGTCCCGTCACCTCCTGTCAGCGGGCGTTCGTCACTTAACGTGGCCTTAACGTGCACATAGCCTGGCACAAGCGCCGTGGTGATGTCACCGCGGTTGTTGTTGTTGTGTGTACGTGCACCACAGACATTCGAATACCCCCCAGCGGCTGGCTATTCACTCGGGGTGCCTGGCGATCCCCGATTCGTTCTCCTGGAGATACATTACAACAACCCCAACAGGTCGACAGGTACAGGGACTCGCAACTCTCCCACAACTGGGATGGTCCTCCTCTAGGTCAGCTCAACCTAAAGCGCATGTCCTAGTGCAGTGACTCTCAACGTGTGGGTTCCCAGTACCACCGGTGGTGGTGGTGGTGGTCCGTGACGCTCCTCCAGGTGGTCCGCAGTGGCTGTGATGCAAACGCAGCTTGATCCGGACAATAATGACGACATTTATTTTACCTATTGTTTCGGAAATTTATTTATATTTGACTTATACTTAATTTATATCACTGCCCTAGTGCATGCGGTTAGGTTTCCTCTGCCTACCTCATTACCACCTGTGGCTTTGACATTTTTGGGATTCACTCTTTCACTTCTGATATTGTCAGCGCATCGTTGCCGATTCAAAGACTCACAGTGCACCGCGCTGGGATGAATAGGCGACTGATCCAAGGGACAAATGACAACGGAATTTTCCCCATATACCATTTAACATGTTCCCGTTGGAGAATGTGCTGTTCGCGAGCACACCTATTATGACAGGTACAGTGCGCGGGGAGGATCGGTGGTGTGACCAGCTCTAGCATTCGGCTGCATTCCAACACTGGTTTTCATTTAAGGCAGAGCCGACCTCGGAGAGGCCCAGGAGTGTTTCAGAGAATTATATTCGCTGATGTTAAATGTGGACTGGAATTGAACTCGGGCCACCAAGCCAGTAAACTCAGTGCGGGGGCAAAAAAACTGCGTATAACACGCAAGCACACGCACACAAAGATCCCCCTTCCCCCGTATAGCATTCCTCAACATACTTTTTGAGCAAGAGCTGTTAGCGATCAGCACCTATGAAGGCCGAAATGGCACACGAGGGGGTGGGTGGCCAGCAACCACGCCCGGCCGCCTTTGTCTCCCCAGTGGCAACACGCGCCACACCTAGGTCAGGACCGGTCGAGATTATCGTCACTGGTGATGGCCGTAAGCGGTAATTAATCGGACTCGGGTCGCCGGGTTCGCAGCGTAGCGTGCTAACCGCTACACTACTACCGCTCCCCTGGCAACCGCAGGCATTGAAGACAGCTCCGGCCTCCGTTTCCACTACACGGCCCAGCTGCGTCGCTTCGACGCGGGACACCTGATGGCCGGGATCATCGTGTCTCCGTTCCACTTCATTCCTCCCAACACTGATTCCTTCGCCACGTACGGCATCTGTGACACCAACTCCTTTTCCACTCTCAACCGCAACGGGGAAACACAAGTGGTAGGCAAATGACGCATGAACCAAGTGTTCTGTTCGGCCCCCTGCTCCTCCGGGACCCTTCCTCTTCCCTCTCCACCTTCCCTGTTCCATCCGCTCCATAAACCGAAGAGCTGTCAAACCCCTCAGTTAGCCTCGGCAAAATGTGAGCTCGATTCTTCTCCGCTGCATTCCCCTTCAACCTCCCCCCCCCATCTATATAATTCCATCCCCTTGGCCATCCGCACCGCAGAGATCTTTCCTCTGTTCAAATCTCGCTTAATGGTTTGGATGCTCCTCCGGTGCTGAACCAGAATCTATAATTTCACCCCCCCCCCCACCCCATCACTTCCCCCTCTGGCTATCCGCACCGCTGACACATTTTCCGTCCAATCAAGGGTGAGCTTCTCACAACCCATGGGTACGATGCGAGTGTCCTCCCTGTCGTACAGGACGGCGAGATGCAGGTGTTCGCCTCGTGCCTGCACTCACACCTGGCCGGTATCTCGATGCAGGCGCGCCACTTCAGGTGTGTTGTTGTACGCACGATACGGGTTTTTATTTGGGGTGGGATCGCGTAAATATAAATGCGTCGTTAAACCCGCCACCACCCGACACAGCCAATTAGTGAGGTCTGTCACGTAAACAAAACGTGCCAATTCGTTACTGGTACAGCACATCGGTGTGTTGGAGAGTAAACCCACAACATTAACAATTCGAGTACGACGTTTCGCAGTAATTAAAACTAGCATCATCAGGAAATATAAATGTGTCGTTAAACCAGCCACCACCAAACACAGCCAATTAGTAAGGTTTGTCATGTAAACAAAACGTGCCAATTCGTTACAATTGTAAATGTTATGGATTTGCTGTCCAATACCCCGGTGTGCTGAATTAGTAATGAATTGGCACGTTTTGTTTACGCGACAAACCTTATTAAACATTTATTATGGATAATATTGGTCGCGAAAGCCTACTTGTTAAACGTGTTGTACGCACGTTGAACTTCTTTTCCTGTGGTTGTTGTTTGACTTGCATCCCTCGGGGATTTTTTGCACACAGCGTTGGTGTACGGTGCTTTTTTCAGGAATATTTTGCTGTTTTTTTCATGGATTTTTTGGTTTACACAGTCACACATAGTCACTTTAAGATGTTTTTCTTGTTCGTGTTTTTTTTGTTTGTTTGTTGTGGTTGCATCCGATTCAAGAGCCGAATGGCTCACAGGGCTATACCAAAATAAATAAACTGAAACTTTAGCAGCGCACAGTTGCCAACGGTGCTAATCGGAAGTGCTCATACAATATAACAGGAAGAAAGAAAGATTTTGATTCGGGTGAGATTAGAGTTCCGCGTAGAACAAGACGAGGGTTCTATCGCGAATGAGACGGGGGGGGGGGTTGAGTATCCGATTAGATGAGGGCTCAATATCGGACGAGGTGAGAGGACTGCATTTGCAACATTTCTAAGAGGACGTTTTTATTTTAAAGGTGATCAGTGCAGGAAACAATCGATGGGGATGTTACACAGGCCAGAGAGTGAGCTGAGATGGGGGTAGAGACAGGAATGACGGAAACGTCCGAGAGAGGGACAGTCATGGACAACTGTGAGAGTTCCAAGCCTAGATTTGAATGTGGGACGGTCTTATTCTCAACGTCACTTTTGGGGTTTTTTTCCTCATTCGTTCTGTCTCATTTTATCGGGGGTGCTATTTTCTTCACTCCATTCGACTAAATGTAACATGAAAATATTTTATTTTAATACAATTTGCAAAAGTCGCAAACAATTGATTCTCGCACATTCTGATCAATGCGTGGAGTGTGAGTGTAAGTATAGATTTTTTTAATCAATGAATCGCTGCATGTTTACTCTCCCGATTCATAAAAAATGTTTGGGTGGGATTGCGAAAGTAAAATGCGTTCTGATGTACACCTTCCTCCACCCGACACGGTCAACTAATAACGCTTAGTCTGAGATCAGCATGTCGTTCGTTGACGTCATGAACACACGTGCCGATGTATCACTGCTTCAGCAGCAGCACCACCAGAGTGCAATCCACAGCATGCTCGTAATTTGGTACGACGTTTCGCATTTACCCCCTCTATTTAATACCGAAACAGGAAGAGGATTTCTCCATTACGTTGGCTGTTGCCTGATGAGGCTGGTTATAATTACCGGTGAAACTTCGTACTAGAATTGTAAATGTTGTGGGTTTACTCTCCAACACACCAGTGTGCTGTACCAATAACGAATTGGCACATTTAGTTTACATGACAAACCTTACTAATTGGCTGTGTCGGGTGGTGACGGGTTTAACAGCACATTTACATTTAGGCGATGTAACCCCAAAATAACCCCTCTCATGGGGTTTCGCTGGTAGTTACAACCAGCGGGCAGTTGTCAGAAATCAAAAAATGTCCTCCAGCGTTGGGCCCTAAAGTAGGTGGTGTGACCCATAAATCAATCGTGAATCATAACATTGTTCGTGAAAGCATGCGGGTTAAACATCACTCTCCTGGTAAATAACCCACGTGATTGTTTCTGCATTAAAGTTCTGAATTTCAATGAACCGATGGCCATTTATTCGCACCCCCCAGCGAAACCGCGGCGAGCGTCGTGAAAAAACGACGGACGTCGCACTAACTCGGCCTCGTTGCATTTCGTGCAGAAATGGCACTCAGATCGGGGACGTCGGTCGGGAGCAGGACTACGACTTCAAATTCCAGGAGACGCGGCACCTCAAGAAGCTCGTGACCGTGCTGCCCGTGAGATCCCTGCCTCCCGTCTGCATTACGTGGTTGTGCGGATGTGTGTAGGAGGTGCCGTGGAGTGGTGGCGCAGCGGTTAACGCATCAAGAGGCTGCACAATTATGAGAACATTGAAAACCGCTTGCTGCTGCCCTGCACTCGCTCGCTCTTGGAGATAGAGGATGACTCAGAGGCGCCACGGTAGCTAGATGTTAACTATCTCGCATGGACTACAGCAGGTCGTAGGTTCAATCTTAACCCTGACGCCTTTATATTTGGAGTTTGCGTGACTCTCTCTCTCTCACGAGCATTTTTTCTGGGTCCTCCGGTTTTCCCCGCCACATTTAGAAACATGCGTTTAGGGTATTTTGCTGCTATTAATTTTCACATGCTAAACCACTTTGTTGAGCTATAATTGTGGCCAAGCCCTGGTTCTCAGCAAAGCTCAGAAGGTTGAGGTTGGAGAAGGTGGAAGCGTTTAGGAGTGGGGATAGAGACAGATTCAAGGAGTCGAAGAACAGGTTTAGCAAGGCGGTGAGAGATGCTAAACGACTGTACTCAGAGAGACTAAAACACCAGTTATCTGCTAACGACTCTGCTTCTGTCTGGAGAGGGCTCAGGCAGATCACCAACTACAAACCCAGAGCCCCCCACACCACTAACGACTCCCGCCTAGCCAACGACCTGAACGAGTTCTACTGCATATTTGAAAGACAATTGGACTGTCCTGAACTACCCCTTCCCACTCAAGAGGCCCCATCCCCCACCCATACTACAGAGACGACTCTCTCCTTTCAGGAGGGAGAAGTTAATAGACTTTTCAAGAGGCAGAATCCACGCAAAGCAGCTGGGCCGGACTCTGTCTCTCCAGCCACCCTCAGGCACTGCGCTGACCAGCTGTCTCCGGTATTCACCAACATCTTTAACACCTCCCTGGAGACATGCCATGTACCAGCCTGTCTCAAGTCCTCCACCATCATCCCTGTGCCCAAAAAGCTAAGGCCAACAGGACTAAATGATGACAGACCGGTCGCCCTTACATCTGTGGTAATGAAGTCTTTTGAGCGCCTGGTCCTGGCACACCTCAAAGCCATCACAGACCCTCTCTTGGACCACCTTCAGTTTGCCTACAGAGCCAACAGGTCTGTGGACGACGCAGTTAACATGGCCCTCCACTTCACCCTACAGCATCTGGACTCCCCAGCATCCTACGCCAGGATCCTGTTTGTGGACTTCAGCTCTGCCTTCAACACCATCATCCCTGCCCTGCTTCAGGACAAGCTCTTCCAGCTGAACGTGCCCGACTATACCTGCAGGTGGATCACAGACTTCCTATCTGACAGGAAGCAGTGCGTTAAGCTGGGAACACAAGTCTCTGACTCCAGGTCCATCAGCACCGGAACTCCTCAGGGCTGCGTCCTTTCCCCACTGCTCTTCTCCCTGTATACCAACAGCTGCACCTCCAATCATCTGTCCGTCAAACTCTTGAAGTTTGCGGACGATACCACCCTCATTGGGCTGATCTCTGGTGGGGATGAGTCTGACTATAGGTGGGAAGCTGACAACTTGGTGACCTGGTGTAGCCAGAACAACTTAGAGCTAAATGCTCTAAAGACAGTTGAGATGGTTGTGGACTTCAGGAAGAATACAGCCCCACTCACCCCGATCACCCTGTGTGACTCCCCAGTCAAAATTGTAGAGTCCTTCCGCTTCCTGGGCACTATTCTCTCCCGGGACCTCAAGTGGGAACTGAACATCAGCTCCCTCACCAAGAGAGCACAACAGAGGATGTAGTTCCTACGGCAGCTGAAGAAATTCAACCTGCCAAAGACAATGATGGTGCAATTCTATACAGCAATCATTGAATCCATCCTCACCTCCTCCATAACCGTCTGGTACGCTGCTGCCACTGCCAAGGACAAGAGCAGACTGCAGCGTATCATCCACACTGCTGAGAAGGTGATTGCCTGCAATCTACCAACCCTCGAGGACCTGCACACCACGAGGATCATGAGGCGAGCGAGGAAGAGTGTGGCCGATTCCTCCCACCCTGGACACTCTTTGTTTCAGCTACTCCCCTCCGGCAGAAGGCCGCGGTCCATCAGGACCAAAACCTCACGCCACAAAAACAGTTTCTTCCCATCCGCTGCTGGCCTCTTAAACAAGGCCAAGGGCTTACACTGACTTTGACATTTTATCTACAAAATAACACCTTGCCAATATTAACTATATTACACTATTTGTATTTTTTATTTTTAGATTGTATCTTATAGCTATTTTATATTCGATATTTATTCAATTTTATATACTTTAGCCCCTTGGTGTTAGTTAGACTTTGAACCCTTATTATAGTAAGACTTGTTTACCACTTATTTAAGATTTTAGATTCCTATATGTTGAATGTATGCACCATCCTGCCAAAGTAAATTCCGTGTCTGTGTGAACTTTCATGGCGAATAAAACCCTTTCTGATTTTGATTCTGAAAAGTGCTATATAGCTCAGTGGGCCTTACCTAGTAAAATAAAAAAAAGTTTTTCGTTCATCGTAAAATGCAAATCGGGAACACACAGTGGAAAGTGGAGTTGGTGAAACTTCTAGTTATAAGTTCCCTGACCTTCCACAAGTGAACCGTTACCACTCCCCATGACTTACAATTACACCATGCCCAACAAAGTGGCACAGAGTGACAAATGTCAGCTGTTGTTGTTGCTCTTGTTGTTGTTGTGGTGGTGGTGTGTCTATGTGTTGCGCACAGGGTGACAAGATTGTCGTGGAGTGCGTGTATAGAACGACGAATCGCAACAAGACCACTCTGGTATACAACATGAGCTGGCCAGTTGGTGACTGACACGCTATACAAGTACAAACAGTCCCCGGGTTGCGGAAGACCCGATTTACGGAAATCCGACCTTACGGAAATGCTCCCATGAATCATGTAACACAAATTCAATACGCGGAAATGTTTGCGTTAGTTACGTAGGCGCGAGTATTGCAGCGCGGTGAGGTTGCGGATGAATACCGTGGAGTGAGGAGGCGTAAGGCGGCCGAGTGAGGAGGTGTGGAGTGAGGGGGTGTAAGGCGTAAGGCGGACGAGTGAGGAGGTGTGGCGTGAGGAGGTGTGGAGTGAGGAGGTGTGGAGTGAGGAGGTATAAGACGTAAAGCGGATGAGTGAGGAGGTGTGGAGTGAGGAGGTGTAAGGCGTAAGGCGGACGAGTGAGGAGGTGTGGAGTGAGGAGGTGTAAGGCGTAAGGCGGACGAGTGAGGAGGTGTGGAGTGAGGAGGTGTAAGGCGTAAGGCGGACGAGTGAGGAGGTGTGGAGTGAGGAGGTGTGGAGTGAGGAGGTGTGGAGTGAGGAGATGTGGAGTGAGGAGGTGTGGAGTGAGGAGGTGTAAGGCATAAGGCGGACGAGTGAGGAGGTGTGGAGTGAGGAGGTGTGGAGTGAGGAGGTGTGGAGTGAGGAGGTGTGGAGTGAGGAGGTGTGGAGTGAGGAGGTGTGGAGTGAGGAGGTGTAAGGTGGCCAGCTGCCTTACGTCTCGCTTGAGCTTCACTAGGATTCAGGAATTTATCTTTGATTTTGGGGGGGAAATTGTTCAGTTTCCAACATACGGAAAATTCGGGTTACGGATCGTTCTAGGGAACCTAACCCTTCCGTAACCTGGGGACTGCCTGTACACAGCAATAATACAAACGAGGGAGCAATTTGGTCCCTGCAGCTCGTTCGGTTACGAGTCCCAGATCGATTATAGAATATCATCGAGGCATTTCTTGAAGAGTCCCATTGGATCAGCTTCCACGATTAGCACGGCTGGCCACGTACGGTGCAAAAGAAGTTCAACGTACATACACACATGACACACATTTTGGGCTGGAGAGGTGGTACAGAGTGGTTAGCACCCTTTGCTATGAACCCGGCCATGGCCAACGGCGGTGGCAAGCAATATTTTGAACTGATTTCGAGCGTCCCACCTTCAGCTGCCCGCGCTGACCGGCGTGGTGCAGTGGGTGCAGTCAAACGACCCCCCATAACTGGCGCGGCATGGGGGAGGTCTTCACCCAGCAGTGGGTTCACAAAGAGCCCCGTGGGTTGCTCCACTCGTGGGGGTTCAATCCTAACCCCTTTGCACCCCCCCCCCCCACCCACCCACCCAGGGGGGTATGACCACCGAGGACGAAATGTGTCTCGCCTTCCTGCACTACTACCCCAAGGTGAACGTGTCCATGTGCCACAGCATGTACGACGTGCCGAGCATGGCCGCCCTGCTCGGATACACCACCACCGGGTGAGTGTCTCGGCCGCGTGAGCGGATCTTGCGTGCCTGCGTGTGCATGTGAGGAATGCGTTTTTTCTATTTTCTTGTTTCCTGGAGAGCGGCGGTGGCAAACAATGTGCACTATGATCCCCAGTTGCGTCATTTGCAGGTATTTTTGTTATTGTTGCAGATATCAGCGATGAACTGCCCACGCTTTTATGAATGACGTCACGGGATTTTTTTTTACGTACTATACGGCTAATTCACCAGTCGCATTAATCAGGGCGGCTTTCCGAATTCGAACAGAGAAGCCGTTGCGTGTGCTTGTGGGTGCGTGTGGGGAGCGGTAGTGTAGTGGTTAGCGTGAGAGTTCGATTCCCGCTCACCGCCTACATCGGTGACGAATATCTGCACTAGTCCTGGGCCTCCCCTAGGTCAACTCAGCCTCGAATGAGTACCTGCTGCTGTGTATAGATATCGCCACTGGGGAGACAAAGGCGGCCGGGCGTGGTGCTGGCCACCCACATCCTCATGTACCTAGCCGGCCTTTATAGGTGCTCGTTAACTATTCCAACTGCTCCACCACCTCTTACCCACTTTTCACCCTACCCCTGGCTGCCGACCTCCTGGTCTGCTGGACGTCTGGTCTGGGCTAGGCTGTGGTGGTGGCCGCTACTCCCAATGACCTACCACCCATTACTCACTGTCCCCCAACCTCCGGCTGCCCACCGCCTGGTCTTCCCGGGCCTTTGGCCCAGGGAAGGCTGTGGTGGTGGCCACCACATCCTATTCAACCTTCTACCCGTGCGGCCGTTGGTTGCGTACCTTGCTGCCCGCTGGCTCATTGCCAACGGGTGTTCTGCAGCGTCACCGGCTGCCAAAACCAGTTTGGCCACTCGAACTTTTGGCTCGCTTGATCCCGGGCTTCTGTCACTAAACTCGTCACCTACTTCTGAAATATGGACAGGAGTTCCTTGTCGTGATTTTCTGCTGGGCCTGAAATACTAAACTACATTTATTTTTCTTCTTTGGTTCTTTCGGTAAGGCTCACTAGAGCTATGTAGCTCTTTTTTCAAAGCAACCTGGCCACAAATGATAGCTCAACGAAGTGGCTTATCGTGTGGAAATTTACTCGAAACGAATGTTGACTTTTAATGTGGAGGGAAAAACCAGAAAAATCCACCCGACCATGTGGAGACCATGCAAACTCCAAATATACAGCAGGCATCACGGTCGGGATTAAACCCACGACCTTTTGTATACCAGGCGAGGGAGTTAACATGTTTAATTGTTTATTCATTTTTTTGTTTGCTTTGTAGCAGAGTTTTCATTTGCTTGGTAAGTGGCTGTATGTGGGATTTGGTCTTTATATATAATCAATGTACAGCGTTATTGGATGCTATTAGCATGAGTGACGCTATATAAAATGAAGGTAAGAGTATTATTAATAGCACTTGCCCCAACAGTCTGTTAAGGCCATCCGTGGGGGGTGGGATCTTTCTCTTGTGTACTGCATTCCACTGACTCATGGGGGGAACCGAATGGCCAATTTAATCAGCGCCCTTATGCGTTGCGCAGAATATACCCCTACGTTATCACCTCCCCGGCAAAGGACATGGGAAGTTACCTGTTCATGGTGTTTAACGAAATCAACTGGACTGCAGAGAGGACCAGGGATGCGGAGAGAACGGCGCTCACGTCCCAACAACTCATCATACAACAGCACATGGTGAGGACTCAGCAATTACCCAATAACCAGGGCCGTCCATGGGGTAGAAGGGAGGGGGGAGGTGCAAGGAATGTGGAATTTGCCCCAAGTCTGCAAAAGAGACGAATGTGTGGGGGCTGACGTCTTCCCCACTGCCCTCGCTGGGCAGGTGGGGCGTGACGTCCGCCCCCTCCACTCCCTTCTCCACCACGTCGATCGCCTCCCGCCGGGCCCCTGCCAGGCACCCGCCGACCGGGTGATCGGCCTCCCCGCTCTGGCGCTCTCTCTGAGGGACATGGCTACAGAGCTGGCTCACCGCCGCACTGGGTTACTCTGCACACGCCCTAATATTCGCGCAGCACGGCTGCACGGACGCGCGAGCGTCGGCGGCCGTTTATGTTTCAATACACGCGCGCGATCCACCGTTAATGCTATTGATTTCGTGCGAACACGTGCGAGCGTCGGCAAGCAGGTTTAACGCACCCCTCCCTAATATTCGCGCGGTACGGTTCCACAGACGTGCGAGCGTTGGCGGCCGTTTATGTTTTTAATACAGGCGCGCCTAGCATACACACTCAAATTACCAACACCACGCCGAGTTTCCACCCACACACACAGAAATCACACTGCACCGATACTCTGTACCAAAGTTTATTAACGGCGCAAATACACTCTACTTTGGGGGAATATTTTGCGAGAAGAGCTTAGCCTAACTCTGCCTACGAACCCAGTCACTCAAACGTCCTACTACGTACCTCGAAGCTGTAATCACGGCTTCGCACAGACGCTGTGAGAGTCGGAGGGAGGACGCGAGAAAACTTTACCTATCACTGCCTCGTAGCAGCACTGACTGGCATCACACGGATGCTGCGAGCGGCTCGAAGAGGCAGGGCGGCAGGGGGTGGGGGGTCTTGACGGCCCAGGGGTTGAAGACAAGAGACCAAAATCATCCTGGGCCACTCTTTTTATCCCTTAAACTTCAAAGGCCCAGGGTGACGTCGCACCGTGCAGCCAATTGTGCGCTTACCTGTGGTTACCGTCCCCATGTTACCGCGTCCTTCCTCTGATCCACGGCGGCGGTCGCCGGCCACCCATTGTCCCTCGTTGCCCATTGTCTGGGAGGGCGCCCGGCTTACGCTTTTCTTGCTTAATATTCCACCCTCTGTCCTCCCCCCAATGTTGTGAGTAACTCATAGCGGTTGGCCCATAGAACCTTGCTTTCTGCGCCCATACAAGTTTAAACCAATTTTAGGGGCATCGCAATGTAACCTGTCCTGCGAGGGTCGGCCAATCTCCTGGCACCGGGAAACCGTGGGACTTCCCTTCTAGGGGTCCTTCGGATTAAAACCCGAAGTGCCAGGCAATCCCCCGCCAGGACACTACGTGGGTGCAAGTGCTGCGTGTGTGCGTGTGCTCAGGGTGGGGGGTAGTGGACAATCGCGGTGCTTGCGGAGTTGCTCCGTGATCATGGCACCACAAATTCCATTTGCATTATTTAAATTCACATTCCGTCTCGGATAAGATTGAGTTTCCCCATAAGAAGAGCTGAGGTGTTGTATTTATCAAGTAATTCAATACGTGGAAGGGGTTCTGCGATGGATAGGGGTTGTGTGGTGGATGAGATGAGGGTTCTGCATCGAGTGAAAGAGTTAACAATTTTAGGAGACCGTGGTTTTGTGTTGGATGAGATACACAGATTGAGTCAGAAATTCTGAACCGAATGAAACGGAAATTTTAACTTGTATGACATACGAGTTCTGAATCGGAGTCGGATGGTTCCCTGTGAGCTGAGGCCAAGTATGTTTATTTAACTTCTTTTGCACCATACGTGGCCAACCGTGCTCATTGGAGATGCGGTTGGAAAGACAACAAACTAACACAACCAGCAGTTGTGAAGAAATTAGTTTTCAGTCTAGATTTAAAGGTGCATAGCTCCAGTGGCGTCCTAATATCGGAAGGAAGAGCGTTCCAGACGTCCGCAGAAGTGCATCCGAAAGCGCTGCGCGATATGGTGACCACCGTCTTTGTTCGACGGGTAAAGCAAAAAAAGGAAAGTGTTTTTCATCACGAGGCAGCGGGCTTTACATCGGGTGAATCTGTGACGGGCTCTGATTGGATGGGACAAGGACTCGGCTATCGGGTGAAGAGGTGACACATGACGTGTGTTACGTGGCGTTCCTCACGCGTGCGTATCCTCCTCCCCTGAATCTGCGTGCGCGTGTTTCACCACACAGTCCTCCGTCAACTTAATCTACGATGGAATCATCCCAAGAATCCCCGCTGATCCCACGCCTCCTCCCTGCGTCCACAATAAGTGCGGGAAAAACGGCAGCCTGCCTGCCACCACCGCCGCCTCGCCGACTGCCCCTCTGCTCGCCACTCTTATGCTGCTCCTACTGGCTAGAGCGCTCTGTGACTAAGCAAATGGGAAAAGGGAGCCCAGAAAATGTTGTAAGCTGACAAGCGCCTGGTATCGCATATATTTAAGAACACACACACATATGTGCCTTGTATTGTACAATTGCTATATATATTCTTAGTTCTTTCGGTAAAGTCACGTTGAAGGGAAACAACAATTGCTCTTAAGCCTCATCCAGACCACCAACTAAACATTGCTGAGAGTGTGGCCGTGTTGTCACTTCAAAGCACCGAGGCCTGTATTGTGTCCAACAGGTAGAATAGTCACACTTCACTGTGCTGTGCTGTTGACGGTGAACTATACGATATACGTGGACTGTTACCAAAAAATGGACCACGTGGGGTCTGTGTTGATGTTCGCACCAGTTGTTTAAACAGACAATCCGTGGACCGGTTTCAGCTTCTCTGAGACTCATCAGTAGAGTGTACCTCGTTAAATAAATGCTTCTTACTGGATTGCCTGAGCTGTAAGAGCGTTTTCCTTTCGTTTAAAGCGAGGTTGGAGGGGGGGGGGGGGTGCTATGGCGGCCCGTGCGCTGCAAGCAAAATGTTTTCCATGTCCATGGAATCTTCAGCGCATCGGTCGCAACTACATGATCTCACCGCCCAATGAGCGTCCATCAATGAATATACCAATACTAGATTTAAATCTTTCGTGACTGCTAGGATCCATACTCTTTGGTTCTATTGGGTAAAGTCACGTAGGTGAAAATAAAATAACAAAAAATCACGACGTTTCGGCCACAACACAAGCGGCCTTCATCAGGTGAAGGGACGAGACTGTCTGGAGGACAGCGCTGGAGTGGAAGAAGCCACGCTTAGATCACGACCTTTAAGCTGTGTGAGAAGAAAAAGACCACGCGCCTTGACAAAGAAATTAGCATATAATTTAGCATTGAAATGGCTCATTGAAATAGCTAAGTTAAAGTATACACATCCGCAGAGGTACCCCTTGACAAAGGAATTAGCGCTGGAGTGATCTAAGCGTGGCTTCTTCCACTCCAGCGCTAATTCCTTTGTCAAGGGGTACCTCTGCGGATGTGTATACTTTAACTTAGCTATTTCAATGAGCCATTTCAATGCTAAATTATATGCTAATTCCTTTGTCAAGGCGCGTGGTCTTTTTCTTCTCACACAGCTTAAAGGTCGTGATCTAAGCGTGGCTTCTTCCACTCCAGCGCTGTCCTCCAGACAGTCTCGTCCCTTCACCTGATGAAGGCCGCTTGTGTTGTGGCCGAAACGTCGTGATTTTTTGTTATTTTATTTTCACCTACGTGACTTTACCCAATAGAACCAAAGAGTATAATATACCAATAATCATTTCAACTTGCAACGCGCCGTTCACGATTCTTCCACTCTCCACGGCAAGAGAGAACGACTTCCGAGGCGTCTTGGAGGAATCAGAAGCATGTGGGAAAGGCAGCCAGGTGGTGAGCCAGTGCCAACCTCCCCCCACCCCCCAGCTCTGCAGTTCTCTATATGTTAAGATGTTTTCAACCTATTTTATGAGCGCTTGCAGAAAAAATACAGACGGAACGGGATGAGTCCACATTTTCGCTGCACGGCCTTTCCCAGAGAGCCAGGGTATGGCTCCTTCTCGACATTAGCACCACGGTGGAGAGATTGAACTCGCGAGGTATACAGGAGGTCGTGGTTCAATCCCGACCCTGACGCCTGTATATTTGGAGTTCGCGTGTCTCTCCCCGTGGTCGCGTGGATTTGTCTCCGAGTCCTCCGGTTTTTCCCTCCACATTTAGAGTCAACGTGCGTTTCGAGTATTGTGCTGCCATAAATGTCCACATGATAAGCAACTTCGTTGAGCTATCATTTGTGGCCAGGTCAATTTTGAAAAAAGCTATATCGCTAAGTGGGCATTACCTGGTAAAATAAAAAAAAAGTTCAAATAAAATATGGAGTTTTACAACTTTGTGTGAAAATCACAAGTTTTAAACACGTGAGAGTGAAATATGAGATGGGCATAACGTGACTCAAAATCCTCCACATGATATTTGTACATCACACAGGAAGCTCGATAAATATCTGAAGAAGAAGATATCTCTTGCAGGGACTGCACAACTACAAAACACAGCCGGCAGATACCAGAATAACTCATTGAAGTTGATGTTTGAAAATCTGGAAATGACGAAGAGCAACATACCAATGTGCCTGAGGCAGCACGTGGTTTGTGTGTCCCACCTGCGATGAGCTGAATCAGAAACTATACAAGGACACAAATTGGACAGAAAAAAAATTGTGCGAAAACAATCTTGGGGCGTAATGGCTTGGAATTAGACGAGAAGGGGGAAGAGAGAGCATGCAAACTCCAAATATACAGGGCGTCAGGATCGCAAATCGAACCCTGTATTATGTGCGTAGGGAGCGGTAGTTTAGCAGGTTCGTTGCCACCGTGGCATCCACGGCCATGACATAGAAAGGTGACCATGACATATTCGTGCGGTCCACCAACCTTCGACTCCACCGTGCTGGATTACAAGCCACGCGTGCCACCGCGGCGTTTAAATGGACACTGAGTGAAGCTTTTCACCTTCTACAATACCGTGCGCTTTCTCGCACGTGCAAAACAAATCACGTAAAAATCTGTTGTTGCAATCGGTTGAATTAAAGTAAAGCGTAAACTGTACTTTTTAATTTTCGATTTAAAGCTTTCGTGACTGCAGGGATTCATCTTCTGGGTTCTTTCGGTAAAGTCACGTAGAAGGGAAATGAAATAATAAAAATAATATTGTACGTCACTTTACCGAAAGAACCCAGAAGATGTACTTTTTAAGTCACGCACCTAGGTGTCATCTATCCATTTATAAATGCATTTTGATTTCAGCAATTGTTCCGTAATACGATACCCAACTAAGTTTATATGACCTGCTGGCATGCGTTTGATCACCAAATATGTAACCGCCCCTACCCCTCCGTGACCCCACCTTCCTCGTCTATCTCCGCTCCCACTGCTACCGGTCTTATAAAGGCCTCGCGTCCTCCGTCTTCACTGGCAGCACCGCGTCTCACCGTGACCCAATCCATCGATGTCGGCGAAGATGATGGCACCGGTGGTGATAATGATGATGATGATTGTGGGGGTGATGAAGGTGTCCTGTTCTTTGAACGCCACGACCAATCTCACGTTGAGCGCGGTTCTGGCTCCTGACGACTTCCACCTCTCGTGGGCGTTTGACAGCGACCAGATCGTCCTGGAAGCTCGGGTTCGCACCCGGGGCTGGGTCGGGCTGGGTCTGAGCTCCACGGGGATGATGGCCGGCTCTGACGTGGTGATCGGGTGGGTGGACAGCGCAGCCGCTACCCACCTCGTGGTGAGTGGCAGGCAACGAACTGGCTTCGATTTTTGGTCACGGTGTCAGGACGCAATGACTAAAATCATTATGAGCACCATGCATGCTTTATGCTCAGTGATTGTCGCGATGTTGATTTAAAAAAAAATAATGATAAAAATCATCATGATCGTTATCAAGATCACACATCCATCATCATTATAATCAGCATTATCATCACAACCATAATCACTACCATCATCTTTATCGTCATTATCATCAACATCATAATCATCGTCACAATCACCTTCATAATTATTATAGTCACCAACATCTTCATCACAGCATCATTGCGCTACTGCTGGTATAGATGTGTATGTACACGTGTGTGTGTGTGTAGGAAGCGGTAGTATAGGAGTTTGCACACTGCGCTATGAACCCGGGAACCCGGGGACCCGGGTTCGATTCCTGCACATGGACAACACCAGTGACGATTATGTGAACCGTTCCTGGGCCTCTGCTAGGTCGAATCAGCCTCAAATGAGTACCTGGTGCGGAGTGTAAACATCACCACTGGGGAGACAAAGGCGACCGGGCGTGGTGTTGGCCACCCACCCCCTCGTGTGCCGTGTCGGCCTTCACGGGTGCTTGCTAACAGCACTTGCCCCAACAGTCTGTTAAGGTTATACGGGGGGTCTTTGTCTTTGTGTGTATGTGAAGATGATGAAGTCAAGCTACCTCTGGTATTGATTGTGATGATTACACTAACAATAACAACATGCAATGAGGAACCCGGTACAAATACGGGAGACGGTGCGCATTTAGGTGTCTTGTAAGCGAACATGGATTGTTTTTATCATATGTTGGAGGCAGTAAGGGAGCTGTGGGGCACCCCTATAAATTACGTCTCATCCTTAAAAGAGGCAGAGGTTAAAAACTGGTTTGGATATAACAGCAATTTAACCAGCCATGGCAAATTATTTGGAGGTGCTGCTGCTGACAGTGATGCACAAGCGTAATGTGTTCAAATGAGTCGCAGACGTAGACTTTGGAGGCAACACATTTATTCAGTTCCAACACACAGGGTAACTTCCCCTTAACAGAATAACAACCTAAGGTGGTGACCACCCGGCTGACTACACTAGTTACCACGTGACTGTTACCACGGACCCGGGACTACAACATCTGCCCGGGTCCACGTGTTGGAAGACTTGTTGAACGGAGATCGTAGACCCGGTTTATCTTCTCTGTGGCGTGGCCGGCTCCGCCCTTGGCCACGTCCACCTTCCAGAACCCTCGGGAAGGATCTGGGTCCCAATAACGTGACCCCCCCCCCAGCCCTCTCTTAGGGCCCCTCTGTCAATTTAACCGGTCACGTGTCCTCCCGGGTCAACCAGAGTGGCATGGCCCCACACAACCTTATCCTTTGGTCGGCACCCACACACCCCGTCCTTTAGGGCCGGCACTGCACTCACAGCCATCCAGCGATGTCACAAGACAAGTATAATGAAGAACGGCAATAATAACAACTCAGCAATAACAGTGGCGTTAAAAGAAAAAAATAGGCGACGTTCCCGGCAATAACCCTATTGTTCTTAACAGATAAGCCATGCCAGTGAAGCGAGCACGCTCATAAAGGCAGCTACCAGTGGAGAATATTCGGAGTGAATGTCGAATTTGTTGACGGATAACATTTTGCATTATAATCCGGATTTCTCAACCCTACTCCCACGAACCTGGTAAACATGCTTTTAGGTATTATTAGGGGTGTTACGCATTAAATATCATCTCGTCCTAATTTCGAATCCTTGTACCTGCCATCTTCACCTCCTTCTCCCCTCCTCCTCGGGCGATCAGGACGCACACATCGAGATGGATCGGAGCCTGGTGCGGGACGCGAGCCAGGACTACAAACTCGTGGGGCTCAGCGAGAACGGCACCCACACGGTCATGCGCGTGGTGCGCGCGCTGCGCACGTATGACGCCAACGACAGGAACATCACCGTGCGTGTTACACACACACACACGTGTACACACACACACAGGCTACACACAAACACGTGTACACACACGAGTATACAAAAACACACGAGTAAACAAAAACACACGTGTACACACGTGCATACACACGTGTACCCATAAACACACGTGTACACACACACACACGAGTATACAAAAACATACGTGTACACACACACACACGTGTACACACAAACACCTGTACACACACACACACACGTGTACACACAAACACACGTGTACAACAACAACCGCCACTCGCCACTAAGTGGCGGTGACGTCACCACGACGCTTGTGCCAGGCTATTTGCACCTTGAAGCCACGTGAAGTGTCGAACGCCCGCTGGCAGGAGGTCACGGGGCAGACGCAGATGCCACGGGTCGACTGACTGAGACGACTGGCTGATGCACCACCTGTGCCCTCTACTAGGCCGACTTGCTGTGCTTTAGCCACCCGGCGCTCCACTCGTTGTGAGCGTCACTCCTCCGCCCTCCGTTATTGTTGGAGGGCAACTGCCTCCAACTGCCGAATAGCGTCCTTCACAAGCCTCCTCCACATAGGCCGATCTTGACACCGCTGGTACCAGTCATCGGCAAGTCTACTCAGCTCCACATCCTCCTGTACCACATCACTCCATCTCTTCTCTAGCCCGTGCCGCGCCCATTTTGCCCCCTCGATCCGGCCGAACAAAAGCTGTTTAGGCATGCGGTGGCTGGGCATGTGGGCTACATGACCCAGCCAACGCAGCCTTGCCTGCCGGAGGAGCTCACCGATGGGACTTTGTCCAGATCTTTCAAGGATTTGTGAGCTCCTCACACAATCCAGCCTGGTTAAACCCAGGATGGATCGTAGGCAGACCAGCCTAAATGTTTCTAACCGGCGAAGATGTTCCATTAGGGGAGGTCCACGTTTCGCAAACGTAGAGAAGGGAGGGAATTACTGTGGCCGAGAAGACCTGAAGCTTCGTGTGGAGTGAGAGACCAGGTAGCTTCCACACAGTGTTACGCAACCAATGAAAAGATAATGCCGCTCGACTGATTCGGAGTGAGACCTCTGCTGTTAAACCGGAGCCGGTCATGAGCACACCGCCAAGGTATGGGAAACTCTCCACTCTCTCCACAACTGCCCTATCACTAATTGGGAGTTGTGGGGGTGGAGTGTCCAATGGTACAAAATACCCAGGCAGGTGCTTAGTTTTGGTGGAGCTGATGGTAAGGCCCCACCTCTTGGTGGCAAGCTCCAGGTTCAGCAGCAGCGCCTCCAGCTCCTCCTCTGAGTGAGCAGCAATTATAAGATCATCGGCATACGTAACGTGGTTGAGCAATAGGGAGCCATCCCTTGACTGCACCCGGGCATCGACTAGCCTCCCATTGTATCTGTACCAGATGGAAATTCCTCCGTTATAGCTATTGAAGGCTTCATGAACTAAGTGGTTAATATAGATGTTAAATAATGTGGGAGCCAGAGGACATCCCTGTCGCACACCAAGGTGTACAGGGAATGGCTCTGACTCCTGGACTTGTAGTTATATCCGGGCCCGCTCACCGTCATGAAGGTCCTTAATAATCGTGAGCAGAGGGTCAGGGACTCCGAAAGCACGAAGAACAATCTTAATTTGAAGTTTTTGTGACTGCAGGAATCCATACTCTTTTGTTCTTTCGGTAAAGTCACGTAGGTACAAAATAACATTTTAATTTATTTTACACGAAGAACAGCCCAGAGCCCAGGCCTACTGATAGTATCATAGGCTTTGACTAGGTCAATAAAGCAGAGATGTAGGTCTTGTTGGAATTCCATACACCTCTGCTGTAGCAGACGGACAGAAAATATGGCATCTGTGCAGGACCGCCCTTTCCTGAAATCGCATTGGGACTCCGCAAGCCTCTCCTCAGTGTACCTAGCAAGGCGATGTTGAATAATCCTTGCCAGGACCTTTCCCGGCACACTGAGGAGTGAGATGCCCCTGTTGTTGTTACAGTCTGTGCGGTCCCCCTTCTTAAAGAGGGGGACCACCAGGCATCCTTCCAATTCTGCAGAACCCGTCCAGTGATCCAGACTGTTGTTATGATGTCATGTAGGGCAGTCTGTGCACAAACGCCACCCTCCCTCAGCATTTATCTTGGTAGATCATCTAGTCTCAGACTCTGGATCGCCCTCAGTACTTCCTCCACAGATGGCACCTCAGCCAGCCACTCACAGAGGGTGACTTCTTCTTCCAATATTTGAGGCACCGCAGCCTTGGCAGGGTCATCCCCCCTTTATCCCATGTTGTTTTCCTGGGTGAGGGAAGTCCCCTCCCCCAAGACCTCACAGAAATGCTCAGCAAATCTGCAAACATGTTCCTGGGGGTCAGAGAATGAATCACCGCTCTTTCCCCTAATGATGGTAATAGGTGTGGTGCTGCAGGTTACTTTTTGATGGAGTTAAAGAGTGATTTGTGATCACGGGCCACTGAGGCAGACTCCATCTCCTCAGCAACCCACAACCACCACACATCCTTGCAGCGCCTCACAGCTCTCCAAACCTCCGAGCAAAGGCTGCGGTAAGCCTCATTCTCCAACATGGGATGCTGTAGCCGATGAGAGTGGGCCTGTCGCTTTTTCTCAGCCAGCTTGAACACCTCCTCTGTCAGCCAGAGTCTCTGGGGAGGTCTGGACCGTGTACCCAAAGCAGTTATTGCAGCTGCATGAGCCAGAGTCCTAAACCTCGCCCATTTCCCCTCGACATCAGGAGGAGTGGGGGACGATGCCAACCCCAGCCGCAAGCGATGATTAAATTCTCGCTTGTAACTTTCATCAGCGAGCTGAGACCATGCCACTAAGGGTTTGAATGGAATCCTGGGTGTACACCCACCACCGGAGTGGAAGAATGGCAGGCGCATCTTACAGATGACAAGTCGATGGTCAGTGGGCATATCAGCTCCACGGTAGGTCCTGGTGTCAAGGACATGGGCCTGCATCCGTCACTACATAGTCCAGCAGATGTTCTTGCTTGGACCCAGGATGCATCCATGATGTGGTGTGGATGCGCCGATGCCGGAACAGCGTGTTCGTAATTACAAGCCCATGGCCTGCACAAAAATCTAGCAGCCTCCTGCCGTTGTTATTGAGCTGATCTGGCCCATGCCTTCCAATTACTCCAGACCAGGTGTCAGCATGACTAACTCGGGCATTGAAGTCACCCAACAAGATAACTATCCCGAGGGGCCACTTTAGCTAGCACCTGTGACAAGAGGTCATAGAAGGCATCTGACTCATCGGCCTTGCCTGCATTCCTCTACAGATATTAATCTTAGTGGGGGCATGAGTAACCACAACCACCACTCCTTGCCCTCTGGTTGATGGGAAGGCGAGCCCAAAGTAGCCTGGGGCTTGCAGCTTACCACACCTCACCGCCACACTCCCACACCCCCTTCATTATTTTATTCAGAAGAAGAGCCACACCCTGTTGTTTGGCAGTCTCCTTCCCCGAGTAGAGGACTGTCCACCCCTCATGGTGGCAGGAGTCAGAGCCGGTCCACCAGACCTCCTGAATACCACAGAGATCCAGGCGGTACCAGTCCAGCTCGCGACAGAGGAGTGGCAGCCTCTCCTCTGCAGTGAGCGTTCGAACATTCCACGTGTCCATACACAGTGTTTTTTTGTTGTTTCTGGAGGAGACCCGAGGGTAAGGATTCAGTGTCCTGGATCCGCCAAATGGGGTCTGGCCAGGATACGTCATAGACGCCTGTCTCCCTGGGCCTCCGGCACAAGCTTAATAAATGTTTTACCTCGTAGTTTAGTGGTAGTTAATTGAAGGTGGAGGGGTTACCAGCGCCTCGCACCCGTCCAGAGCCCTCATTTGGCCGCTGTGATGGTTACAAACGCCATGAGGGGAAAGGCCAATCTGAATTGACCCTCCCCCCACGGCACTGCCCACGACAGCGTTGCCCGCCTGGCAGTTTTGCCAAACACGTGTACACACACACACGTGTACACGCACACAAAGATCCTCAAGCATAACCTTAAAATAACTGTTGTGGCAAGTGTAGTGAGCAAGCACCTCTGAAGGCTGGAATGGCACATGAGGGGGTGAGTGGCCAACACCACGCCCGGCCGCCTTTTTCTCCCCCAGTGGCGATGTTTACGTACCGCACCAGGTGCTCATTTGAGGTTGAGTCGACCTAGGGGAGGGCCCCAGGACCGGTTCAGATAATGGTCACTGGTGGGTGACAAGTTGAACTCGTGCCGCCGGCGTTTCGTAGCGCTTAACCGCGACACCACGGCTCCCCATGCTACTCCGACGCAACACGCACACGCACGGCCGACACACAGGAGGACACGGTGCGCCTGATCTGGGCCTACAGCACAGACGACCCGAAGAGCGAGAACGTGACTGACGTCCCGTACCACAGCGCGGCCACGCGGGGCTCCAAGAGCATCCTGCTCCTGAGGCAAGGATTTCCCACCGAGCAGCCCCTGCCGCAGAACTACTCCACGTTCGACGTGGTGCAGAGCCAGGTGAGGCGACGGGCAGCCTTCGCTCGTGTGGATTGACGGGGAATTATGGACGATGACGATGAGTGTGTGATAAAATATATATCGGCGTCGGATGCATCTTGTGTAACTCCAAAGGGCCCCCGTCAATCCGGTTGCATTGGATTGTTGTGGTCAACTGGTCGGGAATCAGATCCTTCAGGGGGCGGGATTGACACTCTAATGTTTGTTCAGTAGATTTAATTGACAACCTCCTTGCTGTACTGCCATTACACCGACTGTGTTTGGGCCTGTCACGTACGATGTTCCCTGCTCGATCAACTAAACCCTGACGCATTTAAAAGTACACACAACCGCATCGCAGGTGTGCGCGCCATTCTGTGATATATTTTGAGTTTGCATCTTCTGCCCATGGTCGCGTGGACTTTTCTCTGGGTCCTATAGTTTTCCCCTCGACAGAGTCATCCGTTTATAGTATTTGGCTGTTTCCACGTGAAAATCCACTTCATTGAGCTATCGTCTGTGGCTAGGTCGCTTCTGAAAAAGAGATATATAGCTCAGTGGATCTTACCTGGTAAAAAAATTGTTTCAATTTAAAGTCTTAGCTCTTTCGGTAAAGTCACGTTGAAGGGAAACAATAAAATAATAATATATATATAAAATAAAAATTCTCACGACGTTTCGACCATAACACAAACGGTCGTCATCAGGTGTGACCGTTTGTGTTATGGTCGAAACGTCGTGAGAATTTTTATTGTTTTATATATATTTTATTGTTTCCCTTCAACGTGACATTACCGAAAGAGCTAAGAATATGAATTACTGCAGTCACGAAAGCTTTAAATCTAAATTTGTTTCAATTTAGTTTAGTTGTATCAGAATGAGAAGTGTATTTCCCGAATAAAGTCGATTGAGAAAAGCTCTCCTTTTTCAGAGGGCGACAACACCAAAGCATTCCATCAATACAGATACCAAAAATAAGTTAAGTAATAAATTATATTCACACTTCAACTTTAGTAGTATCTACTGACTCGATATATGCCAACACACCCTACATACAATAATACAAGTCAGTGTAGGGTGCCTATACACCCTACATACAATAGAGTCAGTGGAATCTGCACACATGGGGGTGGGGGGGGGGTGGAGGACATCAGTGATGTGAATCGTCAGTTTAAATGAGGATAGACAAGACAGCAGGCTGGAAATACCAAGAGACAAAACTAGAGGTGGTTGCAAAACTTTGGGGCAGCTACATTCAAATACTTTCAATGCAAATTATGTTCGAAATTCTTCGACCTTTTCACAATCGGATATGCGTAAATGCCTTCAACAGTGTCTCATATCACGTACGAATTGCACGCGTGCACAATAACTGGAAGTTTGAGACACTGTCACGCGGCGTCGGATGTGAACAAAAAAATGCGTTGTGCAATAGTTTTTTTTTAAATTCCAAATGGAGATTTCCGCAATGACTTGGTACATTCGTGCGTCTGTGCGAGTTAAACCGAGCCAGTTGTGCAACAAGCTGTCATACCCATTGATCATTGGTTGGCTGCTCGCGAAGTTGTACTCATTTTATTTATTCACGAGTTCATGAAGCGTGTCTTCGTCAGGAATTTTTTTTCAATGAATGTGATAATTAACCTATGATTTTTAGCAATTGTTATCGACAATCAGACACTAACAACTGCTCCAAAAATGTGTATTTCTCTGCAAAAAAGCACGCAAAATTGTTGACGAATTGATTCAACTTATTCTATTATAAAAGAACGGCGTTCCGTTTGTCCGTCATCTAAATTATAAGAGCCTTTCAGAAGGCCTGAATCAAAAAGTTGAAGAAAGTAGTATCTACTGACTATATATGCCTACACAACCTACATATAAGTCAGTAGTATCTACTGATTAGATATGAGGACATCAGATTGGAATAAGGTGGCCGTAGGCTGCCGAAATTCTAATACCGACTATAATCACCCAGGAATGTCCTTAACGCTCGTGACGTCACTCCACATCGACCAGCCCCCCTCATTAATAATCATGAACAGGTTACGTCCTTCACATGGACCCCCCCCCCCTCATGAATAATCATGAGCAGGTGACGTCACTCCACATCATTGATAATCATAAGGTGACGTCATACTCTTTGGTTCTATTCGGTAAAGTCACGTAGGTAAAAAATAAAACAACAAAAATCACGACGTCTCGGCCACAACACCAACGCTGGTCCCGTCACCTGATGAAGGCCGCTTGTGTTGTGGCCGAAACGTCGTGATTTTTGTCGTTTTATTTTTTACCTACGTGACTTTCCCGAATAGAACCAAAGAGTATGGATCCTTGCAGTCACGAAAGCTTCAAATCTAGAATAAGGTGACGTCCTCCAAATGGACACCCCGCCAGCATTCAATAGAATTAGCGGCTGACGTCACTCCACATGGGGGGGGGGGGCCGAGGCGCCTCCTCCCCCCTCCTCGGCGTCAACTCACAACCCTCACTACAAAGTCAGAACCCTCACGTCACGCGATCTCCGTAACGCTGTTGAGACACGAACTAGTAATGTCAGAACTGCACGACTCCAGGAAGTGGCCCGGAAGCTTGCCACAACGTAAGGGGGCCGTGGCCAGTTACAGCCAACGTCAGTTGACCGTGAACAATTAGACCCAAGCCGAAACACAACATAAAAATAATGTAAATATATATAAAAAAATTAATGATAGAATATAGTATTGTCATCAGTATGACATAAGTATAACAAGTTTGCAGTCGATACCACATTGGGAAGTGGGTTAAAATTGAGTTACAAGATTTGAGGATACGACAACAACAGAGTGAGTTGATAGAAATAATAATTTTAAAAAGGACGTGATGATGAACAAGGGATCATAACCTTAAAATGAAATGTCTGTGTCACCGCGCCCTTACAAATTGCACACGCATTAATGTAATGGATATCACGTCGCGGTCTGCTTTTCGCTTGCAAAAAATATGAATTCCTGCAGTCACAAAAGCTTTAAGCGAAGATTCAGACGTTTGCAGTCGTGGGTGGGCGAGAACATTCGTAATTTCAAAAGGTGTGGGGGGGTAGGGGAATGTAGGATTATTAATTAATAAAATGTATGATTATTAATTAGTAAAATGTAGGATCAATTAGCCAATGTAGCATTAATGAGTACAATGTAAGATTAATTAGTAAAATTTAGCATTAATGAGTTAAATGTAGGATTATTAGTAAAATTTAGGATTAGTCAATGTAGCATTAATGAGTAAAATGTAAGATTAATGATTAAAATTAAGCATTAATAATTAGTTAAATGCAGGATTATTAATGAGTAAAATATAGGATTATTAATGAGTCAAATACATAACTAATAATTAGTCAAATGTAGTTAATACGAATAGGACCATGATAGGCAGGACCTGGATTGTTTTTTTAATGAAATACGGTATTGAATTGTCACGTGAGGAGGCAAAGTCTGTGTAGAAAATGTCAGCTCATTAGGCTTCGTAGATCCGAAAATATATGAAGCGTCAAAGATTACAAAGAATATAAACAGACAACATGGGCAAGTTCAATAAAAGTGTGAAGAAAAAACCCCGTGCGAGTGAATTTATCTCACCATAGTGGCGTCCCAGCAGGAAGATGAAATCATTAGTGTGACATTGCTGTGATATACGCCATTTGATTCGGGACATTTAGATATCCCGAGTCTCAATACCTTCCCAAGAGGGTCACACGGTGCTGTTTGGGTGATTCGTGTGTTTTTTTTTCTTTCTCCAAAAGTATATTTTCCTATTAACAAGACGATTCGGGTACACAACACAGCGGATATTAAATGGGGTTTACACCGCCACCACCACCACAACACACATTGCGGATTACAGTGCAATGGAAATCAGTCTAAACCGCATGTTTTTAATAAAACTTTAAATGAACTCTACAACCCACCTAGTGTCTTCATAAGCTCTAATAATACCCCTGTCAGCGAAGAAACAAAAGGGAGAGGGGGGGTGCCTTCATGCTCCAATGAATGCTCTTAATAATCAATGCCCACTGGAGGAGAGGTAGTGAAGGGGTTTCCATGTTTGGTGATAAGCTTCCTGCCTGACCCTGAGTTTTGCACTTAGATGCTCCAATTTTTGACAATTTATTGGCCCATTCCTGCAGTGTTGGGGGAGCATGCTCTTTCCAGTTCGCTATAAAAGGTGTGTTTTGCCGTAACTTTGAAATTTTGGATTAACGCATTTGCCTCCCTGGAAAGGCCTTTCGCGATTCGTATTTAATGACCTTTTTTGTTGTTGACATGGTGTAGAATTGGAGAAAATCCATGCACGAGGGGATAGAACAGAACCACCAAGCAGATTCACAAAATCCACTGGCGGTACTGCCATCTGCTGGCCACATCGCTGCCGATCGTTGCTCTGGGTAATCTCAACCCACGATCATAAAACTACTTAAATATATTTTTTATTTTAGCAGGTAATGCCCCTGAGCTATAAAGCTCTTTTTCAGAAGCGACCTATCACAAATGATAGCTCAACGAAGTGGATTATCACATGGAAATTTGACAGCAGCCAAATACTCTAAACACGTTTTATAAATGTGAAGGGAAAAAACGGAGGACCCGGAGAAGAATCCACGCCAGAGACATGCAAACTCCAAATATACAGGTTTTAGTGTCATGATCGAACCGACGACCTCTTTTATACCAGGCGAGGTAGTTAACATCTCGCCACCGTGTCGCCCCTCATCATCCCTGCTTGATCAATGGCAATTTAATTTCTGAATACAACGCGATATCTGTTTAGTAATTTAATTGTGTTACAACGAATGTGTAATTGACAATGTGTTGAGTTTTTTGTCATAAAGTACGTGTTTGTGCTTTCAGTTCCTGATACCTCCAGTTGAAACAAACTACGTGTGCAATGTTATGCAATTACCCAACCTGACCAAGAAACATCATCTGATAAAGGTAGGGTTCCCTACACACACACAAAGACAAAGATCCCCCGTATAGCCTTTAAGAGACCATTGGGGCAAGTGCTGTTAGCGAGCCACTATGAATGGGGTGGGTGGCCAGCACCACCTCCGGCCCCCTTTGACTCCCGAGTGGCCATGTTTACACACCGCGCCAAGGTACTAATTTCAGGCTTCACCGCTCCAGCCTACGTAAAGATTCTGATCAAAGATATCCAGCTGGCCCCATGTAAACCGATTGTCTCGGCCTCGCTGTGTGCTGCGTTGCACCACTATCCGATTAGTCAACCTCGCATTCAATAAACTTTCAGAGCCAGGGTGAACATATGACTCCGACGTATTTAATTAATTGAACGAGGTAAAACCGATGGAAAAACACAGCACAAAATACAGAATCTGTTAATACTTGGAATATCAATACAATGAACACTGCAGCATCGTAACATTGTCTTAGATAACATGAAACTCCACAATAGGTCCTGGATGGACCAGGCACCTACATTAGCACTGAATAGCTATACAAGAGAATAAGCTACTGTGTTGAATAAGGTCACTTCGTGTAATCACCATACTGCAGCCTAAATATACGGCGCTGCACATAACACTGAACTGTGGATGAGATACTTATTCATCTTTGCTCTCAAGATCACATTAAAGTTACATGGGTACAAGTCTGGTTCAACTTACCCAACTACAGTGCGGGAAAAAAGCATTTGATCCCCTGCTGATTTTGTACGTTTGCCCACTGACAAAGAAATGATCAGTCTATACTTTTAATGGTAGGTTTATTTGAACAGTGAGAGACAGAATAACAACAACAAAAATCCAGAAAAACGCATGTCAAAAATGTTATGAATTGATTTGCATTTTAATGAGGGAGATAAGTATTGACCCCCTCTGCAAAACATGACTTAGTACTTGGTGGCAAAACCCTTGTTGGCAATCACAGAGGTCAGACGTTTCTTGTAGTTGGCCACCAGGTTTGCACACATCTCAGGAGGGATTTTGTCCCACTCCTCTTTGCAGATCTTCTCCAAGTCATTAAGGTTTCGAGGCTGACGTTTAGCAACTCGAACCTTCAGCTCCCTCCACAGATTTTATATGGGATTAAGGTCTGGAGACTGGCTAGGCCACTCTAGGACCTTAATGTGCTTCTTCTTGAGCCACTCCTTTGTTGCCTTGGCCGTGTGTTTTGGGTCATTGTCATGCTGGAATACCCATCCACGACCCATTTTCAATGCCCTGGCTGAGGGAAGGAGGTTCTCACCCAAGATTTGACGGTACATGGCCCCGTCCATCGTCCCTTTGATGCGGTGAAATTGTCCTGTCCCTTTAGCAGAACACCCCCAAAGCATAATGTTTCCACCTCCATGTTTGACGGTGGGGATGGTGTTCTTGGGGTCATAGGCAGCATTCCTCCTCCTCCAAACACGGCGAGTTGAGTTGATGCCAAAGAGCTCCATTTCGGTCTCATCTGACCACAACACTTTCACCCAGTTGTCCCCTGAATCATTCAGATGTTCATTGGCAAACTTCAGACGGGCATGTATATGTGCTTTCTTGAGCAGGGGGACCTTGCCGGGTGCTGCAGGATTTCAGTCCTTCATGGCGTAGTGTGTTACCAATCGTTTTCTTGGTGACTATGGTCCCAGCTGCCTTGAGATCATTAACAAGATCCTCCCGTGTAGTTCTGGGCTGATTCCTCACCGTTCTCATGATCATTGCAACTCCACGAGGTGAGATCTTGCATGGAGCCCCAGGCCGATGGAGATTGACAGTTATTTTGTGTTTCTTCCATTTGTGAATAATCGCACCAACTGTTGTCACCTTCTCACCAAGCTGCTTGGCAATGGTCTTGTAGCCCATTCCAGCCTTGTGTAGGTCTACAATCTTGTCCCTGACATCCTTGGAGAGCTGTTTAGTCTTGGCCATGGTGGAGAGTTTGGAATCTGATTGGTTGATTGCTTCTGTGGACAGGTGTCATTTATACAGGTAACAAGCTGATATTAAGAGCACTCCTTTTAAGAGTGTGCTCCTAATCTCACCTCGTTACCTATATAAAAGACACCTGGGAGCCAAAAATCTGATTGAGAGGGGGTCAAATACTTATTTCCCTCATTAAAATGCAAATCATTTTATAACATTTTTGACATGCGTTTTTCTGGATTTTTTTGTTGTTATTCTGTCTCTCACTGTTCAAGTAAACCTACTATTAAAACTATAGACTGATCATTTCTTTGTCAGTGGGCAAACATACAAAATCAGCCGGGGATCAAATACTTTTTTCCCCTCACTGTACAAGTAACATTCACAATAATGCAAGTGGCAGGCTTCGTTGTTAACGAGGCTTCATATTTATCATAGCAATTTAACAGCATTATAAAGCCATTTACAGCATTATAGCAATCCTAACATTATAACAGCATTTCCAGTATTATAAGAACATAAACGAACTTACAGACAATGCTTCTTAAAGTCCCACATTGAACAGATTCACCTATCTTCATTGAGATGCTATTTGTGCCTCCATTTTGTATTCTGTGTAATGGCTGATACCCTGCCTTATGGCTTAGAGAATATTAAATCTTCACTTCCTGGCCACGTGACCAAACTCAACATCATACCAGGAAATTCCTGTGTACGCACACCGCCACACCTGCCGTGAGGCAGAACACCGATTCCTTGCCTTCATAAAATTCCCCTCTCCTTTTATATCAGCCAACTTGACCCACCACCTCCTTCCAATTCCACCAATCACTGCCCGCTTTGGTGCCCTTTCACAATCTGATTGTCTGACTCATATTTGAGATGGGCCAATCACATACCTGTCAACTCCTATATCAGTGCCTATCTCATAACAGACCAATTTAGACCTTATTGATCACCCCGTGCACTTATAAATCTCAACTTTCATCCTACAAAGTCCCATCACAAGGGAAAAAAACTAATAGATTTTAAAAAATGCCCGTTTTGAAACGGCTGTATGCCCTATGGACCTCAAAATCCTATTTCCCCTGTACAAGAATATGGGTAAACCATATGGGTTGACAGGTATGCGATCATTGCCTGCGTATACCCTTGGGGGGGCGGGGGGGGGGGGTGTTGGGCCTCTTCCATTCAAGTCGGCCTCTGCACCTTTGCAGATGTAGCTGATCCACCCTGTCCCCCTCTCCTCCCGTCGAGGGACATGTCTGCTAAGTAGACAGCAACAACAACGAAAACATACATTTAGGAGAGGATGAGTAAGAAACTCCGCGTTGTGTTCTGTACTCCGGAGATAGTGGGCGACTCCACAACAGCTGAACACCAGTGGTTTGTGAAACGGCAAAACTTAATTTCAAAAGTCCTCTTCAGAAGGTTAAATTTAGTATCTGTGTAGTGACAGACTGGAGAGACACTATATTAGGAGGCACTGTGTTTATTTATAGCCTTCGCCGGCGCTGAGAATACTATAGTAAAGTCAGGACAGCAACGGGCTGCCTGACCCACAACGCTGAGACTAGGGTAAAACGATGTGTCGATGACGAAGACTTGACGAGACTTTACTTGACGCGACTTGACGGGACTTGACTTGACGGGCTCCAGGGGTCCACTCCAACAATGGCCCCGAGTCCTCCCCGGAGTCCCCCTTATATCCCCCCAGCACAGCCTCGCACCCCGTTGGCTATGCCCCCCTTCTAGAACCCCCTAGAAGGTTCCCGGGCTTCTCTCATACCCCATTCATCCCCTTCTCTCCACATCCCTTCCTCCCACCTACCCTCTCACCTCTGGCGGACAGGGTTGCCATGGCAGCCGAGCTCCTTTTTGCCAGCAGCCAGCGCTACATGCCGTAGTGACCGATTCCATATCACTACATCTGCAATAGTGATCAGACACAACCCACGTCACAACACCATCGCTGAATTCCTCGGTCCACCATTCCCTTCTGTTAAAGAATGATAAAACGCACCTAGTTACCCGTAGCTTTGCAAAATTTGTTTTTAGGTTCCTATATACTACAGAGTGGACAATTATACATGCGATTCATTACAAGTGCGTCTACACAGGCAACACGAACCGTGAGGTTGCTCTCACCGCTGCAGACAGAGCGGTTGTCCCAATAAAACACTGCCGTCTACTGCTGTGCACGTGTGACAAGAGCCCATTAGTAAACGAGTAGTGTGTGTGCGCTGATACGACACATCATACAAACTCCACACAGAGAGGTTCCCGAATCGAGAATCGAACCCAGGCCCTTCTTGCTGCGTAGCACGAGTTGTAATTGTGGTGCCACAGCAACGGAGCAACTCCGCAAACACCGCACTCCCCTCCAGGCCCCCACACTAAACATACACCCACACAGAGCGCACCCACGTAGTGTCCTGACGGGGGGTTGCCTGGCACATCGGGTTTTAATCCGAAGGGCCCCTAGAGGGAGAGTCCCACGGTTTCCTGGTGCCAGGAGATTGGCCGACCCTCACAGGACAGGTTACATTGCGGTGCCCCTAAATTGTCTGAAGATTGTATGGGCACAGAACGAAAAGGTTCAACCGCAAGGAGTTACTCACGACACTGGGAGAGGCGGAGGGTGGAATATTAGGCCAGAAGGGCAGACCAGTGGGTTAGAATTAATGCGCATGGGAGGACAATGGGTGAGGGGCCGCAGCAGCAGCAGCAGACCCCATAGCCCTCCATGTAGACGGCACAGGTGAGCACGCGATTGGCTGCGCAGTACAACGCCACCCTGGGCCTTTGAAGTGAGGGGATTAGGTCATGGTAGAGACGGTGGAGGGGGACGATGACGGGAAGCACGGTATGATGTCACCCTGGGCCTTTGAAGTTTAGAGAATAAAGATAGGTGCCCCGGGACGGTGAGTTCACTTGTGTTCAACCTCCGGGCGATCCAGAGCCTCCCTGCTGTGTCCTTGAGCCGCTCGCAGCATCCGTGTGATGCCCGTGAGTGCTGCTACGAGGCAGTGATAAGCAAGGGTTTCACTCGTCCTTCTCCCTCCGACTCTCACAGCGTCCGTTCGACGCCGTGAGTACAGCTACGAGCCATGTCCTTCAGAGAGGACGCTGGTGCGGGGAGGCCGATCACTCGATCGGCGGCGGCGAGAAGGGGTGGAGGAGGGGGGGGAGAGGAGGAGGGGCGTTAGCCCCCACAAAAAATCACTGCACAACCCCTGCTAACAACTCTCCAGTATACAAGCTCAGACGCAAACTACCAACAAAAACAACAACCCATGCAGGGATGGCTTCTCGAGTCTGTGTGTGTTCTCGTTCACAGGTGCAGCCGCTGGTGCAGGCCGGGAACACGCGTTTCGTGCACCACATGATAGTGTACGCGTGCGAGACCAACGTGAATATGTCCTACATAAATACAACCTTTCAATGCTACTCGTCGATGGGTGCAACCAATCACCCCAGCGCCAGGTGCTTAAGTGTGCTGGCTGCATGGGCTGTGGGCGGAGAGGTGAGCACAGGTGTACGCCAATGCGTGATGATCATCCTCATTATCACGATGACTATCACCCTTTGACTCTTTTAACTCATGAGGCAGCAGTAATTATGACATTTAACCTTATTTATTTGCAATCTTGAACTTGCTATGGCGAGGATTTAGACGTGCGTCTCGAGCAATTAAATTCCACACCATCTCAAAGTTCTGAAATAACACAAGAGAAACACAGATAGTGTCGAAAAAGGAAGGTGAAACGTAAGGAAATACAGGGGAAAGAGCAATGACAACCCCACGCATATCAACCAGCGGTACTCAAGCCACTGAAAGCCAAATACCAATGAGACCTGGGGAGGGGGGGCGGCGGGCGGGGGATACCTGATGGTGAACCTAGATTTGGTCTTGTTTTTGAGATTATTCAATGAGCTGCCATCTGTACAGACAACAGGACGGGCGAGCAAAAAGTGGAAATCAGACGTTGACATATAGGAAGGACTACACGCCGATTGACTCCAAAACATTTCACTTTTGCGTGGAGATTCAGGATATACATGTATTTATATGGTCTTTTTATTCATAAAAAGGCGCATATACTGATAGAAACAATTCAGGGCTACAATTTGATCAAATAATATATATATATATTTTTTTATGTTTTACCATCTTGTTTATGGTATTTCTATTTTGTCTCATTTGTACAGCTTCCTTAGAATTAATTGAACAGCATATTATTTTCATAAATGGAAAAAAAATGCAGATTCTTACACGCTCAATTCAACACATGTATCCTTAAAATCAATGCTAATCGATACACTAATGAATTATTACATCCCTAATAAATCAGTCCATAAATCGCCAACATCATCAGAATCATAATCGTTGCAAGAAAAAACATGCATAATTTAATATATTTCTAGCCCTGAAGTCTTACTACTTAATGTGACCAATTACAAGTGGTAGCAGGACATGGGGGTGGGTTCAATTGTTTACACCGATGGCCATCATTATAACGCTGATATTGCTGCTGCTGACGTTGGTGCTGCGGCCACAGCCGCTGATCGTGTGGATAACCGTAACGATATTCTCCAGACGTTCGACTACCCCGCTGATGCCGGATACTCGCTGGGCATGGACGCAGACCCGAAGGTCGTGATGCTGGAGATGCACTACAACAATCCACAAGCGGCGTCTGGTGAGTGACTCTTGTTTACTGTCCCCCCAGCCAAATCGGAAAATTCCGACATTTGAGCATGGTACCTCATGGGGAGAAAAGTAAAGCGGTTACCCCAGGGAGACATGAGGCAGCCGTACCACTCGTCTCTTCACAAGACGTACATATCTCTTCGTGCACGCCTGTGTGGATGATATCGTCGTCAAAATGCTGCTTCAGTGAACTCGCACGTAATGATAAACGTTACAATATTTCCAACATGTATACCCCAAAACGCTCCTCTGTTTAATTACTTCGCATTATAAATTAAATCCCTCATCCCCACATTGTTCCTTTGCATATCTTTTATGTAGAATCTTGAGATGCACAAATATTTATACAAATGCATACTTGCACACGTGGATACATGTATCACATCAACCACACGCAACAAAGACAAATATCCCCCAAAGAGCCTTAACAGACTGTTGGGGCAAGAGCTGTTAGTGAGCACCAATAAAGGCCACCAAGATACACAAGGGGGTGGGTGGCCAGCACCACACCCGACCGCCTTTGTCTCCTAAGCGGAAATGTTTACACACTGCACCAGGTACTAATTTGAGGCTGAGTTGACCTGGAGAGGCCCAGGACTGGTTCAGATCATCGTCACAGGTGTTGCACACACGCACACACACAGGTGTGAGCGACAGCTCAGGACTTCGCTTGTACTACACACCTAACCTGCGCAAGTACGACACCGGGATACTGGAGACTGGCATTTTGCCAAACATATACCACTTCATCCCCCCGAAGACGACGAGCTTCACGAGCTATGGGATCTGCAACACCAGAAGCTTCGTCACCGCCAACTCCAACGACACCTTGCAGGTACTGGGCTAGGTGCCAGCCCAGGCGTGGGCAACTGACCGGTACTCCCTCCTCCCTGACCCCTACCACCACCACCACCACGACTAACCTCATGAACTTCATCGCGGATAACAGTCATCGTTGTTCTATAGATCAGTCCTTCGCAACTACCGTTGTGCCACGGCAAAGTCCCAGGTGTGCCGGAAACGTTCCAGGTGTGCCGGCAAAGTATCAGGTGTGCCACGGTAATTTCGGAATTAAAAGGAAATAACCTCACTTTGCAAGATAGAGAAGACAAATGCCACGTGCCGTTCAGTGGCCGATCCAGTCATTGTTGTTCAATATCAGGAACTACATATGTAACGAACCAAATAATTATCAATTTAGATACCAGCCAACAACACTTGCACATTTGAAGGATGTGTTTCTAACCAATAGGATTCTAGAAAAAAAACACCACTCTTTGGTTCTTTCGGTAAGGTCACGTAGGTAGAAAAATAATAGATCACGGCGTTTCTATCGCAACACAAGCAATCGTCATCAGGTGGGACAACCACAGCGAGAAAAGACTGCTGCAGTAGGCGAGAGATCTGCCGTGGCACGAGATTATATAGGCCTCGGCAGTAGGGGGGGGGGGGAGGGAAGGGGGGGGGGGGGTGCAGAAAGTCGACCCCGCAGCAGCACCCGGGTCACTGGAGTAAAGTGGGCCACCGCAGTGGCACTGGCGAGGTCGACTGCAGGGGAGGAAAGAGAAAGGGGGAGGAGGCAGGGCAGAAAGTGGACCCCCGCAGTAGCACCGGGTGCTACTGCGGGGTGGCTGCCCCGCCCATGCTGCTGACACACTTGGACTGCGCCCCTCACCGCTCAGCGCTATTATTTTCTATCGACGTGACTTTACCGAAAGAACCAAAGAATATAAACCGTATAGGTTGACAGGTATGTATAGAGATCCAGAGACCCACACAGATTCTCAAAGAGTGACAAGAGCCACACACAGACTCACCTCTGTGACACTTCCGTACGTATAAACAATCGGAAGTGACCTTTATAGCAGGTGCACAACACGAGTCCTTCGTGCCTGAGATTTGCATTTGACCCACCTCCCATCACCTCTCTCCACTGCCCAACACCATTTTTACTTATAGCTTCATAAAAATGTATGACAGATAAGAAAATATACAATTTGGAATATTCAGGTGTTGTCATCACCCTATATCAGTTGCTCCAACTTTATTTTCTATAATTTTACATGTCTAATATCCAATTAGTGCATTTTCATTCTCATAATCTTACAATCCCCCCCTTTTTTATATGAATATTTTTAGTTTCTTATATTAATCTCTTACACCTTATCCACTCATGCAACTCCCAGAGCCACACGATGTGTAACCCGATCTACCATTTTGCCATTGCCCTGCGGAATGCAGTCTGTGAAGGCCTTAAAATTTAGGCAATCCATTGAAAAAATAAAAAAAATTGTATTCTTATTTTTCATAGTATATATTTGTTTGTCTATTAACCATGATTCGTAAATATGTTGTTGTTTGTTCTAATGTTAGATTAGTAACACAGTCTGTGCTGCTCTCCAGTTTCCTGGGTGAAATGTGGACTAGGTTTTGCCTAATCCTGACCAGCCGACTCAAAAACGTAACAAATTCAATTAAATGTTGACTGTGCGACGCAGCTGTGGGGGGAGTTATTGACCCGACCTTTCTGTACAATCGTCTTCTCTCAACTCAATAATATTTACAATGTCCGAGATGGAGGCATCTTAATACCATAGCTGTCGTATGACGGGTGTACGCATGAACAAAATGTTTGCCTTTTTTTGTTTAATGCTGTTACCAATAACCACCGAAAAACAATTTTCTTAAAATAAAATTAAGAAACTTGGTCACGAGCGATCGTCGTGTGGTGTTTCAGGGGCAAGTGTCTGGAACCATGAACGTATTCGCCACTATGCTCCATTCCCACCTGGCCGGTATCGCGATTCAAGTGCGGCACTTCAGGTATGTCCGAGTCGATGACAAGGCCATGGGCCCTTGTGAATGGTATGGTTTACCTTTTTCCGTGAAAAGTTGGACTTCTTTTGGCTATACAGTCGCCTCGCCTTTTACGTGTGTCTGCATAAAGCGATTTTGATGTGGCGCGTTAGATCAATTTGAAATTTTATTTTTATAACGTTCGCACTATCATTGAAATAATGCGCTCCAGTGCATTGGCCACGATGTACGGAGACGCGCTGCGAGCCAATCGTTAGGCTACAAAGTTCACTAGCGATGCTGCCCGAGGTGCAGTGTGACAACCACAAGTGCGGGCAGCGTCAGCATCTCCTTCTCATGCGTCAGACGATCTTGTCCACGTGAACTCTGCCTTGTGCACACACTCGGCCACCACTATGTCCGATAAGCGTCGAGCTACATCCAAGCATGGCTCCATATCCAAGGAGCAGCAGAAAGCCATCACGATTGACGTCATCTCCACCATCGTCATCTGACGAATATGACCCTCTCTCTCCTGGAATCTCTACTCCTCCCCTCCACCACACTCAATCATCTTTTCGTTTAACTTACATATTTTGCTTTAAATAGACTGTTACTATCTTTAATACATGGTAGTATTGTCAATATAATATGTACTGTAACCAGTGAAATATGTAGATGTAAGAATGAGGTTCGACAGCGTGATCTTCCTAACTTCGTCCATTTTCTTTATTTCTAAAGGGGAAATTACGTTTAATTTGCGCGATTTTGAGTTATGCGCCATTTTTCAAGAACACAACCCCCCGTATAAAGTGAGAGGTAGTCATAGTTTAAAAAAACATTTCAGGGTTGATGAATTTCAGGAATTGGAGATTAACCCTCTCTTGCCCCTTCTATCATATGGCCTCTGAACAACAACTACTGTAGACTCTCGATTATCCACGCTAATGACAGGGAGGGCCGTGGATAATCCAAAAATATCCATTTTCCGCGGATATTTATGCCAAAAAACACTAATGTAGGTGTAATTTATGTTTAAGTTAAGAAAATTGAGTTTGTCAATGAACAAAAAAAAAATTGTAGAAAAGATTCCACCGATTGATGCGCGTGCTCAGTGATAACACTTTCCTGCTCGCATGCAGAAGACTCCACTCACTAAGTGGATGACAGCAGAGCCACGCCAATCAAAATCAAACTCCACCCACTGTTGAAAGATATGCAACTACTGTACTGCAGAGACGATCACGGGGATTTCAGTTTCATTGGAGCGCTTATTTGTTCAGTTTAAGCACGTGATTTGTAATAAACATTTCCAAGAATAACTGTTTTTAGATGATTAATTTTGGCTGAAGGGAAAATCCATGCATCATTAATCCGTGATTTAGCCATTCTCTTGCTTTGCCTGAGAGTTGATGAATTGCAGATACATTTGGGTCAGTGCGATATGGTCCGTGGTTTGGTATTCGTAGCTGAAGTCGCACACAGGAGAGTCTTTGAATTTTCACTTGTACATTTGGCATGATTAAGGCTTGCCCATTATTTCCATGGAAGATCAAAACCTGGGAGTCTGTTGGTGGGGTTGCTGATCAGGTCTTTGCTTGGGCACGTTGCTTCAAGCCCACTGCATCCTCACCATTTTGATGCTGAAATTCGCGTCACACGGAGTCTTGCGCCGCGTGTTTCTAAAGCGGATTTTCTGGATCTCAGCCGTATAAGACGCGGGGTGTTCACATCCGCCATCGAATTGGCAGGTTTGGGTCGGCTTCTGATCAGTGCGGTTCACAAATCGTTGCAGCATTGCTATACTTTCCTGTATTTGACAGCACATGAAAGCATGGCACTAGCATAGCGAGCTTGTGTAAAATAAAAAAAACATGTTCATTGGAGGTTTATTTCCTGGCCTTGGGAAATTAGTGATATCTAAACCTGCCCTGGGCCTAGCATAGCCGAGTTAACGTATATTTAAATAAGCACCTGGCGTGGCATAACATCAACACTGAGGAGATAAAACACAGCCAGACATGGGGAAGGCCAAAGTAGCCCCTTGTTCACCATTTTGTAACCGGTGTCACTAACAGCACTGGCTCCAGCAGTCCATGTGAAAATGAGTCCACACGATTCGTTCTACTCGAAGAACTTTAACTTGAAAGCTGATACATATCGTACGTGTAGTTGTGTGTGTGTGCAAAGTAGGGCATGAGAGGGTTTAACTAGGGTGGATTGTGTGAGGTCACAGATGCTTGAAAGATCGTGAGCTCCTTCGTTTACTGGGTCATCTTACCCGTATGCCCAGGTAGCTATTTGGCCATGTAGAATAATCTATACTGGTATCACTAGTGGCAAGATCAGCTTCTGTAGATGAGGTTCATGAAGGAAGCTACTGGGCAGTTGGAAGCAGTTGCCCTCCAGCATCGGGGGGTGGAGGAGTGATGCTTGTGTGGGTGCTACCGTCCCCCGCCATCACAGAATTGTCGGGGCCGTTGTTCCGACTCCCCCGTTATATTCGTACTACTGCGGGTGCTGCCGCCCCCCACCTCCACAGTCCTAACCCCGCCATCTCCCGTCTCCTCTGTCGCAGTTATATCACTGCCCCCCGGCTGTTCTGTGGGGATCCGGGCTACCGGCCTCCACTTCCTTGCCCCCCTGTACCCCCGACTTGGTTGCTGACCGCGTCGGCATGTCTCAATCGGTGGGGCCGCCTGCTCTACGCCTACGACGCGCTACGCTGTTCAGTGGCGGCGTGCGGCAGTGAGCACGCTCGCGGAGCGAGACTCCGTCCCGCACGTGAACCAACAGGGACGGCGCGCCAACGCGTGGTTCCCTCACACACACACACACACGCTCTACGCGCTCAGGCAATAACAAACTCGACGCTGCTACCTGCCGAGCCCCGTACACCAATCACACGCGAGGGAATTGGGGTCGGGGGGGGGGTGTCCGCCGTGCGCGCGCTGATGGGAGGGAGTCACGCTGCTCCGATTTAAAGGGCCGTTTAAACAGCCGCGCGTGTACGCACACACCAGGCGTTTAGCTCTCCGCTTCACTATAGACAACTGCGCATGCACGCGAACGCGAGACACTCCAGTAAAGTTGCACGGGTACGCAAACGCCAAGCACTCCCGTAAACAGACACGTAGGCACGCGCACGTTAAGCACTCCGCCTCATTGTACACAACCGTGCGTGCACGCGATCACCAGACGCTACACTCCCTTATTCGCCGCAAACAGCCGCGTATGCGCGAGAGCACAAAACACGCCGCCTCCCTCTTCGTACTCACAGCGACCACGACAGTTTTATTCCTCGCGAATATCCTGCTAAACTACGTGCGTCTGTGAGTCAGCAGGCCCTCCTAGCCTATCCTTCGAGGATCCTAGGTCCAATTTATCCTGCCTATCTCTCCGCTCTCTACCCTCGATGAAATAGCTCAAACTCACCTCTCTTACGCTTACTTCCACTCTGCTGCGCTGGAAGCTGTAGAAGGGTGATGCTGTGGGTCATCTCCGTAGAGGGTTGAGCCTGGCTGCGTTGAAGCTTGTCACACGGACATCTTGAACGGCTGACTCCAACACCCCGCTGCTCTCGATGTCTTGAAGAAGAAGAACTCCCTCACTGTCTCTATCGCCTGCCTTTTATCCTACCTATCACAAAGGGCATTCCGTGGACCCTGCACTTGCTCGCCCGTGCCCTTTCATCCAATCGGAGGCCGAAATATTTCTGTCCCTTTGACATTCAGATCCCCCAATCCCACCGATAACAAGGCATTCAGTTGCCCCCGCAACCGTGCCACCCTGTCCATTCAGAGGCCTGGTTATTCCTGTCCCTCTTATTTGGACCCAAAATCCTACCTATAACAAAGGCATTCCGATCCGTACCCCCCTTGGCCTCCTGACTCGTGCTTGTGTATGCGGTTTCACTCGCAGTGGCTCAACGGCCTCTGCCGTGAGCACGTAACTTTAATATCAGGTCACGGCGCTGCGGTGCATGTCAGCCTCGGGGGTAGATCGCCCAATTGCCCGGCCGCAGGAAACCATGAAGCTTGATCCCATTAGGCGGCGAGGGGCGGGCCGCATCGGCGCCGTCACTCCCCGGTGGCGGTGTCACGGCGGTGGGCACGGCCCGGATGGAGCGGCTCCGCTGCGGCGGCACCACACTTGCAACGAGCGGCTAAAACGCAGCAAGTTGTCAGGCAGTGTGGTGCACAGGTGGTGCATCTGCCAGTAATCTGTCGGTCAACACCTGGGCCTATCGCGTGACTTCCTGCCAGCAGCAAGCCTTTCACATGCCTGGCACATTCTGTGCTGACGTCATCACCACTTAAGTGGTAAATGACGGCAGCTGATGTTTGTGCATGTCTATGTGTGCGTGTGTGAAAAAGGAACGGCAACCAGATTGGAAACCTTGGTCGTGACATGGGCTACGACTTTGGATTGCAGGAGACGCGCTACCTCAACAATCTGACGGCCGTTTTGCCGGTGAGCACTGACAAATGCCCACATGTTGTACGTTCACGGTCTCGGCGCGATGGGCTGCGTTTGCATCCAGAAGAGGGTTTTTCCCTGCTGCCATGCAGCATATTTATGCACACACCTTTGGGGATATTTTGTTATCCAACTACCAGCTTTGGCGTTCTCACTGCTGGGGCTGTGCCCGCACTAGTTGCTCATCTTCCACAATGGTTTGATGATCAATGGCATGCAATCCCCACTCTCTCGTAACTTGTCAGAGTAGGTACACCCTCTGGAATTTGGTCGATGTCTGTATTTGTGAGAGTGAGACATTGTTTCCCGAGCTGTTAGTTCTTTCCACAATACAGGGTGCTTAAAAAAAAGCACTTATATGGGACTATCGTTTTTAATGGAAAAAGAACGGATAATACACTAACATGCTAACAAATGTATCCTAATAGTTTCAGAAAGGCAAAGAGTCTCCACTTGTTCGCCATCATTGTCAATACACGCCTGGAATCTTCTCCAGGTGGTCTCCAGAGTCCGGAGGCACATTTCTTGTTGCAAATTCTCAGAAGTGTTAACATTTTTTGAAGCACCCTACAGTGAGGGAAAAAAATATTTGATCCCCTACTGATTTTGTAGGTTTGGCCACTGACAAAGAAATGATCAGTCTATCATTTTAATGGTAGGTTTAGTTGAACAGCGAGACAGAATAACAAAAAAAATCCAGAAAAACGCATGTCAAAAATGTTATAAATTGATTTGCATTTTAATGAGGGAAATAAGTATTTGACCCCTCTGCAAAACATGACTTAGCACTTGGTGGCAAAACCCTTGTTGGCAATCAGAGGTCAGACGTTTCTTGTAGTTGGCCATCAGGTTTGCACACATCTCAGGAGGGATTGTCCCACTCCTCTTTGCAGATCTTCTCCAAGTCATTAAGGTTTCGAGGCTGACGTTTGGCAACTCGAACCTTCAGCTCCCTCCACAGATTTTCTATGGGATTAAGGTCTGGAGACTGACTAAGCCACTCCAGGACCTTAATGTGCTTCTTCTTGAGCCACTCCTTTGTTGCCTTGGCCGTGTGTTTTGGGTCATTTTCATGCTGGACTACCCATCCACGACCTATTTTCAATGCCCTGGCTGAGGGAAGGAGGTTCTCACGCAAGATTTGACGGTACATGGCCCCGTCCATCGTCCCTTTGATGCGGTGAAATTGTCCTGTCCCCTTAGCAGAAAAACACCCAAAGCATAATGTCTCCACCTCCATGTTTAACGGTGGGGATGGTGTTCTTGGGGTTATAGGCAGCATTCCTCCTCCAAACACGGCGAGTTGAGTTGATGCCAAAGAGCTCCATTTCGGTCTCATCTGACCGCAACACTTTCACCCAGTTGTCCTCTGAATCATTCAGATGTTCATTGGCAAACTTCAGACGGGCATGTATATGTGCTTTCTTGAGCAGGGGGACCTTGCAGGCGCTGCAGGATTTCAGTCCTTCACGGCGTAGTGTGTTACCAATTGTTTTCTTGGTGACTATGGTCCCAGCTGCCTTGAGATCATTGACAAGATCCTCCCGTGTAGTTCTGGGCCGATTCCTCACCGTTCTCATGATCATTGCAACTCCACGAGGTGAGATCTTGCATGGAGCCCCAGGCTGAGGGAGAGTGACAGTTCTTTTGTGTTTGTTCCATTTGCGAATAATCGCACCAACTGTTGTCACCTTCTCACCAAGCTGCTTGGCAATGGTCTTGTAGCCCATTCCAGCCTTGTGTAGGTCTACAATCTTGTCCCTGACATCCTTGGGAGATCTTTGGTCTTGGCCATGGTGGAGAGTTTGGAATCTGATTGATTGCTTCTGTGGACAGGTGTCTTTTATACAGGTGTAGTGGTTGAACTTTACATGAACAACTTGTCGTCTTTTTTCAACCACTTCTTTATTTTCATCGTTTAACACGTTCTCCACACTCCACCGTATCCTGGCTCGCTTGCCGTGCTTCGCCCGTCTCGCTCACCACCTTGGTTCTCAGTATCACGTCGCTTTGCTCCACGCACACATCTTCAACTCTATTCCTACGCTCTCTCCACTGCTGGCTATCCTCCTCAGCTCCTCCGCTATACAGCGTCGTCGCACACAGCGAAACCCAATCTCAATTCTCTGCCTCCGCACACATCGTCTCCAGCTGCTCTATTACTACGCTCTCTCCACTGCTAACTGCTTCGTCTTCTTCAGCTCCGCTAACTCTACACAGTCCTGGCTTCCAACTCCAGACCCCAACTCTCCTCAGCTCCTACTCCCAATTCTCTTCAGCTCCGACTCTAACTCTGTCTCCTCCCAATTCATCCCCCTTCACATTATTGCTAATCAATTGGCCCGCGTGCCTCCACACACAACGCGTCATCCACCACCTGCCTCCTCTCAGACATCCCGGCGCCTCTCCAGCCCTGGCAAGTCCCAGCCAATCACCGCCGTTGCTTCTCGTCTACCTTAATTGTCCCAACCAATAACGTCACCTTGCAGCTTCTGCACGTGCCTGTCTTAAGGCGACCCACGCTGTTTACGCCTTCCATAGGCTACACCTTCCTACTCCACTACATCGGTAACAAGCCGAGATTAGGAGCACTCCCTTTAAGAGTGTGCTCCTAATCTCAGCTCGTTACCTGTATAAAAGACACCTGGGAGCCAGAAATCTTTCTGATTGAGAGGGGATCAAGTACTTATTTCCCTCAATGAAATGCAAATCAATTTATAACATTTTTGACATGCGTTTTTCTGGATTTTGTTGTTGTTATTCTGTCTCTCACTGTTCAAATAAACCTACCATAAAAAATTATAGACTGATAATTTCTTCGTCAGTGGGCAAACGTACAAAATCAGCAGGGGATCAAATACTTTTTTCCCTCACTGTATATCTTGGCCCACTTTGCAGGTCAGGTCACGCCATCTTAAAAACACAAACTTGCGTATTTGAAAATTAGATTGTTTTCTGAGATTTTTAGCGTATTGCTTGTTTGAAGCAGGGCACCATGGTGGTGAGGTTTTAACTATCTGACTTGGTATACAGGAGGTTGTGGGTTCGATCCCGACCGTCACACCTTTAAATTTGGAGATTGAATGTTCTCCCTGTGGTCACGTGGATTTTCTTCAGGTCCTCCCGTTTATGCATCCACATTTAGCAACATGCGTTTTCGAGTGGTTGATATACATTTCCACTTGATAAGGCACTTCGTTCAGCTATCATTTGTGACCAGGTCGCTTCTATAAAACAGCTTTATAGCTCTCAGTGGGCCTTACCTGCTAATATAAAAAAAAAGTTTAGTTTTAGTTCAACTTATAGTTTAGACAGAACAGCGTCCGCACCTGTCCGTGCGGATGCTGGAATGTGACCATCTCCAGACTCATGGGTTTTCTTCCACACGTGGAATTCTCCTTCAAAAATAACTGGCCAAATGTTTCAATGCAGATGGACTCTTCAGAAGCAGTTTTGAGACTTGGTGAGGTCTTCCTGGGTAAATAAATCGTAATCCATTAGAGCACCACAGTGACCGGAGAGTTTGCGAGTTCAAATTCCGAACAGGGGTCATTTAAAATAAGTAATATTTTTTTTAAAAACTTGTTTGAAAACACACTTTTATGAAATGTACTAGTAATGGCAGAACTCCACGACTCCAGGAAGTGTCCCCGAAGCTTGCCATAACGTAAGGAACCGTGGTGATTGTTGAGCGTGGACAATTAGACCCAAGCCGAAACATAATATAAAAAAAGAATATTTAAAAATAAATATTTTTAATGATAGAATATAGTATTGTCATCAGTATGACATAAGTATAACAGTTTGCAGTCGATACCACATTGGGAAGTGGGTTAAAATTGAGTTACAAGATTTGAGGATACAACAACGACAACAACAACAGAGTGAGTTAAAAGAAAGCGTGTAAAAATGAGTACAAATTTGTGGGAACTCAAACAGCTGTCCTGTAGACAGACACAATCCCACCAGAGGAATGTGAAATATTCACAAAGAGCTCAGGGTTGTAAACAGGAGATGAGAACTAATCCACAGTCCATCGAACAGGAAAAACTACTTAACTGTTAATGAATAAAATATTGAATAAATTAGGTGCATGTATTGTTATACATTAAATGTAGTGGACAATAGAAAGACCCTCCGATTAATTCACATTCTCCACGACAGCCTCTCACGTGCGATGATGACGGGGCGATCGCTTGCTGTGCTGCTGTTTTCTCACCTTGCCCCAAGCTTGCAATTTAGTGCTGAAAAATCGGCAGGCAAATTATGTGGTTATGTCATCTGTACTTTTAGTGACCTGCTTACCTTTTCTCTATTTTGCACTCCCATCGTTTATTGCATTGTTTGTTGTTGTAACTTGCTGACCCTCTCCCCCGACTAGGACACCTGTGAACAAGAGCTTCATCGCTCTTCGGATTCCACCTCCTCCAGTCTAAACAAATATTCTGATTGTGTTTTGACATCTCAACTGCGCTGTCTGTGCGATGATTCAGGGAGACCAGGTGGTCACGGAGTGCACCTACAGGACCACAACCCGCACCGTGACCACCACCGTACGTTACTGGCATGAGCACTCGGATAAAACTCGCTGTGACCAACAACATGAAATCATCATAGAATAACAATTTTAATGCACTTAGCATCTACCTCTCATGATGCTTCTCAAAAATGTAGAATTATATTAAGCCCTTCATTTCAGAATAAAAGTTTTAAAAAATGCTAAATTACAGTGAAACAATGAACAGTAATACTTTAACTGAAGCGGTCAACACTGCCACACAGAGACCCATTGTCGCATTCGTACAGTGACACAATATCCAAGAATACGACGCAAATGTAAAAAAAATCGTCATCGTCTCTGTGTCCAGGAATTTCCTGGGCTGGTTGTGAGACACCTCTCCACGCCTTCCCATTGTCTCTCTTTCTCCAGCGCTCTCCAGTCCTGTTCGTTCTACTCTTTTTTCTGCCCTGCCTTTTTTGGTCTTCTCTCCTCCACAACTCAAATAAGCCTCTCGGTTCAATTGCTTTCCTCCATCCGCCTCGTGTCACTGCACCTTTCGAATCTTGGTGAGCTCTTTTACTCCTTCGAGGTTATCCTCTTACCATGTATGTCCGTCATAAGACTGTTACTTACCCTATCTTCGACAGTTCATTCTCAGCAAGCTTAAAAGGAAATTGCGTATCAGCTGCCCACGTTCAACTGCTCCTTCCTTCCTCCTAGAGTCCACGTTCCACAATCGAGCGGTGGCTCGTGCACTGCAGGACAAACCCACTGACCCTAATTGACTCATGGCCATGACCAACATTGGTGGTGAGCGATGTCTAAACCGGTCCTAGGGTCCCCTCTTGACAACACTGCAATGACCAGTGTGGTGAAGTATGGTCAAACAACCTCCATGCCTGACAGCAATGGGTAGCCGTAGTCCAGCATTTAAATGGAGCAAAGGCTGTAAAATGCAGTTGAGTATAGGCACATCGAACATTTTGTAAACGACCTTCAGAGATGACATTACTAACAATTTATTTAAAACCGGTCACTCTCCCAGTGTTAATGTAATCGTGCTATTGGCATCGTGTCACGAAGGAAAGACGTTTACACTCACAAACTCTCATAAGCTATAGGTCGGTTCGTCTCTCTGCCCTGTCTCTTTATGTTTTTTTTTGTTCATAAAAAATGTGCTTTAAGATGCCATGGCATATTAAGCACCCTATAACAAATCGACATCCTTATCCTTGCAGTGAGCAGTGCACCACCTCGTATCAGAGAATGGTCCGAGAAGATTATGCCACAGAACTACTTTAATAGATTCCTCCACTACGTTTTTCATAATAATTATGTGGCACACTTTTATCTGCCCTGCAAAGAGTGTTTAACCCACAATGTTTAATCCTTAGAGGCCTAAAATATACTCCTGATTAAAGTGAAAAACTAAAGTTATCGTAATTGAATTGTTCAGTAACCAAATTGAGATCAACTTGCTAAATTTGAACACTCAGTGTTTCATTATTTATTTATGAGTTAAAACCAGAATATCAGCAGTGCTGGTGTCAGAATGTCCCCCCCCCCCCCAAATATGTGTTACCCAAGCGTGCATTTTCCTTCCCCCTGGAACGCAATCGTAATCATTGGTTCCTTTTTTTTCCAGTAAAGTCACGTAGAAATAAGAAAGAATAAAATTACATAATAGCATACGACGTTTCGATTGCAACACAAGCAATCATCATCAGGTAGAGGAAACATAACCGCAGATATATATACAGACCTTAAGTAGAGGGAATTAACACAGATACACCAGGGGATACAGAGAGGGACGGAGGAGCACACGGAGGAGCACACTAAATCAATACAAAGAGTAATTCCTGCAGTCACGAAAGAGCCGAATCAAGTTCATTGATTCCTTGTTAGGGCAATGCCTTTTATCCACACTCATATGGGGAGGTGCTATTGGCAGATCCCATTATATGCAATGATCCATGCATTTTTACGTTTATCCACTTGAAAAAGCAGACGGATGAATTTGCTGACAAACCCAGGTTATACTCCTTTCTATTGAAAAACATCAACATTATCGTCACCATCACCTCCTTACCCCAGTCCCTATCCCCGCAATCCGCCTTCAAAAACAAATCTCATGGACTCACACTAAACTAAAACGAAACAATGCTTTATTTTACCAGGTGTATCATGTGTAAATTTATAGCAGCCAAATAGTCTGAATACATGTTTCTTAATGTGGAGGGGAAAACCGGAGGACCCGGAGAAAAATCCACACGAACACGGGGAGACATGCAAACTCCAAATATACAGGCGTCAGGGTCGGGATCGCACCCATACCAGGCGAGGTAGTTAACATCTCACCACTGCGGCGCCTTAATGTGACCAATTACATGTGTAGATGTGCTCGCATTGAGACGCTTTATTAATGCAAATTGTAATGTATTGTTCCTCCACTCAACATCTCCCTCCTTGCCCCTCCTCTCGCAGGGTGGACTGAGCACGATGAATGAAATGTGCCTCTCCTTTCTATACTACTACCCCAAAGTGAACATTGGACTTTGTCGCAGTATGTACGACATAACTACTGTAGCTCCAGTGATGGGATTCACTTTGAATTCGTGAGTGCAAACACACACAGAAACACACCCGCACTTGAAAAAACAAAGTACAGTCTGTCCTATAATGCGTTCCTGAAGAACACCGCTTTATGGAAAAATCGCGTTATAATAAATAATATCGGGTAGAGCACAGTCCACGAAAACACGTGAGATGCGTACCCAGGCTGAACAAAGACTGAGGCGCGTGGGTAGCAGTCTAGAAGCATCCAGCAGCATCCCGCTTTGCGTGATGCTACGCCGAGGCAGCCGTACAACCGCTTATTCCTACTCGCGCGACGTAGTTCTGTTCACTCGATCGCGTTATATCCAACGCATCCATAGCCCAGAAAGTGTTGTTTATGAGCGTCTGTTAATGCCGGACACAGTACTTCAGTCCACCGCAAAGACACAGATCACATCACAGTGACACTTCATGACGCGCTGCACTGGCTGACAGTCCGGCAAGCCGGATTGAGCCTACAAGCTGTGCGCGCCACGTCTATGGAGTTCTGCTCCAGTATTTGCTCCAATACAGACTGCCCTATCTAGCCGAGACACAACGTGGTACCCAGTCTATGCCTGTGCCAATGGTCGTCAACTGTGGTCGGCAGCACACCGTAAATCGATCGTCCCACGCACCGAAAGAGACATCTGGTGCACGGACCCCGTAAGATTGTGTTGCCCATAAGGCTCGGCCACCCGCCCACCCACTTGCTCACCGACCTAGTTGCCACACTTTGGCGGTGTCCGGCCCTTCGACGTGGAACTCATTACCCGGCCACTGTCCACGATATTTTTTTTCCACCGCCAGCCAGTTCTCGTGGTAGCAGACTCAATGACGGGAAATGTCCCGCGCATCTTTCGGGGCACAACTGTGGCGCCTTCATGAGAGCCGTTGTTGCTATAACGGTGTGATTACGATATGCACATACACCGCACGGGGCGAGTGTGGGGTGTGGCCAGGATCACGCGGCCTCATTTGTCTCCCCAGTACTAATTACGCACCGCACCAGGTATTCGATTGAGGCTGACATGACACAGGAGAGGCCCAAGACCAGGTTACTTATACGCCACTGATGGTAACCATGGATAGGAAATGGGACTCGGGTTGTCAAGTTTGGGAAAGATGTATTTATCCCTCCCATCCCTAGAGGATACTTGAAGAGATGACAACTTAAAGTACAATCCCGGTGATTAAAAAACCACAGCCAGCGAAAATCCCATCCCTCCCAACCATACAATTGAACCATGGTTGTTAATGTGGTTCTGGGGGGAGTCTTAATCTTACCGTTAATATGACAATTTAGGCTCATGGCTGAGGAGGCGATATGGATAGACAGTTGATATAATTGCTTACCTCTTCCAAAAAAAAGGCACGTGAAGACTATACTTGCATAAGGATTTAAAACAATTACAAACGAATCACAGCCTAACATGCCTCATTGGGCACCTCTCTCCTTGACCAAAACGTTGCACAGGCAATGGCCATATTACATCACCAGCCCACAAGCGTTCTTCAGATATTTTTTATTTGAAATCTATGACGTCATCCCCTGGACCGAGCAGCTGGTTTGCCAAGTGGAGAGTGCCGCTCGTAACGCAACGCAATACGTCTCCTCCCTAAACGACGTGAGTATGGGTCGGGGGTGACAAGACTGGAGATGTGGGGGGCGGCGTGAGCGTCTCGACCAGTGGTTGGTTCTTAAACCTTTACTGCAGCCTTGCACCCCCTTTGGTTCTCAATCGTAAAAAAAAACTATTTTAGAATGTTAATAAATACATTGGGTTTGATAAACTTGAGTGCTTAATTTGTGTTTTCGATGATTTACCTTCGAACAAAAAAATGTGGCCATGTCTCGCACCCCCAGAAAAGGGCATCTGGCACCTCCCAGGTGGTGCAGCGTGCACCCTGGGTTAAGAAACCACTGGTTTAAACTGTCGTTCCATTGCTGCATTTTGTGTGTGGGAATGTAAATGTGTAGCTGGCCCCCTCCTGTCCCTCTCCCCCACTGGCCGGCTAAAAAAAAAGCATTTGGGAACGACGTTATTCTGCGCTGTGTTCTCGTTTCCTTCCGCATCACGTGACTGGTTGAGATGAGTGGACAAGTTTAACACCACCATCACCATCTACTGGACATATGAACCTTATGGCGGGACCCCGGGATCCCGAATAAACGGAAGTCAAAATCGTAATTAATTGTTTTTTGGCGACTCCGTCCGACCGCGCACATAAACGCCGCGACCCACCTGGCGCGGATCATTATGTTGTCATGTCGTCCACGCGCAGTGAGGACGAATGCGCAGAAGAAACACATCTTTGATTAGCGCATCGTGTAAAGCTCTTCGAGAGGAATAGATTGCCATATCGTTCGCCTTCTACAGACATAAAATTACGTCGAAAATGCAGGGGTCCCGCCATAAGGTTCATATGTGAAAAATAGCCTTATAGCTCATCGTATCCAAGTATAAATAAATATAATTCTGTATCAAACAAAGTGGAGCACGAGTTGCTCCCCTTTCCTACCCCTCCCGAAGCCCGCTCGTTCCCCAAAACCTCCTCCTAATGGTTACATTTTGTATCCGCTCCCACTCCCCGATGGCGTCGCTACACGTGTAATCATCATCGCGACGTAACGCTCCTAACGCTTTGTGACGTCATCCCATTGTGCGGCTTGAAACAAAACGCCATCACCAATGAAATGGTGTTGAGGATAAATGCATGCGGATGAGTGTTGCACGGTCCGTGCATTCTTCCTAGTTTTCACCGCTCAACCCCTGAAAACGTGATACAGCTGATTATCGATTCCACCCCGCCGCTCAACTACGCACTTCAGTTTCTCGTCACCAATCCATCACTCTTCCATTCAGCACCAAACTTCTCACCATTACATACATTTTATGAACTCAAATTGCATACCTCATCCGCATTGCTCCACATTGCTTCACCAGTCCGACCATCCATCCCGCACCACTCATACCAACAACACTCCCATCAATAAATATTTAAGGCATGGCACGTCGCTCATCCTTTGCTCGATTTCCATCCCTGCTGCTGTGTTTGTGTGTGTGCACATGCAGCTTTTCCCCATTTTATCCGTCGAAAAGATCCCCAAGCTTCCCACGGACCCCACAGCTCAACCTTGTAGCAAATTTACCACCTCCACGGCGAAGGGAAGTGCTCCCGGGATGAATGCCGCTCTCACCACACTTCTGCCGGTGCTCCTCCTGCATCTGATGGGGACCGCTCTGCTCGTCGCCTGACGCTCTGTTCATCGATGTGGATGCCCGCTACGTACACCACCTTCTCCACCACCTGCTCGTTCCATCACCTACACCACGTGCTCCTCCATAAATAACAACCACCTCCACCGCCTACTCCACCAATTACACCAAGTTATTTACATCGCCTACACCATCTTCACCTCCACCACCTACTTCACTCCACCACCTTCTCCAATACCACTGCATACATCACTTCACCACCTACACCGCCTTCTAGTCCCCCAACTACAAATAGTTGAAAAATATTGGATGGTAATTATGTTTATTTTGTTATTAATGACAAATGTGTATGTGTTAATGTTAATTGCAATATTTAATCAATATTTATTTAATTGTTGTCGATTATTAGGAGCGATTATCATAAAGGTTAGTTATTCTAACATGAATTCAAGATCATTTAGTGAATTCAGTGAACGATAAATTTTATTATTGGCTTTCATGTTGTCAAGGGATTTGTATTGACAATCGTGATAATATCAATGATTCTCACTTTCAACATTTACTCATTCTCGCTTTATCAATTACTAGCAGGAAATACCCGGCGTTGCCCAGGTACTTGCGGCTATCTTTTGTGAATGTAGAGTGGTTCAATCACGGTGTTCAGAAGGAGGGGGTCAATTGCGTTACAGCAACTGTTAATATTTTGCTGTGCCATGGGGCCTCTAATAAATATAATATAACGTGCCCACAAGAGGGTACGGAAATGATAGGACGAAGCGTTTTTTTAAGCGTGAGTGATGCCGTGTTGTTTGTCTCGCCACGCAAAGACGACGGGCGTGCTCGCGGAGGTTGATCGTTGTTGTATGTGCTGGTTGTTGAAAATATGATGAAAATAATACAAATTTAATTCACTAAAAAAAAATCCGTATTTATCTGAAATTATGATAAATTTATGTAATTATGCGCATAAATTCGAGAGCTAATTGTATTAATTTATGTTAATGTGTGCGATTATGCTAATGTACACAGTTATGATAATTAGGCTCAACCTCGTTGACGAGGGTCGTATCATCAATCGGGATCGTACAGTTAATGGTGTGAAGTTATGCAGGTGTGCTGTAAGTATGCCAGATTAACCTCGCCTTCGTTGTCTAGGTTCGTATTATCAATCGGTATAATGCAATTATTCTCGCTTTAACCTTTACTGATTATGTATTAATGTTTATGTCAGGTCTCCAAATTCAAATCTCACCGCAGGATACCGTTCTTATAATTAAGATTATTACGCATGAACTCAGGAAAGAAACACTCAAACACTTCTGTGTTAAGCAATTTTAATTTCTAAACAAAACCTTAACACTCTAATATGCGATTCTCATGCTTGGAATTACCCCTGGTACCATCGGGGAATTTTCCCTCAGTGAGCAGTACATTAAACCATCAATGGTTGCGTTGTTTCACTTTGGCAACCGCACACGAGCTTATACGGCAAATAGGAATAAAAAGTCCTTAAAAATTAATGCGACGATATTCACACAAAAAGCAATAAAAGCAATTATTATACCCCAAAGGCAAAAGTATACGTCAATAGATTCATTGGCAAGATTATGCAATTAAAAAGGAAAAACGAACGACTAAAATACTTCTAAATGACCGTATCCACGTAACTCAATGGGCAGCAATGTTCTTCACTATCAGTTGATATTTAATGCACCACCTTGGAAATAGCAACCCTTCTTGATTTGTCCCGATATGCGTGTTGTGTGTCTTCGGAAAGCAGACGCCGGGTGATGCGTCGTGAAGGTGTGAATGTGGGGGAGGGTCATACAAACTGCTTCGTTCTCGCTCTTGCTCGGGGCGTCGGCTGGCAGATACAGGCTCTTTCCACTGCTGGAGGGGCTGCGTCGGCACGATGCCCTCTCCTTGAAGATGCTCGATCGCGCTCGCCGCTGGTCCGCTGACACCCTTGCTCACGGGCGGCTGGTCAGGCTCTTTCCCCTGCTGGATGAGCTGAGTCGGCACAATGCTTGTCCGCTGGCAGCTGACTCTCTTGCTTGGTGCGCTGATTTCGCTCGTTGCGCTGGTTGCGCCGGTTGCGCTGGTTGCGCTGGTTGCGTTGGTTGTGCCGGTTGTGCTGGTTGTGCGCTCTCTCCTGCTGCGTGCTCTCTCGCGGTGGACGATTGCTTTCATCGCTCGTCACTCTTTCTCTCGGGCTGCAGCTGCTGCTGGGAGCTGGCACTCGATGTAGAATAAAACTCTTTCAGAGATACTTTGTCTTTCAGCTCTGAACTCACACTCGGTGACACATCGCTACTCTGCAAGCCTCGCCATCCTCGGTTGATTGCGGGGCCCACTCCGGAGCCTGCCGCTTTCCGCCCTCTTCTGTCGCTCGCCGAGCTGTCCCTTGTTGAGCTGAATTGTCGAGCTGTGTTGCTGTTTATATACGAAAAATATCCCCTCTGCGCGTCTCTTGCGAGAGGAAAAAAACAGATGCTTACTCCGTCCGCTCTATCACCGCGGCCGCGCCTGATTGCCCCCCTCCCCTCTTGGTGACCCCGGGCGGCTGCATTACATCAAATAGATGTTTGTTTGTGAATTGTCCTTTGGCAATCTGGAGATTTTGCAGAAAGTCGCTAACCTCCCTTTGCCCCGGAGTTTATTATTTAATGGCCTTTTACGACCTCCAACTGCTGGTGGGAGCTAGCGGGTTTGAGGGTGTTTTATTTATTTATTTTGTCGATTATTATTATTTAAAAAATTGGCAGAATTCTTTTTAATATTAATTTTTGGAAAAAGGCCTATATATACAACACCGTGAATTGGAATCGCCAACAGGTTTTTGGGTTGCGCACATGTAAGGGACGTCAGGGCTAGGAATGGAGATGGACAGTGTGTTAATGGGCATGGAGAAGATTCCGGCCAAAATCAGAGGGGCAGTGGAGCGGGAGCAGTGGAAGGGGGGAGGAGCGGGCGAGGAGATAGAGTGGGGCATCGGGGGGGCTTGGGGCATTCTGGTGGGGAACGGATTGGGAGAGGGCTGTGGGCAAGCGTGGACTGGGGGAATTGAAAGAACGGAACCCCCCCCCACCTCATGTTGGCTCTACTTTACTCAATCAATGGCAATATTTTGATTAACTTCATGAGGGGGGTCATTATGTAACCGTTAGATGTGCGGGGCCAGGATAATGTGTGCTGGGTTAGGTATGGTGACGTCACTGGGAGCGTGTGGGGTGCCGTTTGGGGGGCTATGCCCCCCCCCCATATATAAAATGTCGGCTCACCATGCAGCTAAGATATATCTATCTTATTTAATTAATTCCTTTGGTCATGTCAGAGACAAAAGCTCCTTTCAATGGCATGCCACTCATCATCCTGAGTGGCGTGACACAGTGGCTCTGCTCTGCAGACAACCCGGTGCCTGATGTGATAAACTCTGCTGTACTTCCTCGCTTGGGAGGTCACCCCAAGATTTGTTTGAACACATACCGATTGAATTACGCTCGTGATTGTCTATCGACTCAGAAAGGTCGGCCCCTAGATGTGGTCTGTGTTTGTGTGTCTGTAGCGCATGTGTTTTAAGTGCGAAAATGGCCTCCCTCTTGGGGTGTTCATATCTTTGTCCCCACTCCTGTTGAACCTGGTTTCCTGAGTTCGATTCGCACTCACAATCAACACAATGGCGGTTATCTCAACTGGCCCTGCCCCCCACCCCCATCCCGCTAGGTAGACTCAGCCTTAAAATAAATGCCTTTTACCACAACTCCACCAAGTTCCTAGCATGTGTAAGTTCGTCTGAATTGTGTTTGTATAGTTTGTGGGTGTGGCTGGGAGTAGATAAACATAATTGCAGTCACTGGTGTGGCCAATAAATGAAATTACTGATAAGGGACCTCATTAATACATCGTGGATCTCACATGACAAGGTGATGAACTAATCGAGTGTGGCGTTACCACCAGCCAAGGTTTCTTGCTGATATTTTGGTTAAAAAAAAACATCACGACCTTTCATCCCACTCGGTCACCCTTGCATAACCCGCTATGTGCCATGCTGTGACTCAAACTACATTGATGAAATATACAAGTTCAGGAACACCATGGCCTTTGCCAGTGATGCCACCTCACGTCACCACATCGCCTCCTTCGGCCAGATCCCACAGCTCTTACAGAGTCAATATTCATCCTCACAGGACCACTCCTCAAAGGGCAACAACCTCATGGTCACCACCACCATCTGGAATTAGGTCTAACCCTTTGTTACTCAGTAGACATATCCTACAAGGACCAATTGGGTATCTATGTTGAACTTCTTTCGCACTGTAAGCAGTGAACCGTGGCAATCGGAGACGCGAGCTTAACCAAATGATTTATTCTCAGTGTCACCATTACCATCTGACGTTCAGTGTTCGCCATCAGCAGTGAAGGCCTCCACCATCCGTCATTGACCTGAGTTGCAAACAATCCACGTCAATCCTGCACATGAACTGGCTTACATTCCATCACCAGACTCTCATGCGTCGATCATCACAAGATTATTGCGGCGGCGTGTGAGTAAGCTGTGATGAGTTGAGCTGCGTGTGAGAGTGTGTGTGTGTATTTAAATTGAGATTGGCGGGAGCAGGGGAGTTTAATTAATCGGTTCCAGTTCGTCTCAGTATGAACAGGCAGGTTTGCGTGCTCCCGCATGCACGTACACCCATCATCATCACAATCCATCTTCACCACCCATCATGATTATCATTCAACACCATCACCCATCATCAACACTTCGGTAATCAATACATGTTCTCATGGAACATTCTTAATCTATAAGTAAATTAAACGTAATTGAGGATTCAGGCTTTGCCTAGAAACAGGTTAGTAGGCCTCAAGCCTTAGGCCTAACGGTTTAAACTTTTATTTGGTTACTCAACTAAGGTGTTTAATAACTTAATTACAGAGATCGTTAGATGGCATATCTTCAGTCACCCCTAAGTCTGTAAGTGCATTTTTAACTCATTTGAGGATTAATTCTCACGCCGCAGGCTTCGTCTAATAACATGTTAGTAGGCCTCAGGCTTAAAGATTTAAACTTTAATTTAGTTCCCCATCTAAGGTATTTAATAACTTAATTTTACAGTACAGAGGTCCTTCGATGGGAAATTATCAGTCACCTTTAATCTATAAGTATTTTAAAAACTAATTCAGGATCAGTTATCTTGCCGCAGGCTTCACCTAGTACCAGATTAGTAGGCCTAAATGTATAAACTTTAAATTTGTTTACTCATAGAAGGTGTTTAATAACTTAACAATTTTTACCGAGATCCAAAATTGCAGATTATAAGTTACCCCTTAATCTATAAGTAATTTTGTTAAATGTAATTTGGGGATTAATTATCTGTCATGTTATCGTGGTTATAGCTGTTCATAAATGTTGCAGAGGTAAAGGTGCAGTCCTGCAACTGCCGGCTCATGCCGCCACGAGAGGAAGCTCTCGAAAGCCTCATGAGATCTTCCTCACATCACTACTGTGTTGGCGTATAGCACATAATATGCTCTCGGCCTTCATGGGGTAAACCAACAAGGTAACATGATTACGCTCAACTTGGATATGAAGGAACAAGACATTATGACTCGATTTAAAGCTTTCGTGACTGCAATGATTCATCTTCTTTGGTTCTTTCGGTAAAGTCACGTAGAATGAGAATACAATAATAAATGGATAAAATAAAATAACACAATAATATTCTCACGACGTTTCGGCCACAACACAAGCGGCCTTCAGGTGAAGGGACGAGACTGTCTGGTAGGACAGCGCTGGAGTGAAAAAACACGTTCAGATCACGACCTTTAAGCTGTGTGAGAGGAAACAAAGCGCCTTGACAAAGGAATTAGCATATAATTTAGCATTGAAATGGCTGAGTGATTAGCTTGTGACTGGTCACAGAAATGGCTATGTTAAAAGTTAAAGCATACACATCCGCAGAGGCACCCCTTGACAAAGGAATTAGCATAGAATTTAGCATTGAAATAGCTAAGTTAAAGCATACACGTGACTTTACCGAAAGAACCAAAGAAGACATTATGACTCTTCAATAACAGCTCATAAGATCTGTGGCTATCACATGCAGTATTAAAGCATACACGTGACTTTACCAAAAGAACCAAAGAAGACATTATGACTCTTCAATAACAGCTCATAAGATCTGTGGCTATCACATGCAGTATTTTTTTTATAGAGCGTCATTCATGCGAATAGCAATCCCATAACGCAGTATACGTCTCAGCTGCTGCTCCCGGGTTCTACCTGAGCTGCTGCTCCCCGGGTCTGCCTGAGCTGCTGCTCCCTGGGTCTACCTGAGCTGCTGCTCCCTGTGGCTGCCTGAGCTGCTCCCTGGGTCTGCCTAAGCTGCTGCTTCCAGGGTCTACCTGAGCTGCTACTTCCGGGGCCTGCCTGAGCTGCTGCTCCCTTGAACTGCCTGAGCTGCTGCTCTCTGGGTCTCCCATAGCTACTGCTCCACGGATCTGTCTGTGCTGCTGCTCCCTGCAGCTGCCTGAGCTGCTGCTCCATGGGTCTGCCTGAGCTGCTGCTTCCAGGGCCTGCCTGAGCTGCTGTTCCCTGCATCTGCCTCAGCTGCTGCTCCCTGGGTCTACTTGAGCTGTTGCTCCCCGGGTCTGCCCGAGCTGCTGCTCCGTGCATCTGCCTGAGCAGCTATTCCCTAGCCTGCCTGAGCTGCTGCTCCCTGGGCTTGCCTGAGCTGCTGCTCCTTGGGTCTGCCTTAACTGCTGCTGCCTGGTTTGCTCAGAAACGCTCTCCGTTATCAAGGGGCCGAAGCTTCTGCAGGAAGCCCTCGACCATCTTGACCCGCTCCTTGAGGTTTTTACCCTTCACCTGCTTGATCAGGTTATTGCCCTGTTCGCGAAGATGCTCCTTTAGAGAACAAAAAGTGAAGTGTTAGGTCACATGTACGCTAGCGTAGAGAAATAGTAACGCACAAAGGTGTTCTTACAAACAGCAAGAACTTGAACGACTAGTCAACTTCGTGACCTGGAGCTGACCACCACCACAAACTCAAGCACACAGGCGAGAAGCCGTACATGTGCGACGAGTGCGGCAAGACATTACTCGCGCTCGGCCTACCTGTACGTTTTTCACTTGTGTGTTTAACTGTTGTGGATCTTTGTTATTTTAAAGATGGCAGTTCTGCTGTGTATTCTACTGCTGTCCCTCCTGGCCATATCTAATGCCAAACACAACTCCAGCACTGGCAGCCCTCGTTATTTCTTGTCCATACTTGATGCTCCATTCGCCACTACACCTGCTAGTGAAACAGCTTATAGCCACTTCTACACTCCATTATTGTATCCTTTTAAACCCTATCTCTATTCTATTACTTCACCAGCACTCCTTCCTAACTGCGTTCTGCTCTTAAAAATGTTGCCATATGCAAGCAGCTGCTATTCGTCCAAGGTTCGTCGCTCTTCATTCTTTCACAGAAAATACTTGCGCTAACTATTCTACTTTTCTTATTTCTGGGAGGTATTGAGCTTCACCCTGGCCCAAATGTAAAGAACTAATTTAATTCTGTAGATTTTTCTGGCAGAAAAGGTGTTGGTGTTCTACATGTCAACATCAGAGGGCTTGAGATTAAATTAAGTCAACTAAAACTAGAAGTGGCAAATCTGGACCCAGGCATTTTCTGCCTTACAGAAACATTTCTCACTCTGGCTATCAATGACTTGCAGATTACAATTGACAACTACAACCTTTTTCGAATTGACCGAGGGTCTAAAGGAGGTGGAATTGCCATATATGTTTGTAGTACTATTGCATGTTCACCAGCTCATTCCTTGCTAAAGAAATATTGCTTTGAAGGTCTAACTCTCAGAATCACTCTCCCTAAAAATCAACAGATTTTGGTAGTGTGCTGCTATAGACCACCTAGTGGTAAGGATGTTGAAGCTTGCAACGCACTGAGGAAGCTTCTTGGGGGCCTCCCTAAAGGTGTAATAATTTTAATGGGTGACCTGAATTGGAATTAGCTAAACCTGCTGGCCGTGGCCATACATTTTGCAGATGAATTTAACCTATTTCAATTAATAAATATCCCCACAAGACCCAACCTAAAAAATCCAGGACAGTCATCTCTGCTTGACGTCCTATTGACAAATGCCCTTCACAATTTTGCACTGACTGGTGTTCTGGGTAATAACCTTAGTGATCACTCCTTCATATTTGGGGTGAGATCATCAGCCAGACCCAAAGCCCCCCTAAATTGGTTGAGAAGCACTCCATAAGACACGTCAGCATTCAGGCATTTACGAATGATGTGCTTCACTCGGATACTGACAAGGTCTGTGATATCCCCAACCTGACTATGGCTTGGGAGACCTTCAGGTACACGTTTCTCCAAATTCTTAACAAACATGCTCCGTTGGTTAGATTTAAAACTAAAGGCAACCGCCCACCATGGTTTGATCCTTTGATTACTAAACTCGTGAAAACTAGGGACAAGGCTTGGGCATGTGCTCAGAAAAGTAATTTGGTCAATGACTGGCTAGAATACAGGATTTTAAGGAATAGATGCGTAAAAAAAATTCGGCATGCAAAAAATGCTTACTTTTCCTCCACTCTCCTGGAATCACATGGAAATGCCAGGATCTTATGGAAAACAATCAAATGTATCGAAAAGGCATCCAAAACAGATAATCTACCCATTGATCATAACCGAAATGGGGAATATTTTTCAGAGCCCCAAAAAATAGTTGGCAATTTTAACCTTCATTTTTCCAGAAGCTGGTGACCTTTTTGATAATGTATTGGGAGTCACCCCTACACATGCAAATTCCTACACCCCTGTCCAAACATTAAACAAATTTAGTTTCCAGCCAATCCACGAAAGTAATGTTCTGAAACAACTGTCCTGCCTCAAAGGATCCTCTACCAGAGCAGATAGTATTCCCGTCTTTGTTCTGATAACTGTTGGTCGCCTAATATACAAACCTATAGCCCATATTTTCAACCTGTCCATCAAAGAAGCATCAGTACCTCTAGAATGGTAACATTCCTATGTTCATCCACTTCACAAAGGGGGCCCTAAAGATCCAAATAACTACCGATCTATCTCAATTTTGCCCCCGTTGATGAATTTTTTTGAAAAATTATTGAACTACCAAATTAGCAGTTTTCTGTCCACCAACAATCTACTACATCTAAAACAATCTGGGTTCCGAAAAAAATTCAGCACCACATCTGCTGCATTAGACTCTCTGAATCACATTTACAGTAGCCTTGATAATAAGCAGTACTCCGGATGTCTTTTTTTTGACTTGTTCAAAGCCTTTGATACAGTCGACCACAACACCCTGCTTAGTAAACTAAGTTGCTTCAGTTTCTCCAAACACGCAGTAGAATGGTTAAAAAATTACCTCTCTTCTCACGCCCAAACTGTTCACAGATGGTTGGAGGTCAAACAGTGTTAAGATAGGATTCCACAGGGTTCCATCCTCGGCCCCCTCTTGTTCTCTCTTTATGTCAATGACTTGGGCACTGACCTGAATCATTCCAGGGTAAATCTTTTTGCAGATGGCACGATACTGATTACTGCTGGCCGCTCTCCGGATGACGTGATTGCTAAGCTCATAGGGTGATTTCAACAAACTACAACATCAGCTAGTTGCTCTTAAACTAGTCCTGAATACCTCCAAAACCAAGGTGCTATGCTTCTCACCAGAACTAAAGCAGGAAGTTATTTTTCCCCAATTATATTCCTTAAATCATCAACTAGAGCAAGTCAAGATCTATAAGTATCTTAGGGTCATCCTTGATTCAAAACTGAATTTTGAAGATCACATTGATTATATTGGTAAAAATACAAAAATGAAAATTGGTTTTCTGTATTGGCACTGCTTCCCCCCTATGTTCCGTTTGGAATTGATAAAAGCTACCATACTGCCTTTGCTTGATTACTGTGACATTGTATATAAATCAGCCCCCAGTACTGTACTGAAGAAGCTTGACTCAATTTATCACTCGGCCTTAAGATTTGCATTGAACTGCCCATGCAGGACCCACCACTGTGATCTCTATATTTGGTCAAACTTAACATCTCTTTATGTTCGACGGCTTGTGCATTAGATCGTATTTATTCACGATGTACTTACCAAAAAAATCCGCAGACTACCTGCTGGATCTCCTTTCTGTTTCGAAGAACAAATGTGACCTAAGGTCTTCACTCATTTACTAGCTTTACATTCCTTATTGCCGTACAAATACTGGAGAAAGGGCCTTTGCTATTGATGCCCCCAGGGCCTGGAATGCTATTGCCAATAAACTGCAACTGGAATCACTACCTATGAGATCTTCACTCAAAACTGCTCTAGAGGACTTGTACACCCCTAGCTGCCACTGCTATTCAGTGGCCTAAAATATTTCACTCCGGATGACCGCTGCAAAGTATGATCTTGTGTTTTGATTTAGTGTGCTGATCTTAAAAGGTGCATTGAAAATTTTTGATACTCCTACTGATGCTCCTGCTGTTGTGGAGTGACTCATGCAGCTAGCTATGTCGTTTATTGTGACCGGGAGCAAGTGAGGGCTTTACCATTCTGGCGAATTGCCCGATGATGCTGGATGTAATTACCAGCGAAACGTCGTACTCAAACTGTAAATGTTGTGGATTCACTCTTCAACACACCGGTGGGCTAAAGTTGTGAACTATTTGTCTTTTGTCAACGTGAAACTTTTTTGCTGATTGGCCGTGTCGGGTGGTGGAGGGTTATGACACATAAATAACGCGATCTAACCCCAAAACAATTATGAATAATATTGGTCGCGAAAGCCTACGTGTTAAATTGTCTTGTGGTTGTTGTTGTTGTTTGACTTGCATCCCACTGGGATTTTTGCACACAGCGTTGGTGTACGGTGCTTTTTCTGGAAGATTTTGCTTTTTCTCCTGTATTTTTTTAAGCATAGTCACTTTAAGATGTTTTTTGTTCATGTTTTTTTTTGTTGCGGTTGCACCTGATTCAAGAGCCGAATGGCTCACAGGGCTATACCAAATAAATGAAACTGAAATAAAAACTTGCATCCCTTCCAGCAACGTGTTCTGGCTAAGCCCACTTAACTTCAACAGAATGATGGCTCGAACGGAATGATGTTTAGATGTGTTTATATATGGGACTATTTTTTGCCAGTACGGTATAAAAATTATGAAAAATAAAAGGCTTCAACCTTTCCGGAAATAATACAGGAGGCGTTAAGATGTTCAAACACCAAATAGATACCTATTGCAATACATCAAGTCTGCATTAACCACACACCATGCTTGTGGTAAAACATGCAAACAAACATGCTTTGATAATAATGTACGCATCGTCCTTGAAACTGATTGGCCTACACCAGAGATGACCGCATTCATGGCCTTGCCTCGGCAGTGTTAGACCAGAGAACAGCACAAAGGAAATGCAAATATTAAAGCATGGATAGCTCGGGATGAGCAGTTGTATCTATGGGACCACGTTTTGCACTCTTCTACTGGAGGTGATCAGGAACAAACGCTATTTTAATGCCTCAAATTCAGCCCTGCTTATGCTCTTTAATGTAAGCACCGAGGGCCATGAAGTACATACATTGGATTTCATGCACGATATTTAAGGGGATGCAGTAGCTGAGGACATTCTGTTCCGACACTTCTCGAACACGAAAACCGCTTGGGGAATGTTCAGTTGTGCTGCGTGGCTCCGTAGACGGCAAAGGAATATCTTGGGATCGCATGGTTGGCTTCTGTACAAGAGGTTGGAGCATCCTCTTGTACAGAAGGAGGACTGCGCACCTTGGCAAGGAGTGTTGCTCCGTCTGCTGTTTGGACGCACTGCGATATTCGTAGAGAACTCGCAGTTACAGAACCAAGCACAGAACTTGGGAGATAATGAAGCCGTTCTTGTCAGTTGTGAACTGCATTAAAACCCCATTCATGTGTGAAGACGTGAGGGTCTGGTTATGATGTGTTGTTGTTGTTCTCATACCAAGGCACGTTGGTTGTCAAAATGAAGGGTGGTTTTTGACTCGCGGAATGAGCTGCTCACATTTGCGATGGACGTCGAATATATGGAACTAGCTGTACCCGGCATAACATAGGCCCATCTAGAAGATCTGAAATAAAGAATCACCCTTTTTTGAACTTATATTTTCCATTATGAGACCTCCTTTGCCAGAAACAAGATATAGGAATAGGTTTTACCCTTTTAACTGGCACAAAAACTGACACCTTTATTCAAGGCATCATGTTTGCAATGACCACAACACAAGCAGTCAAAATGCAAACAAAAGAACCAACTCTGATAATAATATGCACTGTCCTTGAATTTGATTGGTCCACACCCGGGACAGCTTTTCTTAGAGCCTAGTCTCTTCTGGTCCAACACCAATGGAGACTAGGCTCTAAGAAAAGCTGTCTCGGGTGTGGACCAATCAAATTCAAGGACAGTGCATATTATTATCAGAGTTGTCTTTTTTTTGTTTGCATTTTGACTGCTTGTGTTGTGGTCATTGCAAACATGATGCCTTGAATAAAGGTGTCAGTTTTTGTGCCAGTTAAAAGGGTAAAACCTATTCCTTTATATTTTCCAATCAAAGATTTATCTAAAGAGAGATAGAAGATAGATAAAAGATAATATATTAAATAAAAGATATATAAAAGATAATAATACAATTTCACTATTAAATTTAATATATACAAATGTAATCGTTTTCGGAGCCAAAGCAGAGGATCCAGAAACACCGTCTCAGAGTTGAAGTAGACGATCCAGGAACCGGAAATCAGCCGAGTTGTTGCAGACATCCTTATATAGATGTAAGGGTATCATAAGCAACCCTTCGCACAATATCATAAGTTAGTGTGGGGGCTGAAAGCCACCTCCCCGTTCCCCGTGAGCAGGCAAGGTGCGACGTCCACCCCCTCCGCTCCCCCCTCCTCGGCTACTTCTCGCCAGGCCCCCGCCGATCGGGTGATCCCCCCCCCCGCACCAGCGCCCTCTCTGAGGGACATGGCTAAGTGGCTGGCTCACCACCGCCCGGAGTTATCCCACACACTCCCACATACACCACCACTAATGCGGAGGTGACTGCGTGCACGTGCGTGACCGTGCAGGCGCACGTTGCCCACCATGGCTAGCGCTAAAAATAGCCGTATGAATATGCACGCGCCGCTCCTCCTCGTGGCTAAGCCCTAATCCGCGTGCCCGCAATGCTAATGTAAACTGAAAAGAAACGGCGGCTGTATGAATATGCACACCCCCCCCCCCCCCCCCCCGGATAAGCCTTAATCCGTGGGGTACCACTACTGATGCTACACGAAAAGAAGGAGATGACCTGCGCCAGGACGCTGGGTGCACGTCTCGCCGTTAAGGCTATTTCTACTGTGTAAACGCGCTGCGTAAACGACACCGGCTCTGTGTGCTGCAGTAAATGCACCTCACGCGCACGCTCAAATCACTCGCAAACCGTCCCGGTCGTAGAGATGGTAATCTATGCGCAAACGGCAGGGAGTGGATTTAGCGCACCCCGACCCCCACCTTAATCACTCACGCGGCACAGCAGGTGCGCGTTTCCTACACTCTCGAACGAAAACCCGCATAAACAATGACGGTCGTATAGATGGGAATAGAGCCGCACCTCACACACAAACCCCGCGCCGACACCCTGCAGCCCCGCGCTCCCTCTCTCATGCACCCCGCACGCAGTCGCTCCACTCAAAAATCACAGACACCACGCTGAAGTTCACCCACACACACAGAAATCACACTACACCGATCTTCTGAACTGAAGTGTATTAATGGCGCGTCTACAGAAAACCCTGTGCGTTCCCGGAGTAAATATTCTACGAGCAGCGCCTAGCCTATCCCTATTCAATCCCTGGGTGTACCCCCACTCTACTTTTCACCTCGCAGATGCACTAACGGTGTCCCACGGACGCTGTGGGAGTCGGAGGGACAAGGATCTGAGAGGTCTCTGCCTGGGGTCAAGTCGTAGCAGCACTCGCTAGCATCTCCCGGACGCTGCAAGCGGCTGGGAGTCGAACCGGGCGGCTGAACAGCTGGAGGAGAACTGCTTAACGTTTTTCTGCTCACTCCTTCGGAATCCAAAGATCCAGGGTCACGTGGTGTTATCCTGTGCGGCCAATTGGGTGCCTACCTTTTGATTTTAAACCTATGCCCCGCCCCTACCTGGAGCGTTGCTTCCCATTACGCCTCGATCCATTGTCTATGCACCCGTCCTCCCCACCCCGGACTCAACCGGTTTTATCGGGGTGGCCGTCCCGCGGAATACACATCTGCAGTGGGACTAGGAATTTTCCTCCCACCTCGTCTGCGCTTCCCGCGTAATATCCCCCCCCCCCCCCCACCCCTGGCTCCTTCCCGGTGCTGTGTCTCATTGCGGTTAGCCCAGTGAGCTTCGTTGTGCCCATACAATTTAAAGCCAATTCACGGGGGCCGTAATGGAATTTGGCCTGGAGGGGGGGGGGGGTCAGCCAATCTCCTGGCACTGGGAAACCGTGAGGAGACACAACAGGGATTAGTTTAGAGGGGCCAGGGAGAGAGGTGGGGGGGGGGGGGGCAAGATGACGGCCGAGACTGGGAGCTGCACGTGGCATATAAAGAGAGCACTTCCTGGTGTGTTGAGTCTCCTTGTTCCTCCTTCCTCCCGGCGTGTGTGTGTGTTTTTGGTGTGCGACGCACACACTCAGTCGGAGATTAGGTAGTTGGAGGAGGCCCTATCTCTCTATTTATCCGTCCACACCAACTCCGGCCTGCTCTATCTCGACCACACTGCCGTACAGCCCAGTCTAGACACAACCCTGTCTGTGTTGCACCGACGGCGTGGACCGAGACAGCCAACTACTGTCCGGCCGCGCAATGATCGGGTGAAGGCGGCAGCGATGAAGGCGGCGACGATGACAGTGACGACGGGACAAGTCCACACCCAGAACCAGCAGCCCGGAGCTCTCGCTCTCCGCTGCTTATATTCCCCTCGGCGCGGCCTGGCTCTGCCCTAGCCGCGCCTCCCTTCTCGAACCCACCAGGGGCCTCCCAATGAGGTCTACCGTGACCCTTGCCCCAGTTCCTCCGCCCTGCCGGCACACCCATGTATATGTTCAACGGTGTGTGCGCTGTCCACCGCAGTTTCTGCTGCTGGCCAGCAGTCGGCGCTGCGTCACTACAGATGCATGGAACGTTGTTGGCTTTCTCTGTGATCAGCAGAACATGTGTCTCCCTGCCTACGCGACTGACGTATTTAGGAAACAAAATGAAACGATTACGCAAGGATACAACGCGAGCATCGTTCACACGAGTTGATTGAATCAACGACATTTCGTGGGGTATTTCTGGAAGACGAAATCTGTCAGGAGTTTAAGGTTATGGCCTCTTCACTCAACATTCAAACATTTCTTGTCTCACAGTGAAAATTACCAGCGCCCCACTCAGGCGACGACTGGACCACCCTCCTGCCACCTGGAGGTACACTAAGCAATCTTTCCGCCCCCCCGACAGAGTTTGATTGAGAAATCGAACAGTTCATTGATATTTCACGGAACACACATTCCTGAGCTCCTATTCCGGAACATTGGCTTACTGCGAGGAAAGGAAAAACCCAGAATTCTCGACACGTGCCTTGATAACGATTGTGCCCTACGCAAGTGCGTACACACACGCGCGCGTGTGTTTGTGTATGTTAAGCCGAGTTCAGCGCACTTGAACGCATTGAGTCCCATCGAGTACAGATCAACTTTGGATGTTGCAGCTGAGATTTAGGCTTGCAATGTCAACCATGCCGCCTGGTTTTGAGAAGCCCTGCTGTCAAATGTTTCAAGGCCACGTGTCTCCTCACTGTGACCTGGCGAGCCCATCAAATCATTACGTCACCATTTCTGACTATAGACGTACGTTCATATTAGTTCTACAATGCCGAAACGTAAACAAAATTAATACCGTGCAAGATATTACTTTACTTAATTGACACGCTTTTTTGTCGTGGCCATTGCCGGGGTTGTAGGAATTTCCTTGGTGTTAAAATGGGGTCATATTGGAAGTAAGTTTGGGAAGTGTTGCTCTATCCCATACAGACAGAACTTGTGGTGTCCACATCGTTTGCTGTTCCACCTTTTTCACTGCAGGCCAGGGTTAGGGTACCTCCTGAACGACACACACGAGAAGGGAGTTTCCCAACGTTTGTACGATCCACCAATCCACTCCCCGCCTCAACAGTGACGGATTATAGGTGTCCGCAGTCGCCACACAATAACCTGGCTCGGTTGAAGAAACGCATCAACTCTTTTATCGATCGGAACTTGGAAAACACCGCTTTGTTGCACGTTTTGGGGGCCTGTGCTTTCCGCAACATTTCCCTCCCCCCCCCCCCCCCCACGGGAATGTAACGGACGCATTCCGATTGCACCGTTAACAAATTCCTTCGTCCCACCCCCGACCGACCCGCCAGGGCGATGAGCTCATCACCGAGTGTCACGATGACAGCCGAGATTGGACCTTCGCCACCATGGTACGGTGTGGGTGGGCCCCGAGGCCGGGCCGGGCCACTATCGCACCGTGCGACACGACAACCCCCAAACCATTCTGCATTTGTCTTTTTTTTGGTGGCGCATACCTGTACGAGTATTAATTATATTATCAATGTTTACGTTTTTATAAGGCGCAGCAGACCCAACAAAAGGCTTCAGGAATAATAATAATACAGTATTTGATATAATTTTTTCGTCAAAAATGTTCTCCAGGACAAAGACCGCTATAACGAAAAAGCGTTATATGGGGTCGCGATAAGCGAGGTCTGCCTTTATCTTTTATCATCCATATGTATGGAGCGCCATCTCATACCACACACGTTTACATCAACAAATGTTGTAAACACAATAAATATATTTTAAAAATGAATAAAACATTAAAACAATCATAAGGTGCCAGAATAAAAACAGAAGGCTACATTACAGAAATAGGCCTGAAGTGTCAGAGTTGCAGAGCCTGAACACAGGGAGCAAGCTCTCTGTTTCTCGCGAGCCTTTCGCTAAGGAATGCAAAGCAGGGCCACTTTGACAGTGCTGTAATCTGGCACTGTGGAGGCAGCAGGAGTTGGTGGATCACACAAACGTTGTGAAACTCCCTTCCTCTGGGCGTCGAGGAGGTGCTATACCCTTGCTCGCTAGAAGGCGGCACAGCAAATTGTGGACTAGATGTCGCGTGTCCCTGCCCTACGGGATAGAGCGTTGCCCTCTCACACACATAGGTTTCCGCCCACGTCCATGAACGCTCAATAATTGGTTGAAAACGTCTTAATATGTCGGGGACAGCAGAGCTTGGGGCAATCCTTGGTAGCACTGGCAAACCACCCAGCTGCTGGCTTCCAGCTCGAGTCCGTGGTTTCACCGAGATTGCGAGATGCAGTTTGCGTGAACCGTGACGCTGCGTATCAAACTTACGCGTTATTTCCTGGCCAAATAAAGGACATTGGCCGATCTTCCACCGTTCGGTTTTTTTTTTAACAGGGGGGGTTAGGCACCCAGGAGGAGATGTGCCTCGGCTTCATCTACTACTACCCCAAGGTGAACGTGTCGCGATGCCTCAGCATCTATGACATAACGGAGGTGGTGCCCGCCTTCGGGATACACCGTCTCCCCGTGAGCACTTTCGTCATCATCAGCATCATCGGCAGCAGCATGAGCAACCTGATTGTCATCATAATTAGCAGAGGCGGCAGAAGTGGCGGTGACAGCAGCAGTGGCATTTTCGTCATGAGCAGCATTTTTATCAGCAGAAACAGTGGCATAATTATAATCATCAGCAGTGGCATAATCGTCATCAGCAGCATGCATAATCATTACAAGCATTTGCAGCAGCAGGCTTACCATTATGGCAGCAGCTTCATTATTATTATCAGCAGTGGAAAATGCTTCACAGCAGTAATGCAGTGGCTACATGTTATCATGCAACGTGTGATTCAGTGAAGACAATAACGATGGCATTGATATTCATAATGTCAATGAAGATGGTGGTGATGATAATGTTGAAGATGATGGTGACAGTGATAATAATATCGATCGTGATTTGTTGTTGGTACAGTATAACGCTCTCCTATGCGTCTCAGAGCACTTTACATCTCTTTCAACACAATTGAAAAGGCACCCCCCCCCCCCAGTGGCAGCTGTCCCTGTGTGGCACGAGGCGACTTGGCACTTGGCCTCCAAACGGGGGCATTCGTCTGCCCCCAGGTTGGAGCGAAGATTGTCACTGAATGTGGAATTCCAGTCGATTATTTGCCGGGCAATTTTTGTTCGAATTTGGCAACATTTTTGATGCTGCAAATGCATGTAGAACTTCCTTCGCACCGTACGTAGCAATCCGTGCTAAATCGGAGGTGCGGGAAGATGTCGCAGCTGATGCCGATGACAAAGGCGTCCTCTGCCCGCCTCGCAGTAGCTACCCACACCCGATCATAACCCCCGAGGCGGACAAGGGGAAGCCGATCTTCTTCATCTACGACAAGGTGAACTTGGGCGGGGCAGACGATCCGCCCCGTGGAAAAAGCGGCGTGCACGGCCAGGCGGCACGCGGTGCACGCGGCCCCGGTGAGACGAGCGCGGCGACTCGACGCTCGTATGGCGGGGGCAGGGGAATGGGAGGCGGGGGGGGGGTGTAAACCACGCTCCCGTTTTTATACGAGCCACGCGATATTTTATTCGTCGTGAAGCCCATCAATGGGGCCATTTCGAACGTCGCTCCAGGCGTCGCTCAGTTATCCGGGCCTCCTGGATAGGCACGGTCCAGCATCGTCAAGCGCGAAGAACCAGAAGCAGCCCCAGGTTGAGCGTGGGCGTTCCCTTTGGTGATCCCTGTATGCTCGGGTTTGCCCAAATGTGGCCAGGCAGGGCTAGATTCAAGTGTCTTTGCCCCCCCCCGTCCCCCCTCACGGGCATTCTCCTGCTTGCAAATACCGTGGTCAAAGTCTGCAAAATTCCAAACCCAATAACGCCTCCTGATAGCAGATTAGTGCCCATTTACAGTCCGGTGCTGCGTAAACTGGCGTCCATTGCAAGGCACGCGGACCACTGGCAGGCCCTGGTGGCCTTTCGTGCAGCTCCTGGTAACACGCAAATATCAAAACACCCCGTCGCGCGGGCTCAAACTCCCAACCGTTTCAAATGTATGGCTGCCCTCACACTGATGTCTTATCGGCAAAAAGTGCCCCCCCCCCCTCTGAAAATTAGTGAAGAACACCAGCGTAAACATCGTTTTGCACAGGGATAACTGCCACTGGGAGGGGGGGGGGGGATCCCCGAGACTAGACTGCAGCAGGGCTTTGTAATTGTTCATATAAGACGTGCGGTGCTTTGAGTTGCTGAGGCATCTAAGCAAATCCTTATCTATAACCAGGCCCAAAAAAAATAATGCTTAGCTTCCGAGACCGAATGCGATCTGGGGCCATCGGGATGCTGCTGTTCTTGTGGTAACTCCCTAATATCCCCTCCCTTCTCTTGTCTCCCCCACTGTCTGCACACCTCCGCAGTTCGGGTTCGAGTCCTTTCCCGAGCAGCGAATTGCCGAGATCCCTGCCGATCCTACGCTGCTGCGTTCGCCCACGGCGGCCTGGGAACCCGGCCACACGTGGTGCCGCTGCTGCTGCTGCTTTGAGCTGCGGGTGGCGCCGCGAGCAACAAAAGCAAAGGGCAAGCGAGTGAAGAGGCCACCAGCCAATCGGAGACTGACGCTACTTCTAAACCTGTGGCGCTCATAACCTTTAGCGCTGCCTTGCACCCCTTTGGTTCTCATTTGTTTTTTAAAAAAAGGGTTATGTTACTAAATACGTAGGTTTGTGTTTCGATTATTTACCTTCTAAGAAAATCTGGCCATGTCTCGCATCCCCAGAAAGGGCATCTCGCACCCCCAAGGGGTTGCGTGCACCCCAGGTTATGAACCACTGCTCTAAACTCTTCTAAACTTTTTTCATTTTACCAGGTAAGGCCCACTGAGCTGTATAGCTCTTTGCTGGATGATGGCCTCCCTACGCCACGTTGGTTATGAGGGTTCGTTTGACCATACTTCGCCACGCTGGTCCGTGCGGGTTAGTGAAGTGGACTGGGCAAGAATTGGCTCCGACATCGCTTCCCCCATGTCCTCCCTGCCCTCTCATCAGCCCCGACGTCCACATTCAATCCTCCACCTCTACTCAACTTCCGTGATGTCCCACTCAGCCGATCCAAACATTTCCGTGTACCACCCAGCCCCCCCATGCCTGGTGATAAAACGCATTCACGTCTCTCTCTCTCTAAATACCAGGAATGCAAATGTATTGATATTCCCGGAACATCATTTATTTTTTTAAACGCAGCTGTACGGTTTTTTTTCGAGAGGCGGAAACATTTAGATCTTAGCGTTTGGGGAAGTTCAATCAGGTTAGTTTACCTAACTTCATTTTTTTACATTAAAAAACACAAGTAAAATTCATGTAGATTTGAAGTTTTCGTGACTGCAGGGAGCCATACTCTTTGGTTTTTTCGGTAAAGTCACGTAGGTATAAAATAAAATAAATTAAATCACGACGTTTCGGGCGCAACACTCATGCTTGCTTCACACATGCATGCAACACACACACTCCACACACTCATGCATGCTCCACACACACACACATTCATGCATGCTACACACACACATACTCCACACACTCATGCATGCCACACACACACACTCCACACACTCATGCATGCCACACATACACACATTCATGCATGCTACACACACACATACTCCACACACTCATGCATGCTATACATACATACACACATTCATGCATGCTACACACACACTCCATACACTCATGCATGCTCCACACACACTCCACACATACTTCACACACACACGCAACTGATTCTTTTGTGAAGATATATTTTTTTAATCTTGGAAACTCTAATACCATCAATCATATTTATTTGCAGCACTGTGTTGAAGTGTTACATTCTCAATCATAATAATAAGACCAACTTGTGTGCAATAACTGTACCGTTCACATCGTTAACGCGTCAACATTCGATTAAGATACTAAACCTACCATTATGTACGTCACCTGTGTACGCAATTTAAACCATAAAAATACTAATTCTGCACAGGGGAGTGAGTTTTGCTTGCGCCGAATCGATGCTACCGAAAAATGACGCACTCCCAGAAGGCCTCGGGGCCTCGTGCATCTTACAAAGAAATATTGTTTTTTTATTTCAAAATTTTATTTTCTACGCAAAGAGACGTGTGAAAGAAACTACCGTCTGCTGATCTCTTCCGTTAATATTCTCCACAAACGAAAATCTAACACTCATTTTCTCTGTAGGCCTAAGAACAAAGGATCCCTCGTACAGCCTCTAGACTGTTGGGGCAAGTGCTGTCAGTCAACGAGCACCTGTTTAGGCTGGCAGCGCACGCGAGGGGGCGGTGTGGACAACACCACGCCTATCCGCCTTTGTCTCCCCCAGTGCCGATATATACAGGTAAGACAACAGGTATACTATTAAGGCTGAGTCGACCTAGGAGCGGCCGAGGACAGTTGTTTACTACTCGCCATTGATGGTGATCATGGCTCGGAACTGAACTCGGGTGTCTTGATTCCGTGGTGCAGTATGCGAACCACTGCACCACCGTTTCCCGAGCACACACTAAGATATACCCACGCATACACACAAAGACAAAGGCCCCTCCCACCTTAACAGACTGTTGAGACAAGTTCTGCTAGCGAGCACCTTCGAAGGCCGGCACGGCACACGAGGGCATGGGTGGCCAGCACTACTCCCGGCAACCTTTGACCTTTGTCTCCGAGATATACACAGGCATACGAGGAGACACATACAGATACAATCATACACATATACAGACGTACACTTGCACATTTGTAAAAAGACAAGATCCCCGTAGAGTGTCGGAACAGACTGTTAGAGCATGTGCTTTATATGAGCACCTATTAAGGTTGATAACGGCACACCACAGGGTGGGTGGCCAGCACCACGCCCAGCTGCCTTTGGCTCTCCAGCGGTGCTATTTACACACGCCGGGTACTCATCTAAGGCTGAGTCGACTTAGGGGAGGGCACAGGACCAGCTCCGATATTCTTCACCAATGTCGGCCACGTGCGAGAAACGAACTCGGGTCGCCGTTGTTTCTCAGCACGGTGCGCTAACCACTGCGCCTTGTACACACGTAGACACGCACGGACGCACGCACGCGTGGAGATATGCATCGTCTTAAGTGCACAGGTCGATGTCCCATCCGGAGAGTTCGTCTGGTGGCTCCTGCGAGTCGCGGGGCAGGCGGTCAAAGTTGACGTAAGGGGAACCCTGCAACGACATCAACGCTTGACAGTTGGCAGTGCTGAGATCACCGCAGATATGAAACTAAATTCAACTGTACACTTTTTTTATTTTAGCAGGTAAGACCCACTGAGCTGTTATATGGCTATTTTTTGTCAGAAGCGACCTGGCCACAAATCATAGCTCAACAAAGTGGATCAACACGTGGAAATGTTTCACAGCCAAATGCTCTAAACGCGTGGTGACGTTGATTCTAAATGTGGAGAGAAAACCCGGAGGACCCGGAGAAAAGTCCACGCAACCACAGGGAGAGAGAGACACCACGACCTCCTGTACACCAGGCGAGGTAGTTAACATATCCTAGCCACCGTGATGATGATGAGAGAGAGAGAGACACGCAAACTCCAAATATACAGCAGGCAAGCATCAGGGTCAGGATCTAACCCATGACCTCCTGTATACCTGGCGAGGTAGTTAACATCTCGTCAATACAGCAAACCCTTGCCCATCGCGCGGAAGTTACGTTCTTGAAAATAACCACAATTGACAAATGCGCGATCCGCATACTCAATAGGCATAAACAGTGATATGTAAGGTGCTGCTATCATCAATATTCCACTGGCACATCTGAGCCATACCAAGGCACGCATTGAGCTAAGCCGACGCACGTGTAACATATTTTTTTAAACTGCAGATGCGTGTTGGCGACGTAACAAACACACACATATATATACACATTCACGCACACAAAATAGAGAAAAATATCCCCCGTATAGCTTGTAAAAGACAGTTGGGGGAAATGCTGTTAGCGAGCACCTATGTAGTCAGGGACGGTACACGAGGGGGTGGGTGGCCAGCACCACGCCCGGCCGCCTTTGTCTCCCCAGTGGCGATGTTATACACACCGTACCAAGTACTCATTTGAGGCTGAGTCGACCTAGTGGAGGCCCAGGACCGGTCCGAATTTTCGTCACTTCAGAGTCCCAACGATCCAGCCCGCCGGATGTAATTTTATTAATCTTCTGGATCAGCACAACAAATGTCCAGTGGAAAATCACCAAACCCGTAATGGCCCCATGCTGGCACGGCTCAGCATTGGGTCCCATCATGAACCTAATGAGCTGATACAGAAAAATCTACTTTGCGTTATTGTTGCATTAAAACACAACAAGCCAAAATTATCTGTGAGCGTCTGCAGATGCTTTGTGTTACTGTTGGTGTTGTTTTGAGTGGATGTGTCTTTTTAGTGTGTGCAGTTTAACGAGGTTCTTGCTAATTTACATATGCATGAGTGGGCAGAGCCTTCACTTAATGGAGGTGCGATTGGCACGGGGCGACGTACGGTGCGAAAGAAGTTCAACATACATCATGGGATCAGTGCACAAAACGGCAGTTTGTAGGTGCGATTCATGTAAATATAAAGACGCGCTCCCATCAACCACTTGGCATGCTAAGGGACTCTAAACAATATCATCCTCACCATGTACACAATCTTTGTCATCATCGTCGTCAGCAGCAACCGCAGCGGAAGTATTAACGTAGTCAACGTTATATTTTACCAGCAGCAGCAGCAGTAACAGCGGCCGCAGCGCAATCATCAACAGCAATAATATCTTCACTTCCATCATCACCACCACCACCATCATCATCATGGGCAACGCCATCACCAGCCTCTGAACGATGGCACCTCCTCCTCTAAGCCCGCTATCGTTAGCCGCGAAATCCTCGCCGAGGCTTAAGCCTCGCTCTCAGCAGGGGTCCTGCCTGGGGGTGCTGGGCGCTCACCTTCCGGATGAGTCGAGCGGTGGGCGCCTCGATCTGACACGACTGCAGCTTCCTCCAGTCAACGTTTCGGAACCAACTGTGACGCAGAGCACAAGGGGGGAGGACAGGAAGGGAGCCGAGGTCACGACGTCATTATTGTGACGGCGCCAGCAGCGAAACCTACGTGCGCATGGCCACGGCTAACTTCAGTGGTGACATCAGCGTGTCCCCAGGCGTCTCTTAGGTCGACTCCGCCTCAAATGAGTACCTGGTGCAGCTTGTACACATCAGCACTGTGGGAGACAAAGACGGCCGGGCGTGGTGGTTGGCCGCACACCCCCCTCGTTGGCCATGCTGGCCGTCACGGGTGCTCACTAACAGCATTTGCCCCAACATTTCGTGAATGGTTATATGGGGGATCGTTGTCTGTGCATGTGTGTTTGCATAATGTGCGCGTGTCTGAACGGGGGTTGCCGCGATGTGGCGATACAACGCTAAATCGCACGATATGCTATCCACGATAATCGCGTCGTCCGTTTTGCAAAATATTGTTGCATCCTAATGACCATAGCTCACTTCAGATTTCTTTGATGTTTTGTTTTTATTTCCTGATAAATGATTCATGAAATAACTCTGGAATTAAAGTTGTAACTAAATAGCCCTTGTCCATTACACATTTATGCCTTTAAATATATATAGATTCTGCAGTAATTGCCCAGTAATTGAGTCAACGTTGGCATGTGGTTGACCCAACGTTGGGTCAACAGTTCCATGTTTACTGGGTGATGCCATGGCAATAATAAGACGTTACCATTTTAATTGTAACAGTTTGAAACCCGTGTCACTTGCACCACGTGCGTTATGGGAGTGACAGATTCTAAAGTTGCAGTGATTCGAAGACTCGTGGTTTAATCGGGTTGAGCGAAGGTGCATTTGAGGATTTTTTTTAATTATCCATTTTCGTGCATATAAGGAGTTCAGCAAATTACCGCAAAAAAACATAATAAAAATGTGAAATGCAAGAACAATTATGGGAAATTTATATAGCGATAATCGTCATATGCTGAAATTTGAAATCGTACTGTAAAAATATATATGTAGACCGTGACTCGAATCTGTAAATGATGGGAAAAATCCATCATAACAGAGACATCGTGTATGTACTGTATGTATTTTGAACTTTTTTCGCACCATACGTAGCCAACCGTGCTTATCGAAAGGCGCGGGGGAAGGACAACAAACTAAACACAAAAAGTAGTTGTAAATAAATGAGTGTTCAATCTAGATGGTTAACAAGTGGCGTCCTTATATCGGAGTAGCGTTCCAGACGGCCGCAGAAACGCATTTGAATGCGACCGTCTTTGTTTGATGGCTAGCCCGAAAGTAGCGTTGGCCGGAAAACCGTACGCTTCGAACTGACGGTGTCTCTGCGAGTGTCTCTACGCATCAACCTGTGGTTCCGCACGCTCGCCAGCCCATTCTTGCCGTTGCCCAGCCTCTGCCCAGGACGTGGTCTGTTGTGTGCACAACACACACACACACCACATGACGCAGTCAGGCACACCACCGCACAACACGTGACGCAGGCAGGCACACCACCGCACAACACGTGATGCAGGCAGGCACACCACCGCACAACACGTGACACAGGCAGGCACACCACCGCACAACACGTGACACAGGCAGGCACACCACCGCGCACCAGGGCAGTGTGCGTAGCGGGGTTTGTGGTGGGTCTGCGTAGTAGGAGGCCATACAGGTGTGTGTGGTAAGTATGTATGACAGGTGTGTGTGTGGTAAGTGTGTATGATGGGTGTTTCTGTATGTATGTGATAAGTGTGTATGACAGGCGTGTGTGTCGTAAGTTTGTATGACAGGTGTGTGTGTGTGTGTGATAAGTGTGTATGATAGGTGTATGTGTGTGGTAAGTGTGTATGATGAGTGTGTCTGTATGTATGTGATAAGTGTGTATGACAGGTGTGTGTGTGATAAGTGTGTATGATGAGTGTATATGTATGTGATAAGTGTGTATGAAGGGTGTGTGTGTGTGGTAAGTGTGTATGATGAGTGTCTATATGTATGTGATAAGTGTGTATAATAGGTGTATGTGTGTGGTAAGTGTGTATGACGGGTGTGTGGTA